>NC_137042.1:9142202-9159702 GCF_032717465.1 Coenobita brevimanus
TGGTGTGGTGTTTTGTGGTGTGGTGTGGTGTGGGAAGGGTGATTTGTGTAGTGTGGTGTGAGGAGGTGCTACTCTGTGTGGTGTGGTGTGAGACGATGTTGCGAGTATATATTGTGTGAGGAGTGGTGTGGCATGCTACGGTGTGGCTTCGTTAAGTCTACGGCATTGAGGCATCTCCGGTTTCTCTAAGATGCTCCCACATTTAAAATAGTAGATAACAGGGAAGAAGACATAGCAATGAAGAACAAGCAGATAAAGAAAAAAAAAGCTAAAAAAAAGAAGTAGCGTACTAAGACAATGCTTACCTCCGCCAATCCCGATAAAAATTAATGATTTACCGTACTGCTGTACTTACTAGTTCCTGCCAGACGAATATTTTTACGGCCTTTCATAGTCAGTTAATTCTACTGTCTCTGAGTGCCCTGTTACACAGGGCACTCAGAGACATTCCTGCAACGGGATTCAGAGCAACCGCACAATTTTAATCTCTTCCTTGAGTAACTGTCCACCTGTCCACCAGATTCCTCTGAAATCCGATAACAACTTTTTGAGATAACTTGTACACAAACAGACAAGCAAACAGACACAGGTGTATACAAAATCTCCGTCCAACTTCGTTGCCGGAGGTTGCGAGGGAAGAAAAACAAGAATAAATTGGAAGACAGGAAATGGACTGCAGAATGAGAGAGACAGAGAGGAAATGGCAATGAGAAGAGGAATCAATAAGGTAGAGCCAGACTGCAAAGGAAAAGGAATGGAGAAGATAAATAAAAAAGAAGAAAGAATTCACAAACCGTATCATAAAAAGAAATGCCGGGTGTGAGAGTTAAAGGAGTCGAAAAAACAGAAAAGCCTCGGCGCTCCAGTTCGTCCATGTACGATTCTGGCGACAATGGTGTGGGTAGAGAAACATTAAGAAACGCCGAAGTGGACATGGCGATGGCTTTTTCTGGGACCGAAATTTGGTGGAGTCGCCGAAAAATCTAGACACCGTTAAGGCTGTGAAATTAGAGGATGTTTGGGGGACTCTGAAAAACGTACAGATATATGTATTTATTTTTATTTAACTTATTATCAGCCTTCCTATATTTACCTATTCTGTTTACCTGTTCACTCATCTATACACCCCGTCCACTTATCAATACTGTATTTATATGACTATCTGGTTGTCTGTGTCTGTCTGTCTATTTATGTATCTTCTGTGTCTGCCCAACTATCTGCGTTTGTCAATGTATCTTTCAAACTATATCCATCTCTGTATCTAATAAACTTTTTCTATCCATCCACGTATCTTTCCATTTATCTATTTACCTATCTATCTATCTGTCTACCTAGCGATATCCACCCATCCATGTATCTATATCCCAAAGGGTGATTATTATGAGCTGGACGGGTGAACTATATACTTTCGGATAATTTATGCACGCCAATAAAATCAATCTATCCATCAAAGACTCGACACTCAACCTCGCCCAATGTTAGGATTCAGGCGAGCGTGCTGGAGATGTGGAAATGTTTAGAGGCGCCAAAGTGGTCATGGGGGAGAGTTTTCCTGGGTGTGAAGTGTGGTGGGGTGGCCGAAATGTCCATGAGGTGATGTTATGGGGTGCTGGAAGTCAAAGCCATTTACAGGACATACGACGGTAACCATTTTTTTTTTTATCTGTCTACCTGTCCATCTGCCAATCTGTCCGTATTTCTGTCTGCCTCCCTATGTCAGTCAGTTGATCGGTCGGTCAGTCAGTAACTCAGTCACTCAATCTGTCTGTGTCTGTCTACGTCTGTCTGTCCGTTTGTTAAACCTTCTTCTTGTGTCTGTCTGTCTGCACGTCTTAACCTATCGCCATCGACCAACATCTACTGATCCATCTAACTATCCATATACATATATATATATATATATATATATATATATATATATATATATATATATATATATATATATATATATATATATATATATATATATATATATATATACACACACACATACATTCCACATTTCCATACATGTACTTCTACTTATCCAACCATATATTTGTTAATCTGTATATCCATCAGTCTACATCTGTCCACCCATCCATCCATGATCATGACAGTCATGTTAATGATAATGTTAACAACCCTTTATCAAAGACGTATCCCCACCATGTAGTAAAGAATATACAGATATGCACTATTAAGTATGGCAACTTCATATATAGGGGCATAAACTAGGACTCGTACATTAATGGTGGCGATAATAAGAATAAACTCTTAGCAATCGATCCGCCATGTTTCATCTTCAGATTCTTGTGCAAGTCTGATTCAAATCTCCAGTAGACACAACTTACCAAATCAGATTTTTCCTTTTATGGTCATAGCTCGTAAAGTAGACAATATGAGAATTTTACATATACGGGCATCAACCACGACAAATAGTCTATCTTTCTGTGTGATATGAAGCCAATACACCGGGTCGTTTCCAAGATACAGGCCCGGACGGAAAGACGGACAGACTTATAACACAAGACAGATTTTTCCCTAAATGGTCATAGCTCGTAAAGTACAGACAATATGGCAATTTTACATAAATGGGCATCAACTACGACACATACCTCCTGTGTGATGTGAAGCTAATTCACCCGGTAGTTACCGAGATACAGGCCGGGACGTAAAGACGGACAGGGGCGATTCCCATATCTCCACCGTATGGAATAATGGTGGGGATTATAATGACAATGATAAGGATGATGATGACGATGCAATGGTGTTTTTTTATATGTATTTCTCATTACTCTCGGACTTCGTGATGAAAAGGTTATATATAAATTTCAACCAAGCAGAAGGTATATAGTTTACGGCAGCCTCCTGTAGCGAATGGGGGACTGAAGACTATCACTATTTTTTTTTTATTATTCAGGCTACCGAGCAGAAGGTATGATACGTTTACTATAGACCTCCCTTAGAAATAAAAGGTCTATCTCCAGCCTAATAAAAGCGGCTGGAGATAGGGGAAAAAATCGTCAATAGCGAAGAGGTTAAAACTGCCCTCACACTGGAATATTTGTAGAGATGATTCAGAGCGTGCAGAAGAGCGCAATCATAAACATTTGGGCGGAGAGATGCAAACACACAAACGCACATTCGGATAGACAAATGCAAAAAACATTCGGACAGAAACGCAAACACAAAAACACTCGGACACACAAACACAAACACAATCATTAGGATAAACACAAAAAAAACATTCGGACAGACAAACACACACACACACACACACATTCGGATACACAAATGCAAACACAATCATTCGGGCAAACACAAACAAACATTCGGGCAGACAAACACAAACACATTCACACAGACAAACGCAAACAAACACTCGGACAGATAGGCAGACTCGTGTGTTACCTCTCTCTCTCTCTCTCTCTCTCTCTCTCTCTCTATGGGTCCTGGTTCATGACTCGAAAAATCATGAAAAGTTAAGAGAAAAATCAGGAAAAATATGAAAAATATCTGGGTACTTCATCCCCAGTGTTCAAGGGGAAGGGGACCAGAGAGAGAGAGAGAGAGAGAGAGAGAGAGAGGTGGAAGAACGGATAACAAGGACAGGAATAAGAGGGGAGAGAGAAAGGAATGAAAGGAGAGAAAGACTAAAGCTGAGAGGGTGCGTGAAAGCGTTGAAAAGGTGTGTGAAATGGGAACACAAAGAGAGAGAGAGAGAGAAATGTATAGGGGTATGGAGGTCATGAAAAAGTGTGTGTGTGTGTGTGTGTGTGTGTGTGTGTGTGTGTGTGTGTGTGTGTGTGTGTGTGTGTGTGTGTGTGTGTGTGTGTGTGTGTGTGTGTGTTTTTCAGAAGAGCCTAACTACTGAAAATAACCTAACCCTCCTGTTTCTGCCACCGCCTCCTTTTTCCACTCTTCCACCTCATTCGCCAGCTCCATCCCATCCACTACCACTCATCCCATTCATCTAGTCCATCCTATCCATCCACTCATGCACTCCACCCACTTAACCTAATTCACTTTTCCGACAACTGATTCAATCCACTCATCCACTTTTCCCATCTAATCAATACACTCTACCCCAGCCATCCATTTCACCCAGTCTATGCCATTCCACTACATCCAACTACTGCACCTCGCCCCTTCACTCCACCCCATACATTAATTCCATCCGCCCACTTCACCGACATTCACTTATTCAGTGCATTCTACCCCATCCATCTCAATCCCCTACCCCCGTCATTCCACCACACATTCACCCATCCACCTACTCAATTTCATCTACTCCATCTACCCATCTCGTCAACTCATCAACTTATTCTATCCTCCATCTCACCTCCAACCCACTCATTCCAGTACACTCACCCATCCATTTCATTCACTCTATCCAGCCATTACATTCATTCACCACCCCACTACAGTATATTACCACCACCCAATCAGTTCATCCACTTATTCACCTTCCACCTCACCTACCCACCAACCCACCTAACCACTCCTGCCACTTCATCCATTCATATCCCTGCCACCTCATCCATTCATCACCCCCTTCACAAATCATCCCACTCACCCACCCACCTACTCCAACCCACTACCCTTCCTCCCTATCCACCCACCAATCCACCCATCCACTTCATCCATTTACTCCACCACTTCACCCAGCCATCACCCCCTTCACAAAAACACCCCACTCACCCATCATGTCCACCCCACCTCACTACCATTCCACCTCATCTCCCCATCATCCCACCCCACACCACTCATCCACTTGCCCTTCATGCATTACTTACTGGCTTGTTTGTGAAAAAAGAAAAACAGAGGTACAATGGGGTGATTAGGTTAGCGTCCCTCAGTCATTACATGGCCAGCTGGTTTAGGTTTCACTCACTAATGCTCGTTTAATTGTTTGTATGCGCTTTCACACACACACACACACACACACACATATACGCTGGTGTGTGTGTGTGTGTGTGTGTGTGTGTGTGTAAACCAATCCCTGACGTAAAACAGACAGAAATAAGCAAACCATTCTCTTACAAACAGCAAAACAATTGTCACTCACGCAAAACAACTTCACAAGGGAAACAAACACCACTCAAACAAAGAACAGACCAATCAAGTAAAACAACCATATCTCAAACAAATCATGCACAATCGTTCAAGCAAAAAAAACATTACTCGAGCAAAGCAAACACCACTCAATCAGTACAAACACATTTCAAACAAATCAGGCACACCATCCAACCAAAACAAAAACACCACCCATGCAAGCACACCCCCACCTCTCATTACCTCATTCCAGTTATGCCCCCCCCCCACCCTCACCCGATACACCTGCCCGCCAGTCAGGTGTGTGGCAACCTCACAAATGACCCTCTTCACGTACAGACGGCAGGGCAAATAGCAGACCTCAATTATCACTTAAGCCCAATTATATCTCACTTTCTTGACGGGGCGGGAGGGTGGTAGCTGGGGGCACGCGAGGGTGATGATTTATGGTGGGGTGGGCGAGTGATTCCCTACACACACACACACACACACACACACACACACACACACACACACACACACCTATATGACATTGGTACTTGCTGATAACATACGTACATGCAATCGTAAATTTTACAGATGCAAGCACGCAAGAGAGAGTGCACACAAATATACAATGTACAATTAACCCCTTCCACACCAAACACTTCTAACTCATCTCATTCCTTCCAAATTCCACCTTCCCCAGTCCCTTTACTCCACTAATTTCATCCACCCCTTACTCTTTCCACAAACTATACCTAAACCACGTCTCTCTCTCTCTCTCTCTCTCTCTCTCTCTCTCTCTCTACCACCCCATCACCCCATCCACCACCTCACAATAGCCCTCCCCTCCACCAATCCACTCCACCAAACCACCAACCTCCTTCTCCCTCTCCCCTCAGCAATTCCCACGAAGCCACTGCGGCCACCGAGATAAAGTGTGTATTTACGGCAGCCCCTTAAACTGCGGCATTTTAGTCCCCCCTCCCTGGCTCGTAACTTGGTGGGGGCGTAATGAAAACGGCGTCACCAGGGGATGTACTAAGGGGGTGCGTGAAATTTGCTCTCTTGTGTGTGTGTGTGTGTGTGTGTGTGTGTGTGTGTGTGTGTGTGTAAGAGAGAGAGAGAGAGAGTCAGTCGTGGTGGGATAAGGTTTTAGCGATATGGGTGGTAGTGATAGTGGTGGCAGTGTGATAGTAGGGCCTAGTAATAGTCCTACAATTAATAGCAGATGGTGGAAAAATACACAGGTAATGGTAGTAATTGTAGTAGCAGTAGAAGTGATTGTGGTTTTAGTACTGGTAGCAATATTAACAGTAGTAGTAGTAGTAGTCACAGTAGGCGTGAGTGGTAGCGACAACAAAAATAATAGTAGCAGCCGTACCAGGAGTGAGTGATGGCAGTAGTGGATGTAGTAATCGTAGCAGAAAGTGATAGTAGTAGGAGTAAAAATGATAGTAGTAGCAGCAGCAGTAAAAGAGTGGTAGTAGCGGTAATTGTCCTAGTAGTTGCAATAAGCCTATAGCTGTAGCACCAACGGCAGTGTTATAAGAGGTTGGAAAGCGTGTGGTATGACAGTGTGGACATCAGATTGGTAGCAGTTATTGGTAGTAACGTGAGGTAGGTGGAAATTGTGCCAGGAGTTGTGGTAGTAAATGTGGTGGTGATGGTAGGACGGGAGAGGCAGTAGTTGTGTTTGTAGCTGTGTTTGCAGTGTGTACGGTTATTAGTGATAGTAGTGAAAATGGCTGAGAGAATGACAGCAGTTGTGGTAGTGATAACAATACTGAAAATGGTGGTAGTTCTGGTAGTGGTGGTAGAATGGAGAATGGTAGTAGATGTCGTAGTGATGGTAGGAAGAAAAATGGCGGTATCTGTGGGAGTGGTGACAGCAAAAAATATAAGTTCAAGAGGTGGTAGAATGGAGAATGGTAGTAGTTGGTATAGTAATGGTAACAGTGGTGGTAGTTGTGGTAGGAAGGAGAATGGTAATAGATGCTGTAATGGTGACAATGGTACTGGCTGTGGTAGTGGTGATAACAGGGGAGGTAGTTGCGGTAGTGGTGATAATGGTAGCAGTTGAGGTAGTGATGGTAGTAAAGCGAGTGGAGTCAAAAGGTCACTCTCCTAAAACTCCGTACAGTGATTTACACGAGAGAGAGAGAGAGAGAGAGAGAGAGAGAGAGTCTGCCGTCACTAGTTCTGTAACTCTCCATTCGCCAGAAAAGGATTTAAGAAGGATTGAATGTTGGAGAGGAGGAGGAGGAGGAGGAAAAGGAGGAGGAGGAGGAGGAGGAGGAGGAGGAGGAGGAGGAGGAGGAGGAGGGCGGAGGAGGAGGAGGGAGGAGGAGGAGGTGGGAGGAGGAGGAGGAGGAGGAGGGAGGAGGAGGAGGAGGAGGAGGAGGGAGGAGGAGGAGGAGGGAGGAGGAGGAGGGAGGAGGAGGAGGAGGAGGGAGGAGGAGGGAGGAGGAGGAGGAGGAGGAGGAGGGAGGAGGAGGAGGGAGGAGGAGGAAAAGGAGGAGGAGGAAAAGGAGGAGGAGGAGCAGGAGGAGGAGGAGGAGGAGCAGGAGCAGGAGGAGCAGGAGGAGGAGGAGCAGGAGGAGGAGGAGCAGGAGGAGGAGGAGGAGCAGGAGGAGGAGGAGGAGCAGGAGGAGGAGGAGGAGCAGGAGGGAGGAGGGACGTGAGAAAAAGTAAGGAGGAGAAGAAGCCGGAAGGATTGGGTGTCAAGGAAGAGAGTACTTGGGATGGGGTGGGAGAAGAAAGAAGGAAGAAAATGTTGGCGTAGAGAAAGGTAAGGAGGAGAGAGGAAGGAGGAGGAATAAAGCTGTGCGTAGTGAGAAATATATGAGGCAGGAAACAGAAGGTAGGAAAGGATGAGAGAGAGAGAGAGAGAGAGAGAGAGACAGACAGACAGACAGACAGATAGAGACAGAGAGAGAGGATGGGATGGGATGGAACAGAAATACAGGCAAGGGAGAAGGAATGGATATGAGAGAGAGAGAGAGAGAGAGAGAGAGAGAGAGAGAGAGAGAGAGAGAGAGAGAGGTTTTGTAAGGAAGACAGCAACAGGACGAGAAAGATCAGAATTAAGAAACAGGCAAGGAAAATTAGAAGTGAAAAATCTGGAATAAAAAAAAAAGTACAAGAGAGGAGAATACGACTAAATGTAGACGACAGGAGAAGAGAAAAAAGGAAACGAAAGAGAAGGGAAGGGAAAGGAAGAGAAGAGAATACAAGGCAAAAGAACGGAAGAAAAAGAGATGAAAAGACAAGACAAAAGAAGAGAAGACTGAAAAGACAAGAGAAGTTAAGATAAAAGAAAAGACAGAAGAAGAGAAGGGAGGAGATGAGAAGAAAAGAGAAGTTAAGAGAAGGAAAGAGAGAAGAGAAAAGAGAAGTGTTGGAAGAGAAGAGAACAGCTGGGACGGGAAAAATTACAAAAAAGGTGAAAACAAAAACAGACAGAACAGGAGAGGCGACGAGAAATGAAGAAAAACACGGACGTAGCTGAAGAGAAGAACTACAAACAGATATTTAGGGAGAATGACAAAAAAAAAAAGTGAATGTTGAACTGGCAGGCGTTAGAGAAATGGGAGAAACAGAAAAATAAAATAACTGAACATAAAGAAGCGTGAAGTTCTGGCGATAACAGTGAGAATCAGTCGAAAAGTGAGATACTGGTAATCCATCCAAAGTGTGAAAATCAGTCGAAAGTGTGAAACTTTGTCGAAAAAAAATTTAAAAAGGAGACGGAGCTGGAAAACGAGCAAATAAATAGAGGAAAATGATCCAAAGAATGAGGGAAAAAAAAAAGTCAATCAAGGATTTAAAAAAGAAGAAAAGAAAGGAAAATGATTATGAGAGAGAGAGAGAGAGAGAGAGAGAGAGAGTGGAAACAGGCCATGACAATTAGGCGTCCCGCTAAAAACAAGTGAGCAAAAAAGAGAGTGAAACTGGGTAAGAGAGAGAGAGAGAGAGAGAGAGAGAGAGAGAGAGAGGTGAAATAGTGAGACAGCCTTAGTGCTAATTCCATTTAAACGCTTCCAGCCTTGCCCTACTAAATTCAGGGCCTTTTTTAAGTTAATGTATCGCGTTAGGGTCCAAAGCTCTCATTACTCTCACATTCTTCCATTTAGACTAGTTTCTCTCTCTCTCTCTCTCTCGGTCTATCCATCAGCCTTGCTTTCGATCTTCCACCTAACTACCAACTTTTCCACTATTTTCTATCTTGCTTTTATTTTTATATCAAACCTTCATTCACCTCTCCATATGCATATCTACTTCCCACCTATCTATCTATCTATTTATCTCTATATCTATTTATCTATCTACCTATCTATCTATCTGCCCATCTATCTATGTATTTAAAGCCTGGATAGCAGAAAATGACCCGGGCTGGCAGGGTAGTGAAAGATGGCGTTCGACTTCCGTAGAGCTCACCCGACTAAAAGGGGGCGCAGAGAGAGAGAGAGAGAGAGAGAGAGTATTTATACTTTCAAAAGCTCATTTCTCTGATCCAACCCAACAATTTAATATGTAATCATACAGCCACCCTCCAACTCCCAACAGACCAATCATCCATACGTCTATCCCTGCCTTCCTTGAGCCAACCAACCATCCATACGTCTATCCCGATCGTCCCTGAGCCATCCAATGTGGCGACCATCCTAATAAGCCCTCCAGTAAGCCAACCATCCCCCCCAACACGACCCAAACAGCCTAACGCACCGCCTATGTATTCCTTCCTTCCTTCCTTCCCTCCCCCTCTCCTTCCCTTCCCTTCCATCCAGTTCCTTCCTCTTTCATTTTCTCTTCTCTCAGTTTCCTCCTCTACCTTCCCCCATTCCTACCCCTCCTCCGTTTTCTTCCTCTCCCACCTCCTGCTTCCTCATCTCATTCTCTTCTCACTCTTCTCCATTACGTTTTTTCCTCTACTGTCTCCTCTCAGTTCGTTTCCCTCTTTCCCTTTCCTTCCCCTCCCTCTCCTTTTCCAACTATTTTCTTTCTCTCCTCCTCCTTTTCCTCCTTCTGTTTCATCCTTTTCCTAGCTATCTCTTGTTTCTCTCCTTCTTTCCTGCTCCCCATGCATGTTTCTTTTTCAACTTTCCCTCCCCTTCCCCATTTTTTTCCACGCTTCTCTCCCCCCAGTCTTCTCCTCCACCCCATTTCTTTCTCTGGCTGCCTCCTCTAACCTCCGTTCCTCCTTTCTGTCCCTTTTCTTATACTTCCCCCTCATTTTCCTTCACTCCCCCCTCTTCTTCCCCCTCAGCTCATCCCCTTCCCAGTTCCTGTTTTTTCTCCTCTCCCCCTCCGACTTCAGTATCATTTCTTCCACTCCAAATAAGAGGCCTTAAGTAAAGTGAAGTATTATTATAGTCTTGCTGCCTCTTGTGAATTAATTGCAACTTTGGATAGGGTGAATTAAGTCACGATGCGATGTAAGCTAAAATACTTCCTCAGGTTAATGGAGTTTCATGCTGCCTTCTTCCTCCTTCACGTATCTCTTCCTTCACTCTTTCACTATTTCTGTTTTTTCACTCCATTTCTTCCCTCCTCCTTTCTTCCCTCTCTTTTCTCCCTCCCTCATTTACTCCTGCGCCTCTCATCCCCTGTTCTCCCTCCTTCCTCTTCTTCCCTCCCTCCCTCCTTTCCTCTGGATCCCTTATTCACTTTCCTCCCTACATCGTGCATCCCTCGCCGTCTTTGCTTCCCTCCCTCTCTCTTTTTCCTCCCTCCCTTCCTCCTACCCACCTGCCCTCCCTCTTTCCTCCAGCCCCTGAGGACATAATTTTCAGAGTGGCTCCCAAACGTCAGTGTGGGACTCAGGCTCACCCAATTTTCTTCCTACTTCCCTATTTCCTCCCTCATACTTCCTCCTTTCCTCCCTCGTTCTTCCTCCCTCATGCTTCCTCCTTTCCTCCCTCATGCTTCCTCCTTTCCTCCCTCATGCTTCCTCCTTTCCTCCCTCATGCTTCCTCCTTTCCTCCCTCATGCTTTCTCCTTTCCTCCCTCATGCTTCCTCCTTTCCTCCCTCATGCTTCCTCCTTTCCTCCCTCATAATTCCTCCTTTCCTCCCTCATGCTTCCTCCTTTCCTCCCTCATTCTGCCTCCTTTCCTCCTCCTTTCTTCCTCCTCTGTCTTCCTCTCTATCGTCCCTCCTTTCGCTTCCTTTATCTCCTGAGTACTTTATCTTCTGTTCTACCCCTCCTTCCCTCTTCTCTCTTCCTCCTTTCCTCCCCTCTTCCCTCTTCCTCCACCATCTTTCCTCCGTCCCTCTGTCTTTCCTCCAGTCCCCGAGGACATAATTTTCTGAGTGACTCCCAGACGTCAAACCAGATCACCGAATTTGAAATCCCCCCTCCCCCCCCTCTCTCTCTCTTTCTATTTCTTCTGCCTTCCCACTTTCCCCCTCCCCCTCCCATAATTCCCCCCCCCCTCCCTACAGTGGACATTGGGGGGATTAGGTGCTGGATTGAGGACCTCGAAACTACGGACAAGTTAACTGGAAATTACGGCCAGTTGATGGGTATCTCGGAAATACGGACACACTGACTGGGGACCTCGGAATTGCGGACACGGCAACTTAGGACCTGAGAATTACGGACACAAGCCATGCAGGACCTGGGAATTACGTACAAACTGACAGGAAATTACGGACAGTGACTGGAGCTCTGGATATTACGGACAAACCTGAAATTTAACGGACACTGACTGGCAACCTCCAAAATACGGACGCAATAAAATGGGGCTTGGGAAATACGGACAAGCCAAAGGCAACCTGAGAATTACGGCCACACAGACCAGATCTTCAAATTACTCACTGGAACCTGGAAATTGCGATCACACTGTCTAGGAACCTCAATAATACGGACAGTAACAGAGGACCTAAGAAATACAGGCACTGGAGGGATTAGGTATAGGACTGGGGGCATGGGAATCTCTCTCTCTCTCTCTCTCTCCATCCTTCACATAATACTCCTTCGTGACTAGCATCATATTCTAATGTTACCTCTTGCTACAGCTTAGGATAAAAAATGGAGTGAGGGAAAAATTTGGCAAAGTTAAAGAGAATTGAGTTGTCTATACAAGTTTTATTTTTCGTTCAATTATAAACGTTCAAATCCCTTTTTCTGTCCAGGAGCTCTGTTAACCCGTTCACTACGATCGCGTACTTTCCATCAAACTTTATCCAGACAATTTCATTTAGAAGAGCCGCCTATAGTTTATTCACGTTTCCCTGGCCCAGATTTTCCTTTCGTGGCTCTGTCGTAGCTCAGTGGCAGGAAAAGACAATACTGTGGCTCTACATCCTTTCCGTAGCACCTCTTCGTGACTAGCATCATATTTTGGCGTTAATGTATGTTTATAACTCTGCATTCATGATGGAGGGATGACAGTTTTAGGCCATGACAAAGTGAACAGAGTATAGTGGCGAAATGGGTTAATAAGGAGTATATAATTTCCAAAAGTCTTCCTATATTTGAGTATAGAGTCTGGAAAAAACAACGATAAAGTAACATACGTAATGGCGCTGAAGTGGTTAATACATGTACACCGCTATCAATCAACTCCTATACTAACATTTTTATTGTACACCGCTATCAATCAACTCCTATACTAACATTTTTATTATCACTATCTCCAGACAATTTTAATCACCTTAGCATCAATACCTGGAGCGTTAAGAGAATTAGTTACCTCTTATACTTCATTACTAGAGGGCTCCACTAGGCTTAACAGACGGACAGGGGAACAGACAGACAGGGGAACAGACAGACAGGCAGGCAGACAGAAAATGGGTAGAGTGGGATGAGATTAGATATATAAAAAAAAAAAATCAAGAGAAACAAGCAGATATACCAGGAAATCAGTGCCTGCAGTAGTGTTGGAAGAATTAATTGTAAGCCCGTGCAGATGCCTTCTCCCAGGTGTGTTCTCCCAAGGTGTTCACAGATTTCCTTGGGGGTAGAACAGGTGGGGTTTTGTGCTTGTGCCTCGATTAAATGAATTCAGAGGCTTTGCCATTTCGTTTCTGTGGATTCTTCTTTTCGTGGAGAGAGTGTGTGTGTGTGTGTGTGTGTGTGTGTGTGTGTGTGTGTGTGTGTGTGTGTGTGTGTGTGTGTGTGTGTGTGTGTGTGTGTGTGTGTGTGTGTGTGTGTGTGTGTGTGTGTGTGTGTGTGTGTGTGTGTGTGTGTGCGCTCTCTCTCTCTCTCTCTCTCTCTCTCTCTCTCTCTCTCTCTCTCTCTCACCGACGAAGAAGCTATAACCTTGACATTAAAGACAATAATATGCAAATATTCTGACGAATGAAAACATTAAAAGCATACATTACAACAACAACAACGATAGTAACAGTAGTTATTATAATTCAGCTATTATTATTATTATTATTATTATATTATTATTAAATTATTATTAATTATTATAATTAATTATTATTATTATTATCATTATTATCATTATCAATGTACATTTGCCTCTTCTTACTGATGATTAAAACTCCTCCATAAATATATGTAACTACCCACTGTGTCACTCTTACATAAATCATTTTAACCCTCCCTATTTTCCACTTATCAGTTATTATATTCTCAACAATTCTTTCTACTGTGGAGCAACGTGAAGTATATGAAAGCGACACGTGTTTATTTTTCCTTATATTTCTTTTAAATTCTCTCACGTTTCTCTCTTCACCATCTCAATTTGTTTACCCCTCTCTGGCCCTAGGATGACTTTTCTTCATGATTCATCCTACCTCCAGACGATTTTATTCCCGGATTTTCGAAGTGAATGGGGTACATATACTCATCAATAATTCCCTCACTGTGATGAATGAAATCGTCGACGTAGTAGGAAGAAAATTACGTCCTCGACTCCTCAACCTGATGGAGTTAGTCTTCTTCCTGTCCTAGTTCACCCATTACCATACCAATTTATTCACGATGCCGATGACTCATTTCATTCTTGCTACTACCAGATTAGTATATTCAGATTGGGAGATTTAACCCTCGTGGTGATGGGGCCTCAATACACCCTCCATCAACACCTTCACTACAAGAGCACGTTCAGTCGTATTATTAAAACTAACCACCTGAAGGTGTTTGCATGTCCCTCATATCTGACACCCACTTAAGGAAAACCTGTAATTAATAGACGTGATTTCCCTGTATTTCACTTTACAGAGTCAGGATAGCAGCGATCCAAAAGGTCAGACATGTTCTATCGTCATCAAATGCTTTTAAATTTACCGTCGAAAACTGAGGCTTTTGTACACGTCTATTCTCTCAGTTTTAATATGTCAACCCTTTCAAGCGGAATAAAAATATCTTGAGGTAACAGGTAAAAAAAAAAAAAATTATACTGAAAGGGGGTTAATCGATTCAGTTTTCATTTCTGTTATTTCAATCCATCCACTGTGACGACGCCTTTGTCATTTTTATCAATCCGCTGTGCCACAACGCATAATACTTAATGATTATCTCTAACTGTGAAAAAAAATAATATCTCCATTGCGACATTTCTCCCTTAAACTGAATAAAATCGTCTGAGGGCAGGACGAAGAAGATATAATTTTCTTCAGGATAATGACATATTTTATTATTCATTCCCGCTTCCTCCATACAATATTATTCACTTGATAAACTTTAGGATAAGCTTTCCGAGTTGGAAGGGCATGGCCATTGCCTCCATTAACCCCTTCACTACATAATGTCTCCCTAACGCTAAATAAAATAGCCAGGTAGCACGAAAAATAAGGTACAGGTAGAAGCAAAAATAAGGTACAGGTAGCAGCAAAAATAAGGTACAGGTGGCGGCAAAAATAAGGTACAGGTAGCGGCAAAAATAAGGTACAGGTAGCAGCAAAAATAAGGTACTGGTAGCGGCAGAAATAAGGTACAGGTAGCAGCAAAAATAAGGTACATATCACGTCCTCGGGCAAAAGGGGCTAACTTTAATACCGTGACATATTTTCTTTCTAGTCTTCCTGCCGAATGACGACCGTATTCAACTCTGACCTTGTGTAGTGAGGAGGTTCATGAAGGGTGTATTTTAACCTCTCCAGTTCGATAAGTCTCTCCAAAAGCTGAAAAAAATCGTCTGATGGTGGAAGTAATAGGACATACAAATACGCAGTGGGAATGAAGGGGTTAGTGGTGGTCCTGCAGGTTTTTGTAGCACGGAATACTATAAAGAATAAAGGTAAAGCCAAATTATAAAGTGGAGGGAGGAAGCTACCGGGAGATGTTCAGTCTTCCATAATAATTTGACGTATAATTAAAAATCTAAACGTGAGAGAGAGAGAGAGAGAGAGAGGGAGCAGTGGAGTGGGGAAGGGGGGAAAGCAGCACAAGAGGAGCGTTGGGAGTGGTGGGGAGAAAGAGAGGAGCGAGAGGAGAGGAAAAACACGAGAAAATTAAAGAGAATATAAGGGGACATTGACAGAAGTGATGGGATTGACAGAGGAAAGGGAGAGAGGAAGGGAGGGAAAGTAGCAGAAGTGGCAAGATAATGATTCGGAGAGTGGGAAAGAAGGAAGGAAGGAAGCAGCACAGGGGAGAAACAAGGAGAATGGAATGGAGAGAAAGGGAAAGGGCGGAGAAAGATGGAGAGAAACAAGATGGAAAACGCAAAGGGAAAGCGGGACCAGTGGAAAAAAGGGAAGAGTGAGGAATGGAATAAAAAAGGAAAGAGGAAAACGATAGATTTCGGATGTGCAATGGAGAGGAAAAAATTAGAAAAAATGAGCAATAAAATGTGGTGTATAAGTAAATGCCGAATGACACAAATTGAGAGAGAGAGAGAGAGAGAGAGAGAGAGAGAGAGAGTGTGTGTGTGTGTGTGTGTGTGTGTGTGTGTGTGTGTGTGTGTGTGTGTGTGTGTGTGTGTGTGTGTGTGTGTGTGTGTGTGTGTATTAAAATGTGTCCCAGAAGCTGCCAGGGAAAAACAAAGAAAAATATTTAATAATGTGAAAATCCCCTCATAAGAATTCCAAACACCAACCTCCACCACGACCGCTCTAAACACACACACACACACACACACACACACACACACACACACACACACACACACACACACACACACACACACCACGTTCACACAATAGCACAAGCTGACGCACATGCATACACACATTCACAATACATACAAAACCAACACACACACACACACACACACACACACACACACACACACACACACACACACACACACACACATTTTTCCACCAAACATACATAAATTTTAAGGGGTGGGGTGTGGAAGGGGGGAAAAGGGGTAGGAAGGGGGAAGATAGTAGAAGGGGGAGGGAGAAGATGTGCGAAGGAGAGGGGAGAGGAGGGGAGGTGTGTGGGGTGGGAAGGGAAGAAGTGGAGAGGGGAGAGGAGGGGAGGTGAGAAGGGAAGAGGAGAAGAGGAGAGGGGAGAAGAGGAGAGGGGAGAAGAGGAGAGGGGAGAAGAGGAGAGGGGAGAAGAGGAGAGGGGAGAAGAGGAGAGGGGAGAAGAGGAAAGGGGGGTAAGGAGGTGTGAGGGGTGGGATGAGGGGGAGGGGTGGGAAGAACAGGGGAGAGGAGGGGACGGAGGCACCAAAATCGTGTACGTGGGTAGAAATTAAAAAGAGACTTGGGGAAACGGCACCCCAGCGTTTCGTCCTCTCCCCTTGCTTGTTATTTTAAGTGAGGGGAAAACACGGCGATGCAAGTTGAGAATAAGTTTGTGTATTTGCATGTGGAACTTTTCTCTCCCCAGCCCCTCCTCCCTCCCCTCACCCCAGTTTTCCGCCTGTCTGTCTCTGCACCCTTCCTACGTGCTCTGTCTGCTTAGTAGTTGTCCTGCCACCCCCTCTCTCCCTGCCTCCTTTCCTGCCTGCCTGCCCCCTTCCCTGCCTCTCTCCCTCAGTCTCTGGTTTTCTCCTCCATCCTCCCAGTCTCTCTCCCCCCGCCCCTGTTTTCTGCCTGTCTCTGCTCTCTTCCTACGTGCTCTGTCTGCTTGGCACTTATCCTGTCTGCTTGCCTGCCTGCCTCGCACTCCTGCTTTATGCATGTCTATCTCTGCTTTCTCCTGCGTGCTCTGCCCGTCTGCTTAGTAGCTGTTTTGTCGTCCTGCCTCTCCTTCCTTCCTTGCCTGTCTGCATGGCTCCCTTCCCCGTACCTTCCCCTCCACCCGTCTTCTTCCTGCCTGTCTCCATCCTCTCCTAGGTGCTTAGTTTGCATTGCTGCTGTTCATCCTTCCTTCGTTTTTAGCAGTTTCCCTGCCTGCCTGCTTATAGGCTATGCCTCCGTTCCCCCTACCCCTCCTCTGGTTCCCTATTTTCTGCCTGTCCTTGTCCCCATCAATGTTCTTTGTCAGCTTAGCAATTGTCCTGCCTACCTAACTGCTTGCTTGCTTGCCTGCCTGCCTGCCTACCTGCTAGGCAGCTGTCTGCTTTGGTCCGTGTTTTCGTCCCTGCTGGCTTGTTTGTGTGCGCTCCTGGGCTCTTTTAT
>NC_137042.1:9164702-9199702 GCF_032717465.1 Coenobita brevimanus
ACAAAAAAATAAATAAATAAAAAATAAAGGACAGTAATACCCACTTCCATTAACACCAATCACAACAACAACAGCAACAACAAACCACCTACATAACACTACCACCCACATCTACCGGCGTGACTAAATAAATGACGATAAAATAAAATAAAAAACAATGCCTACCTCCATAACACCAATAATGAAAAAGATAAAAAAAACTCAGGAACATAAGACCACTACTATCATCATCATCATCATTATAAGTAAAAAAAGCAGAGGAACAGAAAACCATCATCATCATCATAAGTAACAAAGCAGAGGAACAGAAAACCATCATTATCATAAGTAACAAAGCAGAGGAACAGAAAACCATCATCATCATAAGTAACAAAGCAGAGGAACAGAAAACCATCATCATCATCATCATCACCATCGTCAACATTTCTCACCAACTATACCACTCCCATTATAAAGCAAGATAATTATTTGTGTAATACTAAGTTACTGTCTACATGAAAAACAGGTAAGAGAAACATAAGCCCCCCTCCACTCTCTCTCTCTCTCTCTCTATTATTTTTAAAGGGCACAGTTCATAAATACACGAACACATAACTATTAACTACAATCCCATTACCTGAAAAAACAAGAGCCAAATCACAGTAATAACTAACAAACACAAAAAAGCCACAGTAATTTCGACTGACGGATGAAGAACAAAAATAATATGAACAGCAAATATCACACAGAACAATAACAAGAAAAAAAATAACACGAATAAGTAAAAATGCCAGAGTTATTTGTGGGTTATATAAATTCTGTTCCCAATTTCCGTCTTACGTTAGAGAGAGAGAGAGAGAGAGAGAGAGAGAGAGAGAGAGAGAGAGAGTGTGTGTGTGTGTGTGTGTGTGTGTGTGTGTGTGTGTGTGTGTGTGTGTGTGTGTGTGTAATAATTGTTAAATCCCACTATACCCACTTCCGTTGCTACAGACAGATAGACAGACAGAGAGAGACATAGACAGATACAGACATGGGTAGACAGATATAAACAGACAGCCTACTGAGATTGACAGATAGATAGAGACAAGAGATAGAGAGGCAGCCAGTTATTAAAGACATGAAAAAGAAAATGAGTGATTAGATTATTATTCTCTCTCTCTCTCTCTCTCTTACACAAGTGCTCGTGGGCCCTTCGGGTCCCTCGCACTTGCTCCTGCGGAGAGCTCTCACGCTGCTATATTTTAGTTACAGATGCGCGCAAAAAATTCTACGGGGATCCTATGCAGGGCTTCTGGAGCGGCGTTTTATGGTCAAAACGTGATCGCTCATTAAATACAGTAAAAGTTTTTCAATCGTGATGGGACCAAGTTTTTTTTACATCAGCGATGTTATTGCGATTTTTGTGCCAATTCTGGTGCGATTTGAATGTGTAGTTTCGGGTTACACACACACACACACACACACACACACACACACACACACACACACACACACGGCTAGCGCTATAGTATATTAGATTACGAGGATCTGAATAATGTATACTGATTAATAATGAGTATTTGTGTTATTATTAATATGAAGGGAAATGAGGGTTGTTATGTGTGATGTGGATGGCAGTATTATGGTGTACACACACACACACGGCAGTTTACTCTTTCAGGATCGGGATAACTCTAGCATTTTATTCCAGCTAACGCGAGGTGATTTTATGCAGCTGAGAATGAGTCACCGGAGTCTGGGTGTTAAGGAGATACATTGTTTAATCTTACAACAGGATCCAATTTTCTGATCTTACTACAGAATCTTTCCTTTAGTTAAGCAGAGAGCAAGGAATATGACTTACGACAAGTTCTTAGTTAAGCAGATACTGAAACGTATTACTACTACAAAATCTTGCCTTTAGTTACGCAGATGCTAAAAACCGCTACTTACTACTAAATCTCGTCGTAAGTTAAGCACATGCTAAAATTTAATCTTACGACAAAATTTTGGCATCAACGCAAGACTGCACGAAGGGTAGACTCTTACACCTGGTGGCGAAGACGGCCTTACCTCGCAAATTGGCTTACTCCTGCAATCTTACGGCTTAGAGGTGCTTAACTGGGGATTACAAGATGAGAGGGTAGAAGAAGAGCGAGAAGAGAGGAGGGGAGATGGAAGAGAGTGAAGATGACAGAATATGTGGGGAGGAGGAGGAAGTAGTGAGGGGAGAGGGTGGAAAACGAAAAGTACAAGAAGAGTTGAGGGGAGAAGGAGGAGGATGATTAGTGAAGATGACAGAGCATGAGGGAAGAGGAAGAAGTAAGGGGAGAGGGTGGAAAATGAAGAGTAATACAAGAACAGTTGAGGGGAGGAGGAGGAGGAGGATGATTAGTGGAGATGACAGAATATAAGGAGAGGAAAAGGAGGATGAAGAAGAGTGGAGAGATATGGAATATGGAGAGTAAAGGTAAGAAGAAGAGACGAGGGGAGGCGAAGGAAGATGAACAGTGAAGATGACATAATATGAGATGAGGAAGAGGAGGATGGAAAGAGAGGAGAGATGTGAGAAATGGATAGTAATGGAAAAAGGTGGTAATGGGAGAGTGAGGGACAGAAAAAGAGGAAGAAGAGAGGGGAGAAAAGAGGTGGAGATCGACAAAGCGGGGGAAAATGACATATGAAGGACAAAAGAAAAGCTGGAAGAAATGATGACGACAGGAGATCAGGGGTACAAGAGGAGGAAATGAGGGGAGAGGAGGGCAGATATGAAGGAAGACAATGATAAAGATGTCGATGGGAGATGAGGAAAAAAGTAGAGGGGAAGGAATGAACGAAGACAAACGGGGAAAACAGGCGAAAGGGGGGGGGAAGAAATGGAGTAAGATAGCAAGTGGAGAGAGGATGATTAAAATGAATGAGAAAAAGCTACGTAGACGAGACAGAGATAATGAGGGAAGGACAGGGTGAAGGGAGAAAAATGAGGGAGAAGAGAGGTGGGGGAAGAGAGTGGGAGAGTGGAGCGGAAAAATAGGAGGGAGGAGAGAAGAATGGGAGGGGATACTTGAGGAAGAGGTAGAAAACGGAGAAGGAAGGGGAACGTGAAGGAGGGTGGAGAATGACGGGTACAGATGATGAGAGATGAAGGATGCGCAGAGGATAACGGGATTTGTCGGAGAGGAAGAGAAAGGACAGGGAGGGAAGGGAAGGAAAGGAAAGGAAGATAAGGGAAGGATAGGAAGAAATGGGAAGGATAAGAAGAAAAGGGAAGGAGAGGGAGAAAAGGGAAGGAGAGGAAGAGAAGGGATGGACAGGTGGATGTGGGAATGAATGGGGGCAAGTGGAAGGATAGGAAGGAAAAGACGAAGACAGAATGGAGAAAGAGAGGGTAGTCAGCCGGAGAGGGGAGAAGGAACTAGTAAAAAGAGAGAGTAATGAAGAGGGTCTGGAGAAAGGAGGTGGAGGCTGGAAAGTGGAGGGAGAGAAAATTGGATAAAATAAGGAGAAATGGATCTGTTGACGGCAAGACTGAAGGAGGAGGAAGATATATGCAAGAATGAAGACACAGGAAATAAAATAATAAAGAAATAGGAGGGGGTGGGGGTGTATTAATGGGAGGAGAGAACTGAAATGGGGAGGAGAGGAGATGGAAGGTAAAAAAATGGAGGTGATGGACAAAGATGTAGAAGAGGCAAGAGGATTTGTGAAGGGAGGTGAAAATGAGAAATGAGAAAACTAAGAAGGAAGAAATGGGAATAAAGAAAATAAATATGGGAGGGGACGGGAAAAAGAAGAAAAAGGGGTAACAGGGTGTGTATTAGACAATGAGGGGACAAGACAGCAGAGGGGAAGAGGAAGATCGACAGGAGATGGCGTGGATAATTAGTAAAGGATGAAGAGGAGAGCAAAGGATGTGTTGAAGGGGTATAAAATGTCGGAAATGAAGAGGGAAGAGGACGAGGAAGACAGAGAATGGAAAGGGGTGAAAGATAAGAATGAAGAAGGGATAAAGCGTATTTATGGAAGGAGATAAGGAGGAGGAGAAAGGGAAGGGGACACGAAGAGGAATAAGATTAAAGTAAAGAGGAAGAAGACAGGGAAGAAAGGAAGAAGAAAGGAAGCAGACCGAGAAAAATGAAAACTAATGATGAAGAAGAGAGGAAGGGAGTTGTTGAAAGGAGTAAAAGGTGAAGGAGAGAAGAAATGGAGAGGGGAAACGGAGAAGATAAGTGTGTACAGGGAGAGAGTAACTGAAAGTAAAAGATGTAGAAGAAAGATAAGGGGGAAAATGAGATTAATGAAAGGATCGGGGAATGAAGAAGGAAGAAAGGACTGAGCAGCAAAGATCAATTAGATAGAGAAATAAATTAGACAGGGAGCTGGAAAAAAATGGTCAGTGAAGCAACAGGGGTGGACATGACGAGATATTAACCTTTTTAATACGAGGGTTTTTCATAAAGTGTTTACATCGCATAGCATGATCGATAGTAAAAAAATAAAAAATAAAATAAAATCCTGAATAAAATCGTCTGGGCTCAGAAACTGTGTGTGTGTGTGTGTGTGTGTGTGTGTGTGTGTGTGTGTGTGTGTGTGTGTGTGTGTGTGTGTGTGTGTGTGTGTGTGTGTGTGTGTGTGTGTGTGTGTGTGTGAGAGAGAGAGAGAGAGAGAGAGAGAGAGAGAGAGAGATGTACAGAATAAGGACGGAGGTACCACAATCTCCCTCTGATATATCAACAGAAGGATGAAAGTAAGAAACAATGATTTCTCCCTGGATGATTTTGAGCTGTTGATTAAATTTAGATTCGCTCACTGGGTATTGCGGAGCACATATTATGAAGCGAAGAAAACCGAAGTTCTTAATATAGCTCAGGGTATGTTTGAGCAACACAGGCTCCAACGATACGCGAGCGCTGGTGGAAAGCGAGGCGCCGTAGCATTCATCACACGAGCAATGCTAAATCCTACAATCTCCGCTGCCAACCTACCGTGTCAACAAAACTGAACGAAAAGGACCTGGTTATTGATGAGATGGGCAGAGCCAGAAACGGGGTGTTTTCCCTTGGTAATTTCACTATCAAAACATAGCGAAAACTTTAAGGAAGAATTATAGGTGGAATCGCCGATTTTTTATTGCTACAGTTGAAGCCAAAAAAAACAGTGTTACGACCGAAAATCTTTTTTAATTTGATATTGGACTTGAGGCGTTCACCGATTATACCCGAAACTTCCTTGTAAAATTCGAGATTCCAAGGAGTTTTTACGCCTTTATGGGTGAGTTTTTAGTTGATGACAAAATTTGCTGAATGAATGTATCACATGCAGAAAAACTCAACTTCACATAGGAATCTAATGTTATTAGCTTCTAGTTAGCATGACAGTCGGGTCGGGCCGGGCTGGGCCGCTTATTTCCAAACTTAACTCTGAACACTGCTTGCTCGCTTCACTCGCTCACTCGTAATTAGGAAGTCAAGCAAATTGAGCGAGGGAAAAGGGGAGAGACCGGGAAGGCAGTGAAGAAGAAGGACGGAAGGACGGTGAGAGATAAAGGAGTGAGACATAAGGAAAAGAGGAAGATAGGGAAGGCAAATAGGAGAAAACGAATCGTTGAGGGAGAGCGGGGGAAGGACAAAGATTGGGAAGGAAGGGAGAGAGAAGACAGGCAAAATAAGTAGAACGGAAACAAAGAAGGGCAGAATGAGAAGGTAAGGTGGTGGGAGGTGAAAAGAAGGAGAATGATCGTGGTAGGGTATGGGAAAGGTAAGGGAGAAGGTAGCGGTAGGATGGAGAAAGGCAGTGAGCCACGAAGAGGTATGGTGGAGGGAGGCAGACAGCGGGAGGAAAACAGAGGGAGAGGACAGGCAGGAGGAGAGGGGAGGAAGACAAACAGGGAAAAGGCAGGTAGAGAGAGGACAGCAAGACAGAGAGGCAGACACGAAGGGAGAGGGGAAGGTGGTGGGAGGGAGATAAAATAGGAAGACTGAGTAAAGGGAAGTGGGGAGAAGAGGCACAAGGACGGAGACAGGCACAATGGAGAGGTATGGGGGGGGAGACGTACAGGGGTAGGAAGACAGGCTGGGTGAGGGCAGCTGGAGAGAGGCTTATGTAGATGAGGGTGTGTGATTATAAAGCCACCTGACACATATACACAGGGATGCTAAGTGGTCAAATGGCGCCGCTGTGCTAAAACAACGTGCTTAAGAGCAATACAGATCTCTTGGAATATCTGTATCCCATTAAGTATCTCTTTATCTATCTATCTACCTGTATCTCATTAAGCCTACCTCTTTATCTATCCATCTATTTCGCCCTAGATTATCTGCCTGTCTTGCTTCTCTAACTGTCTGTCCGCCATGTCATATAAAAAATAAAATATGATCACTTGGAAGTACTGTGGACAAACTACACTAAGACGCATTTGTAGTAAAGGAGTTAAAAAGGCCACGTGAAGAAACTAATCAAGAGGGGAGGGGGGAATCGCGAACAAAAAGGCAAGGGAAAGCAAAGAAAAAAAAGCACGACTAAGAAGACACTAGGTAGATGGAAAGAAAATGTGGATGGGAAAGGGGGAAAAAAGCAAAAATAAATCAACCACAGAAAAAAAAAAAAATCATCGGAGGAAACTAAAGACATGGGGAAGAAAAAGTGGCTGGAGGAAGAAAAGTCGCAAGGAAGAAAGATCGAAAAGGAAGAAAATTCGCAAGGAAGAAAAGTCGCAAGGGGTAAAAGTCGCAAGGAAGAGAAGTCGCATGGAAAAGTCGAAAAAGAAGAAAAGTCGCAAGGAATAAAAGCCGCATGGAAGAAAAGTCGCATGGATGAAAAGTCGAAAAGGAAGAAAAGTCGCAAATAAGAAAAGTCGCAAATAAGAAAAGTCGCAAAGAAGAAAAGTCGCAAATAAGAAAAGTCGCAAATAAGAAAAGTCGCAAAGGAAGAAAAGTCGCAAGGAAGAAAAGTAGCAGACAAAAAAGGTGTGGCTGACGAAGAAAATGTTAGCTGGAAAGAAAGAGCTGAAATAATTTAAGTGCTGCAATCCATTTCCTTGAGAAATATTTGCGGGCGAGAAGAAGCAAGCTAAGAGGGAAGAAAGGAAGGACAGGTCTGAAGAAAAAATTTGCTAAAGGGAAGAAAACGGAACCTCGCACCTCTCCTTTCTCTCTCTCTCTCTCTCTCTCTCGAGTATATAGATACGAGTAGATGGATAGATAGCAGACACATAGTGAAACAGAGATACACAGATAGATACAGAAAGACATAAATAGACAGACATAGATAGCCAGATAAACAGCTAAAATGGTAAATAAATACACAGATAGAAGTCCCCCCAAAGAAGAAAATTGGCGAGGTAAGAAAGGAAAAAAAAAAGAAAAATACTGCCACAAGAAATTAATATGACCAAAGAGAAAGGGACACACTGGAACAAGATTAAACACACACACACACACACACACACACACACACACACACACACACACACACACACACACACACACACACACACACACGAAAAAAAAGATAAAAACCTGTAGGTGAGAAAGAGGAAGAAAGTAGTAACAGGAGAGACTGTAGGAAAAACTTAAGAGCCGCAGTCCATTTCCTTCCTCGACACATTTCTCTCTCTCTTCTTCGCCTGCCTAATGCATTTTTTCTGGGAGGGGGAGAGAGGGGAGGGACACCACTTAGCAAACCACAGTGGGAGGGATAGGGATAAAGGATGGAGGAAGGGAGAGGGAAAAGTAGAGGGAAAGTGAGAGGGACAGACGGATGGAGTGGGAAGGAAGGTGGCGGAAGGAAAACAAGGAAAGAAAGTGGAGAGAAGAAGTGAGTGAAAGAAAGAAAGAGAGAGAGAGAGAGAGAGAGAGAGAGAGAGAGAGAGAGAGAGAGAGAGAGAGAGAGAGAGAGAGAAATGAGGGGGGAGGAAAAACTGTGGGAGAGATGGAAGGGGGGAGGCGCAAAATGTGGGATACTTGGAGAGGTGAAAAAGAGAGGGAGGGAGGGAGGGAAGGAAGAAAATCATGGGATACAACAGGGGAAGAGATATATAGAAAAGAAGTGACTAGACAGGAATGCAAAGGAAATACAGATATGGGACTTAACAAATCTACCTTCCCTGCATTAGCGACCCCTGTGTAGCTGATATAAACGTGTGTGTGTGTGTGTGTGTGTGTGTGTGTGTGTGTGTGTGTGTGTGTGTGTGTGTGTGTGTGTGTGTGTGTGTGTGTGTGTGTGTGTGTGTGTGTGTGTGTGTGTGTGTGTGTGTGTGTGTGTGTGTGTGTGTGTGTGTGTGTGTGTGTGTGTGTGTGTGTGTGTGTGTGTGTGTGTGTGTGTGTGTGTGTGTGTGTTCCCGTTATATACCACCAGGGGTAAAACTAACTGTCCCTAAGGCCTACCAAATATGCATGAAAGATAGAAAAGCAGGTAATTATTATGAGAAAAAAAAAAAAAAAAATCGCCATGGATACTGAATACAGATGGAACCAGAGGGGCACTCAGTGGAGCGCATCTCACCGACAAGGGCAACGTAATTTCCAAACCACTCTTCATAGTGGGTTAGGTTTTCTCATCACTGATTAGGGTTTCACAAAAAATGTTTTCCGGTTCCAAAATCTGTAATACGATCCGGATCGGTCCCAAAAGTTAACAGATTGTTCCCTGGGACATGGGTTATCCACCCACCATATTTGGTCCAAATCTCTCTTAAATTTTTTGAGTAATCCTTCTAACAAACAACAAACACAAAAACATGTTTGAAAACATACCCTCCTAGTCGGAGAGAAGTATTATCATGCAGACAACAGAAACAAGTTGTCATCATGGATTTATAAAATGTAATTCCGGAAAAGAACACAGTACAGTAATAGGCTGCATTGATAAAAAACATATCATCTCTCATGTGTTTACTTTTTGGTCAACAAGAAAAATAGAGAAGGTAGTAGCGACAGGAGGAAGGGTAAGGGAGAGGAGAAAGAATGTACGTGAGGGGAAGGGGAAGAGAGATTAAAACAGAACAGCTGATGAGAAGGAATGAGAATCAAGGGATGGAAATGAGCGTGTATGTATGTATGTACTGTATCTACGTATGTATGTATGTATGTACTGTATCTACGTATGTATGTATGTATGTACAGTATGTATGTATGGAGAGAGAGAGAGAGAGAGAGAGAGAGAGAGAGAGAGAGAGAGAAAAAGAGAGACAGACAGACAGACAGACAGACAGACAGAGACAGACAGAGACAGACAGACAGAGACAGACAGACAGAGACAGACAGACAGAGACGGACAGACAGAGACAGACAGACAGACAGACAGACATGGAGAAACCTACTGAGATATAGGTCGAGAGAATGAGGTGAGATGAAAGTAAGGAAAGAAAAAAAGTATAGAAGATTCTCTCTCTCTCTCTCTCTGGACACCCATATTGTTATTGTTTATTCATCCCATACAGAGCAATTCCATCAACATCCCTTCCTCTCACTCCTACCATCAACCTCATCCCCTCCCCCCTCCATCCTCTCCCACCATCAACTTCCTCTTCTCATCCCCTACTTCTCCCCTCCTTCCCTTGCTCTCCTAATTGCTTTCCTCCCCTTCAACCCTTCCCTCTCCTCCCCACCCCTCCTCACCATTACTTCCCTTACCTAATTACGTCCCTCTCCTCATTCCTTCTCTCCCCCAAATCTCCCCATCCTTCTCACCCCTTCCCCCGCCCCTCCCCTTCCTCCTGACTCTCCCTCTTTCCATAAAAAAAAAAAAAAAAAAAAAATGGTCGCAGGATGAAAGGAAAACAAAAAATATTAGCATTTAGAATTAATAAAAAAAAAACGCGTATATTGTTTCATCGATTTTTTTAGTTTGCGACTCAATGTGTTTTTCATTTTTATAGTGTATGAGTACCTGATAAATTCTCTCTCTCTCTCTCTCTCTCTCTCTCTCTTACCTTCAGTCATCAGTATATTAATCCCTCCCAGATCATACTTTCATTTTTCTCTCCTTCCTCCTCCTCTCTCTTCTCCTCTGTGCTCCCTTCATCTATCTCATCCTCTCTGTCTCTAATACATATTTCATCTCGTCTATTTCTCCTTGGCCTCTCTCTCTCTCTCACACACATCTCTTCCCCCATCTTCCACTTGACATTCGCTGGACGATGACTGTCAACGGCTTATCTTAAATCTTTCTCTCTCTCTCTCTCTCTCTCTCTCTCTTCCAATCTTCCCCTTGTCTCTCCCACCATCCTTCTTCCAATCCCCATCTTTCATCTCTTTCTTGCTTCTAAATCTTTCTCTTTCATCCATCTTGCGTCACCCGTCATTCTCAAGCATTCTTTCCTCCCCCTCCCTCCCTCCCCTCTCTCTCTCTCTTTCTCTCTCTCTCTCTCTCCACACACACACACACACACACACACACACACACACACACACACATCACATTTCCGTATGATTCGCAGCCTCTCTCTTCCTCCTCCCTCCCTCTCTTTCCTTTCCTTTCCTCCCTTCCTCCTTATCATTCTTTCCTCCCTCCATCGTTTTCTTTATTTCTTCCCTCCCTCTCTCCTCATCTCTCTCCCTCCTTATCTCCCGGATTCTCTTTGTCTTTCCTTTCTTCCCCTTTTTCTCTCTTTCTCTTCCTTCCATCGCTCACTCTCTTTTCCACCTCATCCCTCTCCCAGCCCTCTTTCCTTCTTTCCCTACCTCCCTTCTACTTACTTTACCTCCTTCCCTCCCTCCCTCCCTCCCTTCTCTCTTTCACTCCCTCCCGCTGCGGCCTCTCCTTCCCTCCCACAGCGTCGCATTCTGCCTCCTCCCCATCTCATCTCCCACTTTCTCTCTCCCTCTGTCTGCTCCCCATTCCTTACAAGACCCCCACAGACATCTAATTCTCTCTCTCTCTCTCTCTCTCACTTTTTTTCTCTCAATCACTCTCATGTAATTCTCTCTCTTTCTCTAAGTTTTACGTACTTCTCTCGCTTCATTCTCTCATGCTATCTTCCTCACATAATTCTCTTACTTTCTCCCACCCTGTCTCTCTCTCCTAATATCTTTTTTTCTGTCAAATTTTTGTCTATTTACCTCCGCCAAGGAGGTTATGTTTTACCCCACGTTTGTGTGTTTGTTTATTTATCTGTCAGCCTGTCTGTTAGCAGGATTACTTAAAAAGTTATGAACGGATTTGGATGAAATTCTGTGGAAGTATGGGCCAAGGAATAAATGAATTAATGTTGGGCCGGATCCGGAGTATCCCGCACAGTATCTCCAAAAGTTGACAATGAATTTCAATGAAATTTTGTGGAAAGGTGGGCCATGGACCAAGAAAGACTTCATTAAATTTTGGGAAGGATGTGCATCCAGATCCTCTTTAATGGCAAAGGCACTGGCGGAAGCATGGGCTCTCTGAGCACTTTCTTGTTTCTCTCTGTCTTACTTTCACTAATTATCTAACTTTCTCTCACGTAATTTTGTCTAAATTTCTTATATTCGCGAAATTCTCTCTTTTTCTATCTAATTTTTTCTCATGTCAGGTAACTATTTCTTTCTCCCTCACGCATCTCTCTCATTCTACGCTTCTCCCCCTTAATTATTTCTCTTACTCAGTTTTCTATCTCTCACGTAATTCTCTCTTACTTTCCTTCTCCACCTTTCAATCATTTTCTCCATCTCTGGAGAAGCGTATTACAAATTATAAAGGTTGCTGCACAATCGTTAAATACCGGTACTAAGTAAAGGAGATGTAGTAGTCATGGTTAACAGGGGGTTAAGAATCTACATAAATGTGTAGGTATGTACAAGTTAAAAAAAAAAAAAAACGTATATTGTTCAACGCTTATATACATCTGCCTGTCTATTTATCTATCTATATAAAGAAATGTGAGCAACAGAACTTCTCAACTTCTAATACAAGCTTTATTATGGTACAGTAACACCACACTGACTGATATGGTGCCCGTACTACAGAATAAAAGCTAAATTTAAAGTCTTTAGTTAAAAAAGTAAGAAGAAAATATGGGAATTAAGAGCCTTTCATAAGAGTCAAAAATAGAACTTCAATTCACTCTCCTTCGTCAGGCCCAGAGTCAGGGGAGGTGTAGTCGCAGTGTTCAGGTGGACCTTGGGACATAGTACAAGGGACATTGGTACATTATTAAACAAGAACAGGCGGAACAGAACACATACTGTACAATGGCTTCTAAACACGATAAAAACGACGTTTCAGCAGAGACAGAATGGAACTGGTTTGAAAACAAATTGGTGAGTAGGTAAAGCAAATATCCTCGTGTGTAAATACTCCTTGAACGACATGTAGTTTCCAGAATAAGCTAGATGGGGACATGACTGGAAAAGGCTGGTATGAGGCTCGTTTCGGTCACTACGCAATCAGGGCAGAACTAATTATTACCTATTATTTCCCTTTCGTCCTTTCCTACAGAATTTCCATGAAAGGTGTTCTGCACTGCCAAGTGTCCTGCTTACTTTTTCTTGTCAGTTTTGGCTAAAGTTTTGTGGGTGGGTGGGGGAAGTGTTTTTCATTACTATCCTTGTCTCTATATTTTCGTAGTCTAATCATACGCCTAGCCATGGAGACGAGCCAACCAGGATGAAACAACCAGAATACTGCAGTCATTCTTTAATATTATTCTATTTTCCCTTCCCTTGCTTTAACTTAATACCTATTATTTTGCCTCCCTCCCCCCTTCCTCATCAGACACGTTATTCTCTCTCTCTATCTCTCTCTCTCTCTCTCTCTCTCGCTGTTTAACTTACCATCCATCTCACCATACGTCTGCTCCTCATACATACCGCGACCCCCACCGTCATGTAATTCTCTCTTTCTCACGCTCATTAATCTCTCTCTCTCTCTCTCTCTCTCTCTCTCTCTAATATCAATAACTTAATTTTCCCTTTTTCTTTTCTGATTTCCATTTTTCTGTCACTCCATATTCTTTCCCTTCTATAAAATGAACGGCTTCCTTCGTCTTTCTTATTTCCCATTCCTACTTCATTCCATTTCCTTGTTTCTCTTCTCAATTTTTCTTTTTCTTTGATTCCATCTCGCCATCCTCCCTCCTTCCTTCCCTCCTCCTCTTTCCTGCTCCTCTTCCCTTCTCCTTTCTTTCTTCCTTCCCTTATTCAAACAATGCTCTTCCTGCCTACTCATCCTCACATTCCCTCTTCCCCTTTCTTTAACTCACCCCCATCCACAGTCTCCCTTCCTTTACCTTCTCCCCGTTCCTCCTTCCTTCCCTCCTGCACATGACTCGCTTCCTTCCTCTTCCTACTTTCTTTCCTCCCACCTTTACGGAAGTTTTTCCTTCCTCATCTTCCTCCCTCTCTCCCGTTCGCAAATCTCTCTCCCTCCCTCTTCCACCGTTCCTCCACAAGTCTCTCCCTCTCACCTTCTCCTCTTTCTTCCTCCTCTTTTCCCTCCTTTAGACAAGCCTTTTTCTTCCTCCTCTTCCCTCCTCCTCCTTCCTTACTTCCTTCACACGTCTTTCCCTATCTCTTCCCTCCCCGTCTCCTTTCCTCCTTCCATATTTCTTTCCTACCTCACTTTTCCACCTAACTCTCCCTCCATTTTTCTTCAGTCTCCTCAGCCCGTCCTCATTTCCTGTGCTTCATCCCCCGTCACTTCATCTCTCTCTCTCTCTCTCTCTCTCTCTCTCTCTCTCTCTCTCTCCATTCCTTCTTCGACCCCCACCGTCATGTAATTTCTCTCTCTCTCTCTCTCTCTCTCTCTCTCTCTCTCTCTCTCTCTCCACTCCTTCGACTCCCATCGTCATGTAATTCTCTCTCACTTTCTAGCTCACTTATACTCTCTCTCTCTCTCTTACTCTCTCTCTCTTTCTCTCCCTGTTGTGCGAAAGAAGTGCCAGAGAAAGGAAAAGGATGCATAAACGAGAGCTGAAAGGAAGAGGAAAAGGGAAATGAGAATGTTGAGGCTGTGAGATTTGGGAAGGAATGAGGAAGGGAGAGGATGGAGGAGCGGAAGGGTGGCGAGACAGGACAGGAAGGGGGAAGAGAAGAATGGGGAGGAAGAGGAGGGAAGGGAGAAGAGGAAGTAAAAAGGAAGATGATGGTATAAATGTGAAGAAAAAATTGAGAAGGAAAAGAGGAAGGGTGTAGCTGAAGGGAGCAACGAAAAGGAAAAAGGAAAGAGGGGGATGGGAAAAGAATATGGAAGGGGAAGGAGAAGGAGGGAAGGAGAAGAGGGGAAGAGAAGGTAAAAGGTATGACGATAAAATGGTCACTGAAGAAAAGGGGAAAACAGGATGGAAGGATGGAAGGACGGGAAGGTAAGGGAAAGCAAGGGCAAGGGAGGAGAGAGAGAGAGAGAGAGAGAGAGAGAGAGAGAGAGAGAGTTTTTGATAAGTAGGAAGGGAAACGGCGGTAACGGTATAGGAGGAGAGGATCCTGAGAGAAGGATGTATAAAGTAAAGGACAGGGAAATGGTGGGAAGAGGGAAGGGAGGATAGGAAGAGGGAGACAGAGTGGAGAAAGGGAAGGGGATGGGTGAGGAGGTAAGGGAAGGGGAGGAGGGAAGGGGATATACAGGAGTGGAAGGAGAGAGAAAGAAGATATGCAGGAGGGAGGGGAGGGGAATGGGAGAGGAGGTGGAGATACAGGAGGGGAGAAGAGGAGAGGGGAGGGGAGGGGGGAGGGGGGCGACACTGACAAATGGCCACCTCCACCTCAACAACAACCACAAATTTCCAAGCCACAAGCACGAGCCAGCCATCTTCACCTCTCACCCCCTCCCCTCCCCTCACCCCTCACCCTCCCTTCACTCCACTCTTCATATCTCACTCCTCATTCATCACCTAACACTCCTCACCCCTCCCCTCACCGCACCTCTTACCCCTCACCCCTCCTCTAACCCCTCCCCTCTAACCATAAACCCTTCATCCCTCTCCTCACCCCTCAATCCTCCACTCGCATCTTATCCTTCCCCAAAATCCTCACCTTTCATCCATCATCCTTCCCCCCTCCCCAAACAACTCACCCTTCACCACACCCCTCACCCTTCTTCTAAACCCTTCCCTCACCCTTCCTCTAAACCCTCCCCTCACCCCCATCCCTGCTTTTTCTTCCTCTCCCCTCAATCCTTATACATCACCCCTCACCTCAACCACAAGCCACCCTAACGCCTGAACCCCTCACCTCAATGCCGCAACCCACCTTCCTCACCTAAACTCCAGGGAGGGAGGGAGGGAGGGAGGGAGGGAAGGAAGAAGAGAAGCGAAGAGATGAGAAGAGAAGGGAAGAGAAATGAGAAGAGAAATAAAGGGATGAGAAGAAACAATGAGGTTGTAAAGGCAGAAAAGATAAGAAGAGAAGGGAAGGGAAGGGAGGTGGGGGAGAGAGAGAGAGAGAGAGAGAGAGAGAGAGAGAAACTGCTTGCCCACTCACTAGCTCTCTTACACTTACTCAGCAACACACACACACCCACAAACCAAGTCAGTGAATCAGACACGCTCAGCACGAGGTAAGGCACGTTTACTGAGCACTAAGGTCACGTTTACTGAGCACTGAGGTCGTATCTACTAGGCCTGTGGGGTTAGTTTACTAGAAACACCGAGTCACACTTATGGTGAACTTAGCTGAGAATTTGCCCCCCTTCAGGTAGGTGAAATATTATACTGGGAAATTCTAGTTACTTTTCAACGATATTATTAAAATTCGGGATGATTTCTGGTAGCGAAAGGGTTAATAAAGGGAACAGCTAACCCTTCCACTATGAAAAGTCTCTCGATCTGAATAAAACTGTCTGGAGGAAGCAAAAATGAATTATAAACAAGACGTGCTCTAACTGAAGGGGTTACGGATCAACATCACAAATTCCACTTGATTTACACTTGGGTTTCGGGATGGTCTCCTGAGTTTCGGTGTGGTCTTGCTACATGGGAAGAATACGTATGTTTTAATTTGCTCTTGACAGTCACATGAATCAAAAAATAAAAATAAGTAAATATATATAATAACGCACAACGAGGCACAAGGATTAGAAGACATTTTATCCACACTAAATACAAAGATCAACAGTCTAGTGGATGTAAAAGCTAAAGATCCCTCAGGACCTACTTTAGTTTGATTAATATTTCTTGATTACTCGATTCACCACGACATTATTCGTTTTATTCCTGCTACATTTAGGTCATTCTATTCAGCTCAGGAGATACTTTTCGAACTAGAAAGGGTTAGATACAATTTCATTAACCTTTTCAGGGCGTGAGGCCTTTCCAGAGTTGCATTAAATTGTCTGGAAGTAGCAAGAATGATGAAAAGACATACCCGACTTCATCTTGGCTTTATGGTTCACTCCGACTGCAGAAAGTCAAGGTATGATCGTATTTAGGTCAGCTGATTTATGCTTTAACCCCTTCAGTGCGATTACATACTTTTAATTTTATTCTTGCTACTTCAGACGATTTCATTCAACTTCAAATGGCTTTAGGAGGACAGTTAGTAATAATAATAGCTTTATATACCCCATCCACTTCGCAAACCCTCTACTCATCCGAACATAATCGTTTGGTGACAATATGAAATAAATCAAAGTTAGGTCCTCAGACTTCATTCTCGCCCTGTACTCCCCCCCCAAAAAAAACAAAACAAGAATAATTACTGAACCGACACTGTTACATCTACTAAGCCGAATAGATTTTACACCTTCATTCACACTCCTTCCACACGATTTCCATTTAACGCTGGAAAGACCTATTGTACTGATGGGATTATGGAAAGCTGTACCTAACCTTTCTACTCCGGGGGAAAAAATATGAATGAATTTGTAGATGGTGTGAATTAAATTGTCATGGCACTATCGCGCTAAATATTCAAAAATATATACCGAGCCTGTCTGGGAAAAGAAAAGGACTGGACAGAGAGAGAGAGAGAGAGAGAGAGAGAGAGAGAGAGAGAGATGGAGGGGGGGCTCACTCAGAAAAGTGTCTGAAGAAAATGGGGATAAAGGAGGTAAAGGAGAAGGCTGGAGAAGAAAAAAAGAAGAAAAATGGAAAGAAAAGAAAGAAAATGCATGAAGAAACAGAAGCACTTTCGACAGGAGAGAAGTAGGTGGAAAAGGCTCAAAGCGAAAGAACATGACAAGGAGTGGAAGTGCAAGAAAGAATGATGGAAGAAGACCCTGAGCTATAAAGAAAAGAGAAAGAATGGGATAAGAAAATGCTGGATATGAAAAGGAGATGGTACAGAAAAAGGAAAGAAAACACGGCGGATCAAGAAAAAAATGAAAGTAAAGCCAAGACGTAAAAATAATGGAAAAAAGTGAAAAAAATTAAAGGGCAAGAAAGGCTAAGGGTAAATGGAGCGAAAAACGTTTGTGTAGGAGGATGAAAGGATGCCTGTAAATACCACCCGTGATGTCTCCATTCTTGCCTCCCTTCTCGTCTCTCTCCTTCCTTCATTCTCATCTCTCTTCCCTCCCTTCTATCCTCCTCGCCTTCCTTCTTTCTCGTCTCTCTCCCCTCCCTTCTATCCTCCTCTCATCTCCTTCTTTCTTGTATTTCTTCCTTTCCTTCTATTCTCTCCTCTTTCCTTCATTCTCATCTTCTTTCATACCGCCACTCTCATTTCCTACATCTTCTCATGTTTCTCCTACACTCTTCCTAATTCCTTTTCCTTTCCATCTGTTATTTTCAATCTCCATGATCCTTTCCGTAAGCGCGCGCGCACACACACACACACACACACACACACACACACACACACACACACACACACACACACACACACACAAAACCAAAGCACCGATAACACTGGCCGATTTGTCACTGTCGACATTTTAAGAGTTCTTTTACAAAATTTTATCTCACGAGAAACTTCTAACGCATCTCCTCCCTTCCCCCCCCCCTCTCTCTCTATCTATCTATCTATCTACCTATCTCTCCCTCCCTCCCTCTCACTATCTATCTATCTATCTCTGACGCGCACACACACTAAAAAATGCGAGACGTAAATGCATCCGTCAAAGTCGTGGGTCTCGAAACTTTTGGATAAGCGCTGAATTTGTCTTCCTACTACCGGCGCGCCATAATACTTCACTTAGAAAGCTTTGTTCCTCCTCCTACTCCATGATGTCTGGTAATTTGTCAGTGCTTTATCGAAGTAACTCCCTTGTCTTTATTCGTAAGTAACCCGATTCTCTTGCCGTGTTCCTCTTCCTTTCATCGGACGTCTGGTGATTGTGTTTTACCGTAGTCCCGTTCCATCCCTTTTGCTTCCTTCATACAATGTCATGTCCCAGTATTTTTTATTAATCGGTGAGCTATTTCCTGTGCCTTTTCTTCTCTCCTGAAGAAAATGAAATCGTTTCTCCTCCACCTCTCACTCCCTCCAGCATAAGAGATGGCAGAAGAGAGAGAAAAAAAAAAAGTGTTAGATGGAGCAAACACTGAACGATTTACGATTTATTCCAAAAACAAACGAGGCACTGCTACCCTGCTATGGTATATTCCTGAGATGATCATATACAAGATGGGGAACCTACGCTGCTCTTTGGTTCACTAGTGCGGCTTATAAGACTGAGATGATTTACGCACCTGCTGTCCCGCCTGTGCTACCAGGACCCATATCCTGTGTGCTACTACAGTCGTTTGGGTCTCTGTTCATCTACGAGTACTATGGCTGGAGGGACGTATCAAAGTCTCACCAAACGAAGACAAGCATTTCAGTGGTAGTTCGAAGCCTTGTCTGAAGTCACGAGGAACAAGGTCGTGATGACGATGTTACGGCATGGTCTAGAAAAGCTCCGAATCACGTCAGCAAAACGGACTATCAGTGTAATATCCTAGCAGTTCCAATGAAGCAGGGGATGCAGCGGCAGTAGAGGGTTAGCAATAATTCCGGTTCACAACTGCACACGCTAAAGGCTGTCTACCAATCAGCATGTTGAATGTAAATAAAGTAACACCCAGGCCGTGGAAGGATGATGATATGTAGTACAGGCTGCACTACGGTAATCTGGTCTTGTTCCAACATTATCTTGATGTTAGTCAAAAGGAAATAAGTTATACTCAGTCTCGACATGAAACCAGGGCTATGTGGACCAAAGAAAAATGTATAAGGAAGAAACTTTTCGTATCTTGCGACTCTTAAAATATATATATATATATATATATATATATATATATATATATATATATATATATATATATATATATCAGAACGGTTATGCGCGGGAATTGGTCCGAAAGTTTGGCCAATCTTGAATGTTTCCTTTCCTCTACAATTCTGAAAAAGAAAAAAAAATGTGGACGGGTAAACGAGAAATAAATAGATATAGGATGGGAGGGGAAAACAGAAACAAGTATCTATGAGGAACGAGATGGAAAACAAATAGAAGAAAGTATATAGATGTAGGTGGGAGAATTGTAGCTAGTAGGTGTATTTCAGGAAAGAGGGGACAATATGGATATGTGGATGAACGAAACTAGGGAAAAATTGATGGGATGGGGGTGAGAAAATTGATATAAGCGAGGGAGAGGAAAACTGGAGTTGAATGAATAAAGGGAAATACTGGTATCAGGTAAGGGGATGGAGACGAGAAGGCGTAAGTAGGTGAGGGGAGGACGAGGGACAAGAGAGGGGGAGGGAGGGGCGTGTGAGTGGCAGGTTATTATTGAGGGGTCGCGGTGAGGGGAAACAGCAGGTGGTACGGGTAGGGGGGGTTCAGGGAGGGGGGAAAGGGAGGAGACAATAGGGGTGGGGAGAGTGAGAGTCTGGGGGAAGAGATCAAGGGGAAAAGAAAAGAGGGAAACAGGTGAGGAGGACTGGAGGGTGAAGAAGAATGATGGGAGTGTGGTGCATGGACGAGGGGAGGGGAGGGGGAAGATCGGGGGGGAAGGAGGAGGAAATAGGCGTTGTCGAGAGGGAGGAGAGGGTGGGGAAGTGATCACAGGAAGGGAGGGAATGGGGAAGGGATCAGATGGCAGTAGGAATGAGGGGGGAGGGAGAAACAAGTGGAGGAGAAAGGGAGGGAAGAAAACAGCTACTAGGGGAGACATGAAAGGAGAAAGGGAGGGGAGAAAGGGAGGGAAGGAAGGGAACAAAAGGAGGTCGAGGGAGGTGGCGAGGGAAACAGCAGATGGGGAAGAGGGCAAGGGAAGTAAGAAGGGAGGAGGAGGAGGGGAAGAGCGAGGCTAAAAATATATGAGGAGTGTTTCTATCTCTGTTATCCTTCACATCATCTCTCGTCCTCCAGTTATTTTGCCTGTCTATCACATTTCTTGCTCCACTTATCTATGATCTTTCTCCCTTTATTTCTGCCTTCTTTCCTCATTCCTTTCTCCCTCGCGTTCCTTTCTTCCCCCAGTTCTTTGCCACCCACAGAGGCGGTCAAATTCAGTGTCATTAAGAGCCACTCACTGAAACACTGTACCTCTCAGAAAGGTAGGAAATGACCAGCTGCAAACATATCATCACACTCCCATCGATTTGAGGGGGATAAGGAGTACTGGTGGTGTCTGACGTGCGTTTGCGGTGTGTTCAGGGTGTGCATGAGGTGCGTGTGGTGTATCCGAGGTGTGTCTTAAGGGTGTGTCCAACAACAAAGTACACCTAAGATGGTTTGTAGCGGTGGATACTGTTGAGGTGTGTGCGGCTACTATAGTTTTTTTTTTTCCCCTCCCTCCCCCCTGTTTTTTCCATTACCTATCCTTTCTTCTCGTCTCTAATCTTTTACCTCTCCTCGCTTTATTCTTTTCTTTATATTTCCTTCTTTTTCCTTTATATCCTTGCTTCATAATTTTCTCCAATTTTTTCCCGTGTTTAATTCTCTCTCTCTCTCTCTCTCTCTCTCTCTCTCTCTCTCTCTCTCTCTCTCTCCATATTGCCTCTTTTGATCTCCCACTCTCCATCGATATTCCATTACCCTCCTCTCATTTTTCTGACACATCTCTATTTTCTTTTCACTCTCATTCGGCCAAATAATCGACTGGCCTAGATTACTTCAGAAATTCATCGCTGTCTTCGGATTTAAAATTAGGGAGATTTTTATAAGTATGGACTGGATGACTGATTTTTCTCTACTTTTGAGATCCTCCTCCTCCTCGTCCTTTTTTTCCGTACTCCACTTTCCCCTACACTCTCCACCGCCTCTCGGACCCCTCTCTCTCTTCTCCTTTGTACAGTACACCTTTCCTACTCCCTCTTTTTCATCTATTTTTTCTCTCCCCCCTCCCCATCATCATCTATCATCCCATCATACTCTCTTCCTCGCTCTTTGTATATTTCCTCCCTTAATATTCTCTCTCTTTTCTCTCTCCTCTCTCCGTGGACTTTCCCGATACACCCTTCTCCTCCATTCATATATCCTCCCTCTCACCCTTTCCCTTTAAATATCCTTTCTAGCTTCCCCTCCGCCTCTCTCCCTTTTCTCCTCCCTTCACATTCCCTCCCTCTTCCATTTCTATCTGCTCCCTTTCCCCTTTTATCCCATCTTATATCCCCTCCCACCTGTACCCCTCTCTCTCTCTCTCTCCCTTTTCTCTTCAAATTACCAACTCCTTTCTCCCTTTCCCAATCCCCTTCCTCCCTCAAAATACCCACATATCTCCCTCCTTCTCCTCTTCCCCTTCTCCCCCCCCCTCTCCAGCTCCTTTCCCCACCCACACTCTCGCCTCAAATTTCCCTCATTTTCCCATTCCCCTCATTCCCATCTCCCTCCTTCCCTTCCTCCCTCAAACCCCCACCCCATCGCTCCCTTTGTTTCCTTTTCCTCTCAGATTTCCACTAATTCCTCTTCCTCCTCTTCCATCCACATCTCATTCCTCCCTCTTCACCTCAAACTCCCACCTCATCTCCTATCCCATCCCTCCCACCATTACTTACCCCCTCCTTTCTTCCCCCTCTCCAAGTTCTCCTCAGATCCCACCTCTTTTTCCCTTTCCTTTTGTTCCTCCTATCATCTTCTCTTTAAATTCCCGTCACCTCCCTTCCATTCCCTCTCCTACTTTCCCCTTCCCTCCCACTGAAACCTTCTTCCTCATCTCTACCCTTTTTCTTTCCTCTCTCCTCCTCAGATTCCCCTACCTTCTTCCCCTTCCCAACCTCTCGTAACCACTCCCCTTCTCCCCCCAAATTTCCATCCCACCTACCCAGCATTCCCTCCTACCTACATCTTTTTCCCTTTCCTCTCCTGCCCCATTCCCTTACATCCCCATCCTACCTCCTTCCACTCCTGCCTCTCCAGCCTACCTCTCTCCCTCTTCCATCCACACCTCCCTGTCCCTTTCTTTCTCGTCAAATGCCCTCCTCCTCCCCTTCTCCTTCCTCTCCCCTTCTTCTCTTCAAATTCACCCCCTCCCTCCTCTAAACCTCCATCCACACCCCCTGTCCCCTCCTTTCTCGTCCAATTCCCTCCCTCTCCCCTTCCCCTCCCTCTCCCCTTCTTCTCTTTCTCCTCAAATTCACCCCCCCTTTCCTCTTCTCCCCCTCCCCCGCCACCATTACGGCCGGAAGATAAATGGAGACCCATGAAGCGACAGAGAATTGGAGATGAAGTGAGGGAACGTGTCTTGTGGGAAATAGTGACGCCTCGCCAACACATCCCAATCTACCAAACCAATCATCACATCCCGCACATCACAGTTTCACTTCACTATTAAACTGATCATTTCTCCCATCCCAATCATCATCACCATCATCATCGCCATTATTCTCATACCTAACACATCCCAATCTTCCAAACCAATCATCACAGCCCGCACATCACAATTTCATATCACCATTAAACTGATCATTTCTGCCACATCAGTTACCATCATCATCATCAACATACCCTACTTCTTACCTACGAATCTACTCAATGACCCACGAACCAACTCCTCACGTCATACACATCCCGATTCTTCGTACCTTACCAATCTCACCTGCTTACTCACACCTCCCAAATCCACTTCCCTTTGAACCAATCACTTCCCTGGAACTCAGTCACCTGCCACACATCCTAATTCTTCTTACCTGTCACCTGCCAAACATCCTAATTCTTCTTACCTGTCACCTGCCACACATCCTAATTCTTCTTACCTGCAAAAGCAATCACCTCAAAGAAACCATTCATCACCATCACACATTTCACCTCATTACCTATGCAATAAACTGTCTACAAACCCTATCATCATCATCATCATCATCATCAAATCCTAATTCTTCATACCTGTTAAACCAATCACCTCTTACGAAACCAATCATTAGCTGAACACTATTACTCTTTTTACCTACACAACCAGTCCACACACACACACACACATTCTCAGACTATCTCAATCTGCCTATTTATCACTTATGCTGTTCTTTCCTCAATATCCAACCAACCCTATACAATCTCTCTCTCTCTCTCTCTCTCTCTCAGTCCATTTAACCCTCGTCCGTTCCACAAATCCGATTATGGAGTTGACCAGAAAATTGTGTTGGTGGTTTTCGGCGCGATCGAAGCCGGATAATGACACGGAGAGCCGAATAAAACAGAGCCGGTACGGTACTACCAGCGCTGGGCCCACTGATGAACTGTGTGTGTGTGTGTGTGTGTGTGTGTGTGTGTGTGTGTGTGTGTGTGTGTGTGTGTGTGTGTGTGTGTGTGTGAGAGAGAGAGAGAGAGAGAAATTATTATGAAGATGAGAGTTATAAAAAAAGCGAGTGTAGGCGATGGAAGAAGGATGGCTGGAGGAAAGACTGAAGAGCTTTAAAAGTGAAGAGCTGGAGGAAAGACAAGGAAGGAGGGGAGAACAGGAAGGAGGGGAGAACATGGAGGGGAGAAAGGCATTGTTAGGGAGGGAAGAATGGAGGGAAGTAGGAGAAGCCCTTGGAAAGAAACTAAGAGGGATCTGGAGTGACGGAATGAAGAAGAAAAAGGGAGACGTGATAAAAATAGATGGGAAGGAAGAAGATGAGTTTGGGAGCACTGTTAAGGGGATAAGAGTTCAGCGACGGAGAGAAGGGAGGGAGGGAAGTACAGAAGGTGGCTGGAGAGAAACTGGGAAGGAACACGACAGAGGAGGGAAGTAATGGAGTGGGACGTAGAAGGAATGAAAGTACAGGGATGAATATGAGAGGCACTGTTATGGAAATGAAGGCGGAGGAATGGAGAGGAAGGATGGATGGACGTATGGAGGGTGGTTAGAGGGAAACTGGGAGGAAATAAGCGAGAGAGAGGGACATAAGTACAAGAATATAAGAAGAAGGACATATTACCGAGATGAGAGTCGGGGATAGAGGCAGGATGAAAGGAAGTAAAGAGGGTGGCTGGATGGAAGTTTGAAGAGCTACAAGGAAGGAGGTAGGGACGGAGGCTGGATAGGTAAATGGAAGGAGTAGGAGGGGGGGGAAGAGAAAGGTAGCTGAAAAGACAAGGCAATATACTGGAGGGTGAGGAAGAATAAACTGAGAGAGAAACAGGCAGGGAGGCAAACGTACAGAGGAATACTGGAAAAAAAACGCACACACACACACACACACACAACAGGAGACACTGCTTCTTCGAGGCTGTCTGTTATAAAGTACACCATATCAGTGCCACCTACTGTGCTAGGTTATGATAAGGAAGCAGTGTGGGCGAGAGGAAGAAAGGCTATGCAGGCAGGGGAGGAGACAGAAGAGGCAGAGATAATGAAGAAGACAGAGAGCATGGAAAGTCGGAGGGAGTAGAGAGGGAGACGAAGAAGCAGATTACTAAAACAGAGGGAAAGGAGACAGAAAGCGATAAAGAAATAAAAGAGTACTGGACGAGAAGGAAGGGATAAAGCAGGAAGTAGGGAGGTATGGTGATGGGGAAGTAGGGAGGTATGGTGGTGGGGAAGTAGGGAGGTATGGTGGTGGGGAAGTAGGGAGGTATGGTGGTGGGGAAGTAGGGAGGTATGGTGGTGGGGATGTAGACTGCGAAAAAGAATGTAGGTATGGTAGATGCAATGGTAAGGCATGGAGAGAGAGCAGTAAATGAATAATGGAAAGGAAAGGAAGAAAATAGGAAGCAAGAAGGGACAGAGTTGGGGAAACAGACCGAATGAAAAAGGCAGTTAGACTGTTACGCAGAAAGGTCGTGCGGTAAGCAGAGATAGGGAGCTGAGAGATTTAAAAAAGGGGGGGTTATATGGAAGTGAAAGGAAGGAAATGTAAAGAAATGAAGCTATGAAAGAGAAAGAGAGGGATACGGCGAAGTTTACAGGCAAAGAGGACGGTGGGAAGACAAAGGCAGGATGTTGAGAGGAGACAGAAGAAGAACTGGAAAGGGAGGAAAGTAATAGAAAGAAGTACGATGGGACAAAGATAGGCAGGCAGGTAGCAAGGCGGCAGGTACGTAGGTAGGCAGAAAGCTAGAGAGGCAGGGAGGGAGGAATGGAGGAACACAGGGAGGGTAGTAGAGACTGGAAAGGGGTCGTATGGAAAATGACAATGCACGTATTACAAGAGAGGAAGGCTGGGAGAGAAAGTGATGGAAATAGGGAGGGCGAGAGAGGGATGCAGGGAGAGTGGGAGAATAGGTAAGGAAGGGCGAGAGGTAAGGGAGGGCGAGAGGTATGGGAGGGTGAGAGGTAAGGGAGGTAGGGATGGTGAGCGAGGGAGGTCGGGACGGCTGGAGGGAGGGAGGGTGAACGAGGAAGGTATAGAGTGTGCAGGGAAGCAGAAAATATGCAAGGGTGTAGAGACAAGGTTCAGATATAAGGTATAAAAGTAAAAAGGAGTGGTCATGAAAAAGTGTAGAAAGAAATTGCACAAGAAGTGGGTGACAGAGGATCAGGTAGAGAAGTAAAGCGCTCAACACAGAGAGGAGAGAGAAAGGACGAAATAAGCTGCAAGAAACGGGGTTGAATGGAAAGAAATAAGAAGAAGTCAGAGGATGAGAATGAATGAAACAGAAAATGCTAAATATGGACAAAGAAATAAAGGGAGAATGAAAAGGCAGAGAAAACAATATGAAACTTGACGAAGAAAAAAAGAAAGAGAAACAAAAAAACGGGATAAAACAGTTCTTAATGAAACGCAGAGAGTATGATAAACATGATGGACAAAAGAATGCAGAGAAAAGGATGAAGATAAGGTAGGGGGGAATAAGCAAGAAAAATGAGGGTGGATAAAATGCGACGGAGAAAAAGAGGGAGAGAGATTTACAGCCTTAATACCATAGATTTCTCTCTTTCTTTCTCACTCACTCAAGATATATTGGGCCAGCATGAGAAATAACTCCAACTTTTTATTTATCGACACGGAAGAAATCGGAGTAGGAAAAGGAGAATGTGAGTTAAGATGAAGTGCTGGGCAGCTGAATGGGAAATGTAAGGGATAGAGTGGTAGATGGAAAGGAGAACAAAAGAGTACAAAATAAAGCAAACAGCACGACCTAATGGTCCTTTTGATGCTGTTACAGATGAGACAATGACTTCGATATCTACTTCTATGAGGTGACGATAAGGAGAGAAAAATAGAGCCATGTAGCACAGGAAAAATGCCAAGGAAATATCACTGGAAAAACTGAAAAGAAAAAACTATATTCTACACTATCTTACTCGTATCAGCAAAGGAAAAGTAATATCATCCGGTAACAATACTGAGCTGCTACTGCTGTCTCCATGACCTGAGAGAGAAATCAGTTAAGTAAATTTTCATATTATTCAGCCATGAATGCATGTAAACCGGGATTCGAAGTCAGAAATTTACCCATGCGACATTTCACTGTTATTACTGTACTTTAGTCTGCCTCACTCCTAGGCAATTTGTTCCACATGTTGATGACTCCATTTAAGACAAAGTGTTCTGCTACATTTGACTGGAAACGTTTGCCTATAATTTCATAACCACTGCCTCTGTCGCAAAAAGACCGTTCTGATGTGAAGTACTTATCATTCACCATACTGTCAAGTCCTTTTCAAAATTTATATATTCGATTCAAATCTCCTAGCAATTTACGCAGTGATATTAACTGATCAAGATTTAGTTCTTCTAAAGGTTCCCCGTAAGGTTTGTTCCGCAATCTGTGAATCATTTTAGTTATTCTACGCTGTATTCTCTATAATTTTCTCAATGCCTTTCTTGTAATATGGTGACCATAACTGAATACAGTACTCTAGATGCGGACGTACTATGGAACTGTATAAGATAAGGACGCTATTCTCCAATTTAATTCAAACTTTCTGCCTATAAATTCAACTGGTTTGTTAACTTTCTGTATTGCCCCCCGGCATTGTTGACACAGTTTTGAATGATTTATCATATTTATTCCTAAATCATTTTTCCTCATTCACGTTCAAGAGCTGAGTATTATGCTAAGCATAGCTACATTTTTCACTTTTACTCCCAGTATTTAGAACTCTGCATTTGTCAACATTAAAGTCAATTTGCTAAGTCTGAGTCCAAGTGAATAGTTTATCAAGATCTCTCTGCATCGTAAGTCTTTGTTCAGGGGTATCTGCTAGTAACGGTTTTCGCATTGTCAGCGAATCTGGTTATTTTACAATACAGTAAACCTTCACCTCTAACATCTGACATAAATGTGAAACAGTATCGGGCCCAAAACGGAACCTTCTGGCACTCCACTTGTAAAATTCGTCAAGTGAAAGAGTGAGAGCAAGGGAGAGTGAAGTAGTGTGCGTGAAGGAGGGGGCCTATGAAGAATGAGCATGGGAAAGTGTGAGATGCAAGGGTCAGAGGATGTGAGGCATAAGTGGTAGAGAAGGAAGGTGATGAGAGTGAGTATGAAATAGGGAGATTATGGGGGAGGGAGGGGAAACGTAGAGAATGGAGAGGAGAGAAAAGTATGATATATTAGAGTTTAAGGAAGGATGAAGAAATGTACATTAGAAATCTGAAGAGCAGTAAAGGTGACAGTGAGGAAAACTGAAAAGCAAAATATGAAGGAAAAAAAAAAGTTATTACACTAGCGGTATGGCTGTTTGCTGAGGAACCCTGTGACGGTTCGGTTAAAACACGGCCACGTGATTAAATGGGGACGCTTGGCAACTCCCAGGCTTGTGCTAGGGATGTCGGACGCTGTTTCTCTGGTCTAAATAGATAGAAAAAAAAAAAAAAAGGGAAAAATGCCTAACGATGCCCCTCTGGACATCATCTCAGGGCTCTACGGGGGTTGCAAAGGGCTTATTTTGTAACACGAGGGACCAGGATATATTATTTTATTTGCCAATCAACTGAAGAGAGAGAGAGCCTCACGGTAGGAGTGAGTGGGCTGGTATGTGACGCTGGAGTGGGCCTGGCTGACGTACGAGCTAAGTCATCTCAGTAACTCAATGACAAGGGCGTTTCTAGGCCAGCAATGCGAACTGGCAAAAATAGGCTAAATACAATGATCTCTGGGAAAAAGAAATATGAAAAGGTTGTTGGGAAGCCTGAAGAAAGTACGGATTGAAAAAAATAAACACGAAAAAGATGAGCTCAAACGAGGAAAAATATTAAAGTGATCAGGTGTGTATCCATGTCGAAGGAGGAAAGAAAAAAATTGTCACTAGGAAGGGAGAGTAAATTAAAGAAACTGGAAGAAAAAAGGAAGGAAGGATGGAAGCAAGAATGGAAGCAAGCAAGCAAGAAAGGAAGGAAGGAAGGAAAGTGGGTGCACAGAAGTGTAAGTCAGGATGAATAATGAGGAGGGAAAATGCAAAGTGGGAGGTAGAAGGGGAAGGAGACAAGGGGCCGAGTGAGAGAGGAAAGGAGAGAGGAGGAAGGAGACTTAAGGTGTGTGTGTGTGTGTGTGTGTGTGTGTGTGTGTGTGTGTGTGTGTGTGTGTGTGTGTGTGTGTGTGTGTGTGTGTGTGTGTGTGTGTGTGTGTGTGTGTGTGTGTGTGTGTGTGTGTGTGTGTGTGTGTGTGAGAGAGAGAGAGAGAGAGAGAGAGAGAGAGAGAGAGAGAGAGAGAGAAACAAGTGATCCTGGTACGCGTGGTGAAGCATGAGTATTGGAGTCATTACCTTGAGTGGCTTGAAGCGATACATCAGCCTCCCAATACATTACCAGCACCCACTCCACACTCTCTCTCTCTCTCTCTCTCTCTCTGGGGGGGGGGGCTATATATCTACCTAGCTATCTAATTATATCGATGTATCTATGTGTCACTCGTCTTTCTCATTCATCGCACCGTCACTCAATGTCTCCATCCTAATATCATATTCCTCTCTCTCTCTCTCTCTCTTTCTCTAACACCAGAACTACCAGCCTTGTACAGAAAACGCTTCGGCCATCCCCCCTCCAAAACTCGCGACGAAAATAAACAAAAAGTGCAGGCTGAATCCACAACGAGTCTCGCCTCCCACTGAACGCATATACAGTACCGGGGAAGGCTCAGTGGCTAGCCGGGGATAGAGTGAGTGATTGGGAAGGCGTGTGAGAGATGGAGAGAGCGAATGTGAGGAGGTGGAGTGAGCTAGAGTGAGATAGTAGAAAAACATTGGCTGAAAATACGGATGAGCGAGAATGACGACAGGGGATGATATAACTAAGGGACTGAAAGATACGCAAACAGACAGGCTAATCAGATACTCTGCTCGAGACATAAAGAGAAATGGGAGGGTGAGAATGTGGGAGGGCGGGAGAGATATGGATATAGGTAGGTAGGTTGGTAGACAAATACAAAAAACTGATGGATACGAGAGAGTGAGAGAGAGAGAGAGAGAGAGAGAGAGAGAGAGAGAGAGAGAGAGAGAGAGAGAGAGAAACCCCCACCTCCAAGAAAAAAGATAAATGACATCAATTCCATCTCATAAAATCACTTCTCCGAAAAATACAATCGCAAGCAAATCTAAAACTTAAAAATAAAAAAAAAGAAAAAAGGGAGAGACGTGCAATGCAGAAAAGCTCCGGTCCGTTCCCCCCAAAATTACATTCTGAAAAATCTCGAAATAAACCTTGGACGTACAACAAATGAGTGATCGGAACCTGGCCAAGTACGAGACAGGCCACGTACAAATGACCCCACCCATCAGTCACCTTCCTCCGGGCCCGTCACCTGCCTTGGTATTAGCAGAGGCACTGGTGATAAAAGCAGCTCGGTGTGAAATTTTGAGGTAATGATGTGTGTGTGTGTGTGTGTGTGTGTGTGTGTGTGTGTGTGTGTGTGTGTGTGTGTGTGTGTGTGTGTGTGTGTGTGTGTGTGTGTGTGTGTGTGTGTGTGTGTGTGTGCCTGAAAGAGGAGCAAGGGTTGTCAATAATGCAATCCCCTGTCAATATCTGCAACTGGCATTTAGCGTTTTCATATACTGGCTGCTGCGTAAATTATTAACCATGCAACGATTATTGTCTCCAGTAGGTCGTGTGTGTGTGTGTGTGTGTGTGTGTGTGTGTGTGTGTGTGTGTGTGTGTGTGTGTGTGTGTGTGTGTGTGTGTGTGTGTGTGTGTGTGTGTGTGTGTGTGTGTGTGTTTGAGAGAGAGAGAGAGAGAGAGAGAGAGAGAGAGAGGGGCAGATGGTGCGAAGAGAGAAGCTCAGAGAAAAGAGAGAACGAGAGTGAGGGGGGAAGAGAGAGAGGAAACGTAAGAGTGAGAGCACGGAGGGAAAGAGAGTAAAGGAGAGGAAAAGGAACGGGGGAGGAAGCAGGACAAGGTGTGAAAGGATGGGGATGGGAAGGGTAAGGGAGGGGATAGGGAGAAGAGGTGGGAAGAGAGAATGGAGGAAAAAGGAAAGTGATAAGGAGGAGGGAGGGGGAAAAGAAGGAAAGGAGGGAGGAGAAAGGTATGGAGGGAGGGGGAAAAGAAGGAAAGGAGGGAGGAGAAAGGTATGGAGGGAAAGGGAAGGGGGAGGGATGGTGATGGTGGAGATAGGAAGAGAAGCGGGGGGGAAATATGAGTGAGAGAGGGAGAGGATGAGGAGGATGGAGAAGGGAGACCTAACAGGAGAAAATATAAGACAAGAGAGAGAAAGAGGAAGCAAATATGAATAGGGAAGCGAAGAGGAAGAGAGAAAACGAAGAGGAGGACAGAAGAGGAGAGGAGGAAGCAAAAGAGTAAGAAAACAGGACCCGGGCCATAAAACGAATAAGGATTAAGGACGGAGGAGGAAGAAAGAAAGGAAATTACCCAGACGAGAATGAAGACAAATGGATATAGGAAAATACTGAAGCCATAAATATCATTAGCAAAGAGAGAACGCTGGGAGAAAAGCGGAGGGAATTTTGCGCGTAAGCTGTATTCTTTCGTACAATAGAAATATAAAGGAGACAAAATACAACACTGCAAAATAATTAAACGCAGGAGAACTGTTTAACCCATTCCTACGAGCCGTGTTTACGTCTATGATCCTGACGCCACAACAACTACGAGAGGTCTTCCCTATGATCAATAAAACCATTTGGCAGTGGCAAGCAAACACGTGGCATAAAATAATAATCGTACTTAAGTGATCAATTCATCATTTATAATTTCTCTCTCTCTCTCTCTCTCTCTCCCATACTTCACTGCCTTATCTCTACTTCCCTTCTTTCTCTATTTCCATCCACATTCTCTACCTAATCCTCCTCCCCAAATTTTTCTCCTTCACAATCACTCTCCATTCTTCTTTATCGTCTATTCCATACTTTATTTCTCCACATTCCACTGTATTTCCACTTCTCCTTAACGTCCTCCCTACATAATCTTTATTACTATTTTCTCTCAAACTTTATTTCCTCTTCTATCACGCCTTTAGAGACCCTCCCAGCTTACCTCCTTTACTTTTCTTTTCAACTCTTCACTTATACATCGCATTTTCTTTACATTATATCCCCAGTCCTACTGTACGTTCTTCTCAGTTTCTCTTCTCCCAGATTCTTAAGTGTCCTTTCCATCTCTCTTTCTCCACTGCTCTTTTCCCCGCTTCCACTTTACATACCCCTCCCATCCCTCACTTCCATGACATTCTCTCCACATTATCCTCGTTTCCTTTTCCTCCTTGCACTCAAACTCCCTCTTTACACTTTTCTTTCCCATTTCCTTTTCCAAACTTTTCTTCCTCCCAAAATCCCCTTCCTCTTCTTCTCTCTTTCCTCTCTTTACAACTGTCCTTCTCTACCCTCCCTTTTCCTCAATACTTCCTTACATCCTCTCCACCACCTCCTTCCTCCCCACTCCCCAATAACCTTCTGCTACTTCTCCTGCCCCTAAATAAATGCCCTTCCTCAACAAACTGCTCATCACACCCTCTCCCCCCTTCCCGTAACACCTGACTTTAGTTTCTACTCTCCTCCCCATCCTACCTTCGTATGCCCTCCCCAAATCCTCATCCTCTTCTTGGCGTGTTCTCCCCCACCTCCTCAACACATGCTTCTTTCTAAATCCCCTTCCTTCTTCCCCTTACCAATTACTTCCACTTCTACTCTTCTTCTTGTCTTACCTTTTGTTCGTGTCCTCCCCAAATCCTCAAGCTTTTCCTAGCGTGCTCCTCCCCATCTCCTCCCCACCGGCTCCATCCAGACTTACCTGCAACAAAGGGGAAAGTGAGAAAAAACACGTCTTTACCCAGATAACAAGAATAAAGTGGCTGAAATAAAAGGCTCGGGGCATTATACCGTCCTCCCCTCTCTCCCCCAACACCCACTCCTAGTCTCCCCTACCCCCTCCCCCAACCAAACCCCCTCCAGGCCTCTCCCTTTACCTCCCCTCTCCTTCTCCCACCCCCGACTCTACCTCCCTCTCTCTCAGCCACTTCCTCCTTCTTCCCCTACCCCCTCATCCTCTTCCCCTACCCCTACATCCTCTACCCTTCCCCTCCCCTCTCTCCGTAGTTGGTTCCTCTTTTAACTCGGTAAATTTATTAGTTTCTCGACTTTTTAAAATGTTGTGGGCCTCCCGGGAACACGAGGTGGGGTGGGAGGAAGGTTAACTGCATGTGTGGGAGATGTGGTTCATTACCTAATATATATATATATATATATATATATATAGCGAGAGCGCGTCCGTGTGTGTGTGTGTGTGTGTGTGTGTGTGTGTGTGTGAGAGAGAGAGAGAGAGAGAGAGAGAGAGAGAGAGAGAGAGAGAGAGAGAGAGAGAGAGAGAGAGAGAGAGAGCAGGCTAAAAAAATAAAAAAAATACATAAAACGGACTCTGAATGTACAGGTACCAATAACAAGAGATGCCACAAAATATTAAAACATGACTGAAGGGTACGTGCACGTCGTTCCATGTCAATAACACTTTCAACGCTTCCCTAAATAAAGTAATGCAGCCTGAACCTCGACTTTAATAATCTAAGAGCGATGAGGCAGGGTAAATTTTCCGGGTTATTTTCTTTCCATTCAGTCTGTATGTAGAGAGCATTTTATTCCAGCACCTTAACACATTTTAATACGCCTAAATACACCCCAACAAATATACCTTAATATAACTAAATACACCTTAATACACCTCAACAAACCTAAATACACCTTAATACACCACCTTAATTCACCTTAATACACCTCAACAAACCTAATACACCTTATTATAACTAAATACACCCAAATACGCCTAAATACACCTAAAAAAAACTAAATCCACCTTCACACACCTAAATACACCTTAATTCACCTAAATACACCCAAATATGTGTTAATATTTATAAGCTTCTGTTTACAATTAACTCACACCTGACGCATTTTATTCAACCAAAGCAATATGTTCTGCAGAGAACGGAAAGCTACATCTAACTTCGCCAGTTGAAAAAAAAAAAAAATCACGTAGCCTGGGTGAAGAGTTAACCACAAATACTCTACATTAACTGGACAAGGATCAGATGCGAGAACAGGAAGCAAGAAGAACAAAGTCAAAGGTAAGATACAAATGAGATACGGAAGACAACAGGTAAGAATGTGAAGCACGATGAGATAAATATTAATAATTACGAGACGCGGAAGAGCAGGTCAGCGGTTATGAAGTGACGAAGACGCACGACCGTGAAGGTAAATTGAGAGAAGAAAGGGTCAAGACAGAAGTAAGAAAAAGAGAGATACGAAGCGAGGAAGAAAAACCAGTAAGAGATGTTCAAGAGAAGGGCCCGAAAAAGGTGAGGAAGGCAGGAGAGTAAGAGAGAAGGAAGAGTTAAGATAGGTGCAAAAATAATGTATGAATTGCAAAAAGAGGTAGGAAAGATAAACAAAAGTAAGTGAAGGTTCGTGCGTGTGTGTGTGTGTGTGTGTGTGTGTGTGTGTGTGTGTGTGTGTGTGTGTGTGTGTGAGAGAGAGAGAGAGAGAGAGAGAGAGAGAGAGAGAGAGAGAGAATAAAGTAAGAAAAGCCAGAGGAAGCAAGTACGCCCAAGAAGGTGGGTGTGCAGTAAGTGAGCAAGGCAGACAAGACGGTGAGAGGCCCAGCAGCCATTATTTCTGAGGCAAAGTTTGGGGGGTGACAGCAAGTATTTTGGGCAATACCTCCACCTAATGGCGCACACTAACTTACTGGGGTTGGGGGGAGGGGAAGCGGGGAGGGGAGAGGGGAGAGGGAGGAGGAGGGGAGGGGGAGAAAAGGGAGGAGGAAGGGATAGGAAAGAGTGGTGGGTGTGATGGACGGGAGGGAGAGGTTGGTATAGGTGGGAGGGAGACGGTGAGAGGTGGGGAGAACGGTGGGGAACGAGAAGGTGGTAAGTGGGGAGGGAGAAGGTGGCAGGTGGGGTGCGTGGGTTGGGGAGGGAAGGAGGGAAAAGAGGCAGAGGAGGAATATTGTAGAAACTGGAAACAGACGTTAGAGTTCATTTATGGCCAAGGCGAATACAATAACACAGAAAAATACATTAAAGGAAGAAGCATTTTAATACTGAAACAAATTATGCCTCTTACTAAACTGTGAATATCAAAGAAATGTATTAAAAAAAAAATTGGAGAGTGAAGGAGAGGAAGAAATTGTGAACGAAAATTGAGACAAAGTGCAAGGAACAGCAAAAATTAAAGCTAAAACACTGAGAGAAGACTGGAGAGAAAGGAACAGGACCAAGGAGATAAAGAACGTGAGGGCTGAAAGAAAGATAAAAGGCAGTGGCAAAATAACAGGGCAAATAAGCCTCTTTCTACATGCCAACACGGAGAAGCAGGAAAGAAAAACAAAAGGAACGAACCCAGTTTCTCCCCTCTGTTAAACATGCCTTCCCCCCCCCTCTCTCTCTCTCTCTCTCTC
>NC_137042.1:9202202-9214702 GCF_032717465.1 Coenobita brevimanus
GAATATAAAGAAAACATGAAATAATTAAAGAGGAGAGTGATATATGAAAATATGAAGGGAAGGAAGAACGAAAATAGGAAGAACGACAAGAATGACAGAAACGAAGGAGAAATGAGAAAAATATGAAAAGTGAGGAGGAGGTGGAAGACGAAAATGAAGAGTGAAATGTCGGAGAAAGAGCAGTGTGAGACTTGAAAATAAAGAAGGAGGAGACAAAGGGGTATAAGCAAAGGGAAACGGGAATAAAGAAAGGGAAGGGAAGGGAAGGAAAACGAACTGAACTGAATGATGGGAATGACGGACGAGAATAGGAGAAATACGCAACGGGGGAGAGCAGACAGAGAAGATGAAAAAAAAAAAAAAAAAAAAAGAGGGAAGATCATGTAACACTGATCGATATAACACAGCGAGAGAGAGAGAGAGAGAGAGAGAGAGAGAGAGAGAGAGAGAACTAAGACGCGAGTCAACGAAAATACAGAATCATGTTGGATAAAAGGAAGTGAAACAAATATTCAAAAAGTATAATTAAAATGTAACCTATATCACAACAAATACCAGTTATTATGGTAAGCCACGCACTATCATGCCCCGCAACCAAAGCGTTCTCACTCTCTCTCTCTCTCTCTCTCTCTCAGGACTGTAGGTCAACTAGAATAAAATAAGTTACAGTATGGCTCACAACATGGCATATAGCGGCAGCGTCCGTGTTTGGCTAATCTGACTGAATTCTTCCATTACATTCTCTCTCAATACGACTGCTGCCGGGCAACTGATGTTCTTTATCTGGACTTCTAGTGGGCTTTGGATACAGTAATTCATCAAAAGTTCGATGCAAATATTTATGTGCTGGGAATTCAGGGTGAACAAGCTGCATGGCGCGAGAATTGGCTGACCAACTGGAGACAGAGAGCAGCACTCAATGGGACTAGACATCGATTACAAGTGCCCTGAAGTTCATTTAGGTCCTTTATTAGTTAAGTTCTAGGTCCTTCATTATTTATCACATACGTCAGTGATATACAGTAGATGGAGACTAGGCATCATCAGCTGAAAATCAACATTTACGGACGACACAAAAATGGTAGGTTATGATTCGTCACTCTACAGGACACAAGAACTACTGTAGGAAGGGACTTGGTCACGATAAGGGAGTAGTCTGAATGGTGGCATACGCCCTCCAACCTAGAGGACTCACTGGTCACGAAAATTCAAGAGCCACTACTCGTTGTTCGGAAGTGCAATCAGCAGTACTGAATTGGAGAGACCTCCGTGTACTAAGCAGCAGTGATCTCAAGTTCTCCCAACAATGCATTAAAGTACACAAAAAACAGAGTGGCTTCTAAGTTATACAATATGGTAGTTTCGGTGCAGAAATGAGACAGAACGTTTTTCGTACTATCTTCTTGAACAGACACCTGGAATATCCTGCGCAGTTCAAGTAACCGACCCAGAAGAAGGATATCGCAAGGCTTCAAAGTCCAGGAATGGGCTACTGAACTGATTTATCCATCAGGCACATGAGATATAAGACATGGCTGCAGGTACTGGGACGGTTTTCATTAGTGATTGGGCATCCGCACTGACTGCATTATTGAAATTTTTAAAAATCATCCATGGATATGAAAACACGGTTAACCAGCGTATACTTAGTTTAAACACCGACACAACGAGGAACCAAAAATGAAAGCTTAACTTGAAACATTTCCACCATAATACATTACGCAGCTTTACGTACAAGACCTACAGTACCTAAAATCGGTTATCAGCAAAGGCAGTTGACAATTACACGATAATGCAGTCCCAAACTCTGTTAGAGAAAGTTCTGTTAAGTCTAATTTTGAAGACGGTTCAATGTTTCCTCCACTCCTGCAAAATTTCCTGGTCCTGTCTTTTTCCTCCGAGTTTGGCACATTTAATTTTCCATGCCTGCATTGCGGGTGGGAGACGTGGGTGAAATGAGACGTTATTTTAGAGTAACAACGTGTGCCTCACAACTTCATCTATGGCGGCTCTTCGGTATGAATTGCAAGAGCTTTAGAGACACTACCTCTCATAGTACCTAACATGACCGATCGATCAATTAATCTGTCATTAAAAAAGTCCACCTCACACTTCACTCTACATTTACAACTCTCTCTCTCTCTCTCTCTCTCTCTCTCTCTCTCTCTCAGGGGTCAACGACACCGCTCTTACACTGGCGTGATGCACAGTTCCCGGGAGTGAAGAGTGTGTTGGGTGGGAGGAGAGGGTGAAATGAGGCCGGTCACTGGACGTAATTTTTCAGCACGTAAAGTGATGTGGTGTGGTGTGGTATAGTGGTCGTGCTGCGGTGTAGTGTGATGTAATGTGGTGTGGTGTGATGTGGTTTAGTATGATGTTTGTGGTGAAGTGTGGTCAGTTTCGCATGCAGTGTGATGTGATGTTGTCTGGCACAGAGACTGTGGTGCGATGTGGTGTGGTATGGTATGGTATGGTGTGGTGTGGTTTGGTGCGGTAGGGTTTGGTATAGTGGTATTTGTGTGGTGTGGTGTGGTGTGGTGTGGTGTGGTGTGGTGTGGTGTGGTGTGGTGTGGTATAAAGGTAGTGCTGTGGTGTTGTGTGAAGTAAAGTGGTGCGGTATGGTGGTCATGCTGTGGTGTGGTGTGTGGGGCAATGTGGTGTGGTGTGTGGGGCAATGTGGTGTGGTGTGTGGGGCAATGTGGTGTGGTGTGTGGGGCAATGTGGTGTGGTGTGACATGGCGCAGTATGGTGTGGTGTGTGATATGGTACAGCGAACCATATTTTGGTGGTTCGGGACAGAGGTGATACTGGTAATAGTGATTATGGTGGTGATAGGGTTATGGTGATAATAGGGTTTATAGTGGCAATGGAGGAGACAGTAAAGTTAGTGTGTGTGTGTGTGTGTGTGTGTGTGTGTGTGTGTGTGTGTGTGTGTGTGTGTGTGTGTGTGTGTGTGTGTGTGTGTGTGTGTGTGTGTGTGTGTGTGTGTGTGTGTGTGTGTGTGTGTAGGTATGATGTAGTTACAGCGATGGTGAAAGCACAGCAACAGTGAAAAGGTGATGCCGGTAGAACAAGACAACAGTGACAGGAAAGGTCAAATTTAGGGTCAACACTTTATTTACACTTCCGGGGTTCCAAACTAACGAAGTGAGATAACAACTCTTCCAACCCGCATGAATATTTACGGCTAAATTAAGGTCGATCTCATCACGATTTTGACACATCATCATCATCATCATCAAAAGCTCCTATGAAATGGAGTGAGGTACGATTAACACACACACACACACACACACACACACCGCAACAGTATAATCTTGGTGCTGCGTCGTTAATGGTCAGAGAATCGTGCTGATAGTAAGGACAGGGCACTATTAACCTCTTGAACACCTAAACGCCATCAATAAACAACGGTACGGTACTTCTATCAAAGGATTTATTCATCAAAACACTACTGGAACTGAAGTGGTTACATACAGTTTTCATTAACCTATCATTAGTTCGATCTGACCCTAAGGATAACTAGAAATGGCAAGAGTAAAATACGGTATAAAAAAAAGTAATTGAGCTCCAGTGACCAAAAAAGGAATCACCGCGTCCTTTACTGCAATAAAACTGGGGTAGTAATTCACTCGGTTAATTTTTATAAAGTGAATGTCAAGCCTTTTCAGAGTACGTGTGAGAGAGGACATTATTTTTTGTATAAGCATTTTTTTTTTTTTAATGGTGGAGTTCATTTTGACAGCTGATAAAAGAAGGGGGTTGGAGAGAAAAGGAAATAAGTGAGGTATTTTAAGTGGAGGAGGAGGAGGAGGAGGAGGAGGAGGAGGTAGAGAAAGAGAGAGAGAGTGTGTGTGTGTGTGTGTGTGTGTGTGTGTGTGTGTGTGTGTGTGTGTGTGTGTGTGTGTGTGTGTGTGTGTGTGTGTGTGTGTGTGTGTGTGTGTGTGTGTGTGTGTGTGTGTGTGCGTGCGTGCGTGCGTGCGTGCGTGCGTGCGTGTGAAATCTGAAAAACTTACCAAAATAAATAAAACAAAGGAAGACTAGAATAAAATTAATCACGGCGTTACAAATATAATAAATAAACACAAACAACAGGCCACCACGACAGACGAGAAATACAAGAAAACAAGTAAAACAAACACGCTCACGCAAATACCCTGAATAACCCAACAAAATAAAGTCTGTCATTCTCCCACACACAGTTCAGTCAATTACCGACACCCACCCTTTCTTTCCTTTTTTTTTTTTTTTTTGGACCATTAGCCCTTCTGATCGAGTGCCTTTTCTCTTTTCATTTTCCTATAGTCAGACGGTTTTATTCAGCACAGCACAGCACAGCACAGCACTCAGCACTAAAGAGGCTAAGGCATGCTGCATCTAACCCTTCTAGTTAAAAAAATAAAAAATACAAAAAAAATGGCGAATGGACGCATAAAATGAAAAAAGGAAATGTCATCGTAGTGGAAGGATTATAAGAAAAATAATTACAGGAAAATCCCTATAAATAATCTTTTATAATTACTGACAATCTAATTTATGTTTAACTTTAGCAAATCATAAAATTCCAGAGAAGAGTTTTTCTTTTCTTCCTGGAACCATTAGTGAAAAAAAATAATAATAAGAGTTCTAAATATATAAAATTCTCCACAAATACAATATGTCCAATTACCCAACCAGTGCATTCCAACACAACCATATTTTTTTCTCCCCAAAGTAATTAAAAAGAAACGAGAATAAAATCACAGCAAGGGATCTATATATTTGCCTCCCCCTCATATACACTCAGTCCAATTTATTCGTCAATTTGTCTCTTCATTTTTGGTTTACTGGGAAAACCTATTGCAACTCCGGCGTGGATTTATAAGGTGTTTCAAACTTTACTAATAGCCATAAATAAAGTGTACATTATCTTACAAATAATAGGCAAAGTTGGTGGTCGGTGGTGGTGCTGGTGGGAATGCAGTCACACACACACACACACACACACACACACACACACACACACACACACACACACACACACACACACACACACACACACACACACACACACACAGAGGCGTAAAAAACAAGAGGAGAAACGACTGCAAGAAACAAAAACAAAACTTAAAGAGAAATGAGAGAGAGAGAGAGAGAGAGAGAGAGAGAGAGAGAGAGAGAGAGAGAGAGAATCTACTTGACATAACACACAGCCCCGCACCCAATTCTTGCACCCATTTTTCGCACTCTCCACTTCAATTTGCTTAACATTTTACAACCCGTGTCATATTATGTCAAGAAACATTAGCGGGAATTGCAGAGGCAGTACTAACGGCTCGGTGTGTTGACAGTGTACTTGAGAGAGAGAGAGAGAGAGAGAGAGAGAGAGAGAGAGAGAGAGAGAGAGAGAGAGAGAGAGAGAGAGAGAGAGAGAGAGAGAGAGAGAGAGAGAGAGAGAGAGAGAGAGAGAGAGAGAGAGAGAGAGAGAGAGAGAGAGAGAGAGAGAGAGAGAGAGAGAGAGAGAGAGAGAGAGAGAGAGAGAGAGAGGGTGAGGGTGAGGGGGGTTACCGTTCTTAAAATTTGTTGAAAATGTAACTGACTGGAATTTAGGGGCTTGAAGTTAAATTACTGGTTTATTATTATTATTATTATTATTATTAGTCATTATTATTATTATTATTATTATTATTATTATTATTACTATTATTATTGTTATGAACCAGAAGGATTGCGACGATAATCATCACTTTATAACCCCCATGTCTGATGCTACCATCTTCATAAATGACCACCAAAAGAGTTGTTTCTCAATCATCTCCATCACCATCAACACCATCATCACCATTAAAATAACATCACCGCCATTATCATCACCATAACCACCACCTTTATCATTACTATCACCACCACCATTATCATCACCATAACCACCACCTTTATCATTACCATCATCACCATTACAATACCACCACCATTATCACCACCAGAACCACCACCTTCATCATTACCATCATCACCAGTACAATACCATCACCACCATCATCATTACCATCATCACAATTACAATACCACCACCATCATCATTACCATCACCCCTACCACGATAATAATTGCTAATATTGCCAGTAGTCATAAACGCCATTATTAATTAAAATCTATAGCCAATAGGTCCATGAATATGTAATACTGTTTAATATGAACCCTCAGTGCCGTCATCACACAATGTAACTTATTTTGTATTCTCTCCACCAAATATCATTACCATCGCGACAAATAACAGTGAGGATATATATCAGTCCCATGCATGACCTTAACCTTTGACCTCCCTGAGAGAGAGAGAGAGAGAGAGAGAGAGAGAGAGAATGGACCTACAATAAAACATGAAGAAACTGGACAGCAAGAAGGACACACAGTACAGGGCAGAGATAAGGAAGAAGAAGAGACAAGAAGCTGAGATAAATGAGAGAGAGAGAGAGAGAGAGAGAGAGAGAGAGAGAGAGAGAGAGAGAGAGAGAGAGAGATGACCAACACGCACTTAAAACTGGCCTATGTATTTGTCAGTTGCATAAATGACCTAACCCCTGACCTTCTCATGTTTCAGACTATTGGTACAGTGTGTGTGTGTGTGTGTGTGTGTGTGTGTGTGTGTGTGTGTGTGTGTGTGTGTGTGTGTGTGTGTGTGTGTGTGTGTGTGTGTGTGTGTGTGTGTGTGTGTGTGTGTGTGTGTGTGTGTGTGTGTGTGTGTGTGTGTGTGTGTGTGTGTGTGTGTGTGTGTGTGTGTGCAATGGAGGTGCACACGTTGGAAAGGAAGGGATAACTCGTGTATTTCCAGACACCATTCCTTCTGCCACGAACGTGTGGGAATGTGCAGTCACGGTCAATGGTTCAATTACACTCTTGAAGCTGTGCAAAAATCCTAAAACCATCTTTCCAAGTAAATTAGTGACTATCAAGCAGGTTCAGATCCTGCTTTATTAGTTCAGAAATCAAGACATGCAAAGAATGTTAAAATTCTTTACTGCAAGAATAAGGGAATAATTCATCAAATGAGTTCGGTATTAGCTTTACTAGACCGAAACCAAAGTTCAAACAATGTCAGAAGTTAAAGACTATGCTATAATAATGAATAAGACTATCGTGTGGGTTGGAACATCACGTCAATGAAGTGCGTTGGATATTTCACTTCATTAATATCGACGTGGCAGTAGGTCAACCTCTAAAAATCACTGTAAATCAATCAGGAGTAACGTTAAAAGGTTAAATGCTAAAATGAATAAATAAAGTGAGCTAACAAGATTTCTACTGAGCCCCACATGTGCAAAGGCTGTCATAGGTCAAAGAACTTGCTAATCTCTTTAATCAAGCGGAATGCATTTCTGCTTCTTTATTTCCTAACACCAGTCGTGAATATGGGAATAATACTTTCACTCTGATGCAGCCTATATGCATTTTATTTTTGATGCTGACAAAAAATTTTTGTGCTTGATAGGGACGTCTCCATGTGGCGGTACTAACACTAATACGACTGGGGTGGTTCCCTGCCTGCTTATGCAAACATTCTCTCCATCAGTTCTCTGTGTATCCTCTAAAACTAGGATGGTGGAGAGAGAAAGAGTAACCTAGGTCGGCAGTTCACTGGGCTTACTTTTAGATGACCCTGAGGTTGCTACTACTATTGTTGCTGCTGAACGATTTTATTCAGCTCAGGGGGGGGGGGCCTCTCGCTGAAGGGGTGACAAACGTTTTTATTCACCATTTCAATACGTTGACTTTTTTTTTTTAGTTTAATCGTGCTACCTTCAGATGATCTTATTCAGTTCAGACATTCCTAATAAAGGGCTTAACAACCTCTCAGCTAAACAGAATAGTCTTGATGTTAACTGGAACGGACCACTAAAGTTGTCACACAAAAGACAGGGTTACCCACTGTCACCATAAAGCATGTCCGGCTTCTCAACCTGGTTCTGAACATCCCCTGTAACATGGCATTCCAGCTGCCCAGGGATGTTCAATAAATGATATGTTAGAAAGTCTGGGGCTTGTCTGACCTTTGCACGCTAAACTTTTGGGAATATGGAAGTTTGTGGACATACTCGTAAAAAAGAGGATCTGAGAGAGAGAGAGAGAGAGAGAGAGAGAGAGAGAGAGAGACGCTGTGTGTGTGTGTGTGTGTGTGTGTGTGTGTGTGTGTGTGTGTGTGTGTGTGTGTGTGTGTGTGTGACAGACAGACAGACAGGCCCAAACAGACAGGCAAACATAAATTTAAACGAAAGACACACAGAAAGATAACAGAGAATTTCCTTAACAAAGACATACTGCTTGAAACAGGAAGAAAAACGAGCGACAGATGATTAATGTAAAGAGAGAAAATAATAATAAAACAAAACAAGGAAGAGTAAGACAGGGTGGAAGTGAAGTTAGCAGGGGAGTGAAAGATAAAAACGGTAGATTACTAGTGGAGAAGGGAGAAAAAGTGAGCAGATGGAGAGAACACTTTAAGGAATTGTTGAACATAGAGGATGGAAGTAATGCGAGTATAAGTGGCTGGGGAATGGCTGGGAGAAGGAAGGAGGTGAAAAGACAGGAAGAAATCAGTAGGATAGAAGTTGTGGAAGCAATGAAGAAAGTTCAATCGGGGAAAGCCCCAGGAATTGATGGAGTGTGTAGTGAAATGCTGAAGCATGGGGGAGAGATAGTAGTAGAATGGATGTAGAAGATGTGCAGATTGGCCTGGGAGGAAGGCAGAGTCCCGGAGGATTGGAAGTCAGGTATAATTATTCCCTTGTACAAAAGAAAAGGGGAAAAAGAAGTGTGTGGTAATCATAGGGGCATTTGTCTTCTTAGTATAATAGGAAAAGTGTATGGTAGGATACTTACTGACAGAGTTAGAGAAAGAACAGAGAAATTAGTTGGAGAAGAACAGGGAGGCTTTAGGAAGGGAAGAGGTTGTGTAGATCAAATATTCATTCTTAGATCTTTAGTGGAAAAGTTTCTAGAGAAGGGAAAGAAGTTGTATGCGGCTTTCATGGATTTGTAGAAAGCATATGACAGGGTGGATAGACAAGGATTGTGGAAAGTGTTAAGAATATATGGAGTAGATGGGAAGTTGTTGAATGCTGTGAAGAGTATGTACGATGATGCGAAGGCTGCAGTGCGTGTGGATGGTGAACTAAGGGAATTTTTCTCTTTGAAAGCTGGGTTGAAACAGGGATGTGTCATGTCTCCATGGTTGTTCAATCTGTACATGGATGGGGTAATAAAAGAGGTACAAGGTAGGGTAGTGGATGTTGGAGTGGCCCTGGTGAGAGAGGATAGCGTTTGGAAACTCCCTGTACTGTTGTTTGCTGATGATACTGTGTTGTTGAGTGAAGACGAAGGGGAGCTGCAAGGCTTGGTGGATGAGTTTGGGAGAGTGTGTAAGAAACGGAATCTAAAGGTGAATGTAGGGAAGAGTAAAGTGATGGCCTTTGAGAGAGGTGAAGTCAGTGAATGTACAGCGAGGTTGGATGGTGAGGAATTGGAAAATGTGAGTACGTTTAAGTACTTGGGTAATGTGATGAGTAAGGATGGAAGTTTGGAGGGTGAAGTGCTTGAAAGGGTACAGCAGGGAAGAAATGTTGCTGGTTCTTTGAAAGCAGTGATAAGAAACAGGGAAGTGAGCATGGAAGTGAAAAAGTTACTACATGACAGTATTGTGATACCAACTCAAACGTACGGAAGTGAAGCTTGGACGTTGTTGGAAGGACACAAGTCGAGAGTGAGAGCAGTGGAAATGAGTTATTTAAGAGGAGCCTGTGGAGTCACATGGAGAGACAGGCTGACGAATGAGGATATAAAGGAGCGTTGTGGTGTGGATGTGATAGGAAGCGTTATGAGGAATACACTGAGGTGGTTTGGCCATGTGGAGAGGATGGAGGGTGAAAGACTGACGAAGAGAGTGTATGTGAGTAAGGTGGAGGGGGGAAGAGGGAGGGGGAGGCCGAGGATGAGATGGAGGGATGGGGTGAAGAGGTATATGAGAGAGGAGGGTGTGAGTTGGGAGCAGGGCAGTGAAATGGCGGAGGACAGGGCGACTTGGAGGCGATTTGTTTGTGGCCACCCCAAACGGGATTGAGGCGTCTGGCAATAGATAGATAGATAGAAGACGGAACCCAGTATAAATGCGCGCGCACACACACACACACACACACACACACACACACACACACACACACACACACACACACACACAATCCCGCTCTGGTAAGGGAATGAACCTGGAAGAGAAAGACGAACTCTCTCTCTCTCTCTCTCTCTCTCTCTCTCTCTCTCAGCAGCTAATTAGAGGACAAGAAAACAAAGTAAGGAGCACTCGGAGGACTAAAAATATCTGTGAGGAAATTTTATTGGACAGCTGGAAGTTAGGCTAAGAAAAAAATAAAGGAAAAATGTGGAGAGATGGAGTGGGGATAAGAAGCTGGGAGAAGGAGGGGATGGAGTGTTGAGAGAGAGAGAGAGAGAGAGAGAAACTACCCAGTGAAAGAGATAAATCAGATGAAAATTAACACCAGGAAGAGAGTGACTGGATCAGACAAAGTGAGCGAGAAAGGTTAGTGAAAGAGAGAGAGTGAGCGAAGATGTGACTGGGTGAAAGAGGAAGTGAGAGATAGGGTAAGCGATAGTAAGAGGGTGCGTGCAAGGGACTGAACGAGAGAGAGACTGAACAAGAGTGTGTGTGTGTGTGTGTGTGTGTGTGTGTGTGTGTGTGTGTGTGTGTGTGTGTGTGTGTGTGTGTGTGTGTGTGTGTGTGTGTGTGTGTGTGTGTGTGTGTGTGTGTGTTAGCGTGAGAGGCAAGGAGGGGAGAAATGAAAGGAGAGGGAGTGAGTGAGTGAGAGGATGACTGAGAGAGAGAGTTAAGGGATTGAGTGAGGGGAGACGAAGAGGCAGGACTTGAGAGAGGTAACCGTAAGAGGACGGAGGTAAGAATAAGGGACAAGGAGAGGAAGAGGAAGTGAGCCAAAGAGGAAGAGGGGAGAGACAGAGTACAAAGGAAAGCAAACAGCATCAAACCTGTTAGTCCGTTCGCGGCTGTTTGATATACGGAAGATTAAAACTACCAAAAATATTCTACCCGATGAAGACAAGGATAGAAAAGGAGGACGAAAAGGAAGAGAAGAAATGGAGGGAGAGGGAAAGGAAAGAAGACGTTGGGAGAACAAAATGAATGACATTAAGAAAACTACCGAGAAAGGAAATGAAGTTACAAAAAAAAAAAAAGACGAATGAAGAGAAACAGGAAAAGGAAGAAGGGAATACAAAGGAAGGAGGCGAATGAAAATGAAAGGGAAGGAAGAGGAAGCAAGGGAAGAAATGAGGGAGGAGAGAAAGAGGAATGGGAAAAGACAAGAGGATTACGAAGAGGAAAGGGTGAAAGAGGGAGGCAGAAAAAGGATAGGGGGCGGAGAAGATACGGGAAGGAGAAGAACTTCAAAGAAAAAGGGAGAGAAAGGGTGATGGAAGTGAAAACAAAGGGAAATGGGAAAAGGGTCAGAAAAGAGCGGAAAAGGTTGCTGGGAGATAAGAAAGTGAAACGAGCAAAAAATGAGGAAGAAACCAGAAAGTGAAAGAAGAGTACAGAGAAAAAGGGAGAGGCAGGGAAATGAGATGAATTGGGGACATGAAAAAAGGAGAAAAGGAAGGAAGAAATAAGACGAGATAATGAGAGAGAGAGAGAGAGAGAGAGAGAGAGAGAGAGAGAGAGAATCAACAGGCTATTCAAGGAAGGAGCTAACACTGTACCTGGTCTTCCTTTCCTTTTGAGTCAGGGGTTAATTACTCTCTCTCTCTCTCTCTCTCTCTCTCTCTCTCTCTCTCTCTCTCTCTCTCTCTCTCTCCCTCCTTACGTAAAAGGAAATAAGGGAATTCGTGTGTGTGTGTGTGTGTGTGTGTGTGTGTGTGTGTGTGTGTGTGTGTGTGTGTGTGTGTGTGTGTGTGTGTGTTACAAATGTGCGTGTAAGTCATGGTACGAAAGTGTGTGCCTAATAATGTCGACTCTGTGAGGAATGTTATTTCCAGCACACACACACACACACACACACACACACACACACACACACACAAATAATTTACCAAGTTCAGCCTTATGCTTCTCACTAGAATAATGTTGCCTCTTTTTCTGATTTTCCATATTCTTATTTTTTTTTATCATTGATGGTACAGTTAGTAAACCTCTTCACTACGATGTCGTCATTTTCATTATATTCTTTCTACTTCCGGGTGACTTTACTCAATTCAGGAAAGGCCCTTCGAACTAGACGTATTAGTTATAGCCTTAACAAATACATCCCTAAATGACACCTCCCCTAACCTGAATATGATCGACTGACTGAAGACAGAATAAAACAAATATCGACATTCGACTGAAGAGGGTAGGGGGCTGCAACTGGGCGTGGCCGGTAAGGGTTGAATTGCAAGGGATGGCTGGGGTTTATTGCTCACATAATGCCAGTCAGGGGTGTCTCTCTCATGCCTTGCACCGCTGG
>NC_137042.1:9224702-9309702 GCF_032717465.1 Coenobita brevimanus
CTTGTAGCATGAATTCTTTACATGTGATATAGAGTAATCAATCAAACCGTATTTCACGTTTACTGATCAAAGACTCAGCGAAATGAGGTACTGTAGTCATAATTCATAACGCCATTTAACAGAGGATTATACAGTTTATTACACAAACTGTTACATACACAGATTTTGCTTAATCGCCTGTCTCTTGATGAAACAAATCGCTTGAATGTGACACGCGATATAAAACAAGTAAGATGCATGGAACTTTATCCCACATTGCGACATCGTTAGTTTCGATTTCGATAATGGCACAGTGGTAGTATTAGTAGTAGTATAAGATGCGACTGAAGACACTGAAAGCAGTTGAAGTTGTAACTGTTGTATGAAGTAATGAGAGTAAAGACTGTAGCAGTTGTCGTTGTTCAGCCATTGTAATCGTAGTAGGAATAGTTATAGTAGTGGCAGTGTGCCAGTAACAGAAGCTTTAACAATCATGAATGCGGCTCTAATCATACTAGGCAATTATAGCAGCGTCAGTAGGATTGAAGTACACAGTTAATTGACCTGCTGGGTTATTATGAGAGTTATAGTAGAAGTAGCTGTAAAACCCTAAAATGCTGTCCTCATTACAGTAGCACTATTACCAGTATCCGTTCATGTAGTCTATGACTATACTCGTACTAGTCTTCGTAGCATAAGTAGTTGTAGTGCTCCTCGTACACTGAATGTAGCTCCATTTTATTCACAGTGGTCACTGCATCCAATAATGCAGCCCCTCTCTAGCCGTAGTAGTCAGTATACAAGTAGGCTACCACAGTAGCATTATAGTACCTGCGAATGTAGCCCTTACTAGTCGTTGTAACCAATAAAGTAATTGTAATGTCAGCAATTGTAGTCCCTTTCGTCACAGTAGTCAATGTGTTCATAGTAGCACTGTAGTACTTGCTGTGAATGTTGCGCCGTCTAAGTCGTACCGATAGTAGTAGATGAAATAGAAGTATAGTAGTATGCGTTCATGTTGCCCCTATTAGTCATAGTTTCCCTGTAAATGCAGTAGTATTAGCAACAACTCCCTTTTCGTCAGTGACTGTAGTTGCAGTGTCGTAGTACTCTTGAATATAATCGTGTGGCTCCTCCCTCCCTCCTACAGTACCCTCCCTCTCGTCAATAGCCCCCTCCTCCCCCTCCCCCCTCACCAGCGTAGCAGGATGGAGCAACACCTGAGCTATATCGGCTATTGAATTTCCCGCCACTGCAGTTATAACACTTCCACCCCCCTTGTCCCTCACCCCATACCCCCACCCTCCTGCCCCTTACTTCATACCCCCACTCTCCTGCTCCTTACTCCATACCCCCACTCGCCTGGTCCAAGTCCTACCCCACTTCCACCTCTCCTCCCACCTGTCCCCATCCTCCTACCTCATTCACTCTCTCCTTCCCCTGCCTTCTACCCACCCTTCCCTGTACCTCCCCTCACTTACATCCAACCCACTAGCCTCCCTTCCCTTTATCTCCCCTCACTATCCAATCCACTTGCTTCCTCTCCCCCTATTTTTATCTTTATCCCTGTCACCACTTTCCCTCCCTCTCTCATTCTCCTACCCCCGACCTGTCTCATTCCCCTACCCCCTCCCTTCCTCTGCCATGTCCACTATCCCTCTCCTACCCCCCCTCATCTCACTCTCTCTCTCTCTCTCTCTCTTCTGCAGTAAAATGGCGTTGTTGGGCGTCACTCCTGCTAATGTCCTGCCGCACCTGCTTGTTTACCCGCTTGTGTGCTAGTGGATCGATTGTGCTCTCCACTGATTGGCAGGTGGATGGGTGGGTGAAGATAGACGGATGGAGAGCTTGTTTGATCTCCATGCTGTCTATCTCCTTGTCTGTCTCAAGGATGGATGAGTGGGAGGGTGCTGTCTCTTTGCTTATCTGTCTTAAGGATGGGTGGATAGATCGACGGATGGATAGAAGGGTGGTTTTCTTTCAAGTTGTCGGTCTGTCGGATTGATGAATGGATGGAGGGTTGTTTGCTTTTACTGTCTGTCTACCTGTCTGTCTCCTGGGTTATTGTCACCTGGTCTACCTCTGTCTGTTTCTGACTGTTAACCTCTTTATGTGTCAGTGTGATTGTGCTCTTCATTGAGTGCAGGATGGACGGAGAGCTGGCTGTTTTTCACGCTCTGCTTATTTGTGCTTTCCGGATTTGTGTCACGCTGTCTGTCTCTTTCAGTCTAGTGTGCTTCTAGCTTGTGTGTGTGTGTGTGTGTGTGTGTGTGTGTGTGTGTGTGTGTGTGTGTGTGTGTGTGTGTGTGTGTGTGTGTGTGTGTGTGTGTGTGTGTGTGTGTGTGTGTGTGTGTGTGTGTGTGTGTGTGGGTGGGTGGGTGTGTGTGGGTGTGTGTGTGTGGGTGTGTGTGTGTGGGTGGGTGTGTGTGGGTGTGGGTGTGGGTGTGGGTGTTCCGTCTGTCGTTTTCTGGGTTTCTGTCAGTCTGCTGGGTTTCTGTCCTCGTACAAAACTCATTTCTAATCTTTTAATTGTAACTGATGTTTAATAACGCCTTCAAACTAGAATGGCACTCAGTAGAGCGCATACCTCCGCCAACGCCCTATCTCGCAATGTTAAAGTGAAAAAAAAAAAAAATCCTGGATCCGCACCTTTATCCCGATCAGCACCAAAATTTAATGGAGTGTATTCTGGGCCATGGCCCATTCTTCTACCAAGTTCCGTGGAAATGCGTCCATTAGTTTTTGTGTAATCTTGCTCACAAACCAACAAACAAACAATGAAACGGACAAGGGTGAAAACATAACCTCCTTGGCGGAGGTAATTATGCTTCCCTCAAACTTCCTCTGATTATCATTATGTAACGATGCAGAAATGCTATTCTTTCTATCATCATCCGATAGCGAAGTTTATCTAATAATTCTAATTCTCTCTCTCTCTCTCTCTCTCTCTCTCTCTCGCTCTCTCTCTCTCTCTCTCGCATGCAGCTAAATATAAAGGTTTTAATTCCCCCATTTCCATCATTATGCGTTAACAATATAAACGTGATTTAAACACACACACACACACACACACACACACACACACACACACACACACACACACACACACACACAAGAAAGGGCAGCCAATGTTCACTGGGTGGTATTTTTAGAACTCGCAAACACTGCTACGAAAATGTGGTACAGGATTAATAACGAGTGAAGAATCTCTCTCTCTCTCTCTCTCTCACACACACACACACACACACACACACACACACTAAATTATAATGTTACAGCACTTCAAAGTAATTTAGACGCTGCAGAGACAGAAAGAAGGATAGACATACAGAGAGACAGACAGGCAGAGAGAGAGACAGACAGAGAGACATATAAACTACCAATAACGGACCCAGAGGAGTGGTTTATCTTGGTACCCAATTAACTCATCAGCCAATTACGTCTCCTTAGTTGTGTGTAAATGGAGGGGAAGGACGAGGATGCGGTGGGGAAGGGGAGGGGGAGAGGACTGGGGGATGGAGGAAAGGAGGGGGGGGATGGAGGACGGGAGGGGGAGAAGGAGAGAGGATTGTGGAAAGGAGCGGAACAGGAAAGGAGAGGGAGAGGGACAGGGGTTGGAGGACGGGAGGGGGAGAGGATTGGGGAAAGGGGAAGTGGGGGATGGGGAAAGGGGAAGTGGGGGATGGGGAAAGGGGATGTGGGGAGGGGGAAAGGGGAAGTGGGGGAGAGGGAAAGGGGAAGTGGGGGAGAGGGAAAGGGGAAGTGGGGGAGAGGGAAAGGGGAAGTGGGGGAGAGGGAAAGGGGAAGTGGGGGAGGGGGAAAGGGGTTGGAGCAAAGGAAGGGAAGAGGGAAAGGAGCTGGAGGAAAGGAGGGGGAGAGGGAGAGTGGATTGAGGAAAGGAAGGGAAGGGGCAGGGGTTAGAGGACGGGAGGGGGAGGGGAGGGAGGGGTAAGAAGGGGAAGGCGATGAAGGAGAGAGTGGAGAGAGAAGGGGAAGGCGATGAAGGAGAGAGTGGAGAGAGAATGAGAAGGGATGGAGTGAGTGAGTGGGAATAAGAGGTGTGTGGTAACGAGGAGAGGAGTGGGGGAAGCGAAAGGAGATAAGGGGGGTTGAGGAAGGAGGGTGTGGAGAGGGGATGGAGGAAAAGAGGATGGTAGATGGAGGAGGAAAAGGCGGATCAGGAGGAGGGAGGGTGGAGAGAAGAGTAAGAGAAGCGGATGGAGGATGTGAGAGGAGGAGAGGGGGAGATGGAACACGCACAAACAAAACACTTAACTGAAGGGCAATGCAAATAAGCAAAGGATGAGGGTAGAAAAGAGATTAATTCGATGACGTGTGTGTGTGTGTGTGTGTGTGTGTGTGTGTGTGTGTGTGTGTGTGTGTGTGTGTGTGTGTGTGTGTGTGGAGGAAGCTGATGATATAATATTGGACCGAAAAAAGGCGTGCGAATCCCATAGACTCTCTCTCTCTCTCTCTCTCTCTCCTTCCAGATCTTAAGCTCCCAATCAGATCAGAGAATTACCTTTCCTCCCTCTTTCTCTCGTCACCGTTTTGTTTATCTTCTTATATTTTTATCACCACGTCACTTCCATCTCTCTCCCTCTCCCTCCCCTCTCTCTCTCTCTCTCGCCCATAATGAAGTGTTTTTCCTGGCCAAGAATTATTCACCCACTAAGAGCTAAGCAAAGAAGCCGAGAGAGAGCTTGTCAATCACTCAACCGCCTTTCCAATATCCAATCTCCCACTACTCTTGCAATCTCTAGCCTCGAACCACCCTTCCAATACCCAGCCCCTAATCACGCTTTCAACCCCAATTTCCAACCGCTTTTACCATTCCCAATCCCCATTTCCAATCCCCAATTACCCTATGAACTCTCCCAGACTTCTCTCAGCCTCAACTAGCATTCTTGTCTCTTAATGTTCAATCATCGACTCATTATCTTTTGAAATTCGAAGCTCTTTTCAATATCCAATCCTTTATCACTCTTCTAATCTCCATTTCCCTATTACTTCTGTCATTTCTAATCTTCCAATCACCTCCTTCATTCCTGTCTCCTCTCTTTCCCGTGTCTCCAGTCTCTCCTGCCTACCAATGCCCGCCTTAGTCCCTCAGTGATCTCACATCCCTTCAATCACTAATTTCTACAATCCCCTCGCCTATCTCCCAACCACTTCCTCATCCTGTAATCACCTCCAAATCCCTCGAATCCCCTCCTAACCTCTCCAGTCCCCTCTCTAGCTCTCTAATTCTCTCCATACTTCACCAAACCCCTCCTCACTCTTCCAACCCCTTCCTCAATCTCCTCCCCACCATATCATCCCCTCCTCACCTTACCAATCCCCCCCTCATCCCTTCAGTCTCGCCCCACTATTCCAAGTCTCTCTCCAACTCTCCAATTTCCCCCGATCATTGCAATCCATTCTCCATCCCTCCAATCCCCTCCCCACTCCTCCTTTTCCCTCCCCACCTCTCCCCAATCCCCCAATTAGCCTCACAATTCTCCAACCACCTTCCAATCTCCAACAAAAAAAAAAGAAAAAACACTAATCCTCTCTTCCTCTCCTCAGTCTCCTAACTACCTCGCTCCCCCAATCAACGTCTCAGTGGGGATATATTTACAATCTTCTCCGGGACTGATTGGCTATTCTTTGACAGTATACAAGCGCTGAGAGGGGGGGAGGGAGGGTAGAAAGATTTAGTGGTGGACATGAGGTGGCAAAAATATAATACGTATATGCTGTGTGAATCTAAGCGATGTCTCTCCGTATTTTTTGGCACGTTCCCTTATTCCGTGTAAATAACAGTTCAAAAGCCTGTCGCAACGTCTAATACATGAATGCGTCAATGAACGCAAAACGATATATACATTTACTGCCAAAGGACTAACAAAGCAGGGTTTCAAATTTCTAAGCCTATGTTTCAAATTGCACATCCCTTCATTTGGATGGGTCTGGATCGCACTTCGAGGTGACATCGTGGGCTTCTAGCTCGCTTTTTCCTCAGCAATTTATTTTACATGATACGTCTTTCTATCCTTCTTTACGTTACCGAGGCATATCATATTGTTACAAAAATACACAAATAACATGATATAATACTAGCGTGTAAGAGGCATAATAAATCACTAAGAAAAATGTGTTCCGAAGCCTCCAAAGCTACCTAAAATACGGACTTTTCTCCTAACCTGAGAAAACTGGCGGGAGTGTTTCTTACAATCGCCAACTTCTACGGGTTTGAGTTATTGTACGTAGAGGATTAACGTTCAGGCCGTGCTTTCCGAGTCAGGGAGCGCAACTGATTCGTAGGGAAGAGGAACACCACTTTCTGTCCCCGGAGAACTGATCCACCACCACCCAGTGCTTAACGCAAGGATGTAAGTGTGGAAGGGCTTGGAGTGTAGCCTAAGAAGTAGATAAGGCAACGTGTATTGTTGGAGTGGATGTGAAGGCCAGAGTCTGTTACATGTCATCTTTGTTCCTCTTTTTCTATTTCGTCTTTTCTTCTCCATCATCACCTTTTACTTCTCTCTGTTCTTCTTCACCCCTCCTCCTCCACCTCTTGGACAGATGAAACACAATGACTACACGAAACACCCGGAACCCTCCCCCCTGCATGCCACAAGCTGACATTGACAACCAGTACATAAATGCTGGTCTAATTACCGAATCAGAATGTCAATCAATGCACGAGTACTGACAGCCGCAATTAGCACCCTCCCCCGACCTGCTAATACCCCCGCTATTGATGATGATTATGATGATAATGATGATGATATTGCCTACCAACCAGGACTCCGCACATGGCAAACTACTTATATTTTTCCTCCTCCCTGTCCTCTTCTCAGCTTTGTAATCATAATCGTTTTTTAATTCGACTTCTCTTTTCATTATCGATTCCTGGTTCCTAGGTAACATCTTTTTCATAACTTCCCTGCTCCTTCTACTTCTTAGCTCTTGTTCTTTATCTCAACTTTTTCTTCCGTGCAAAGTTTTCCATTCTATTATTCTCTCTCTCTCTCTCTCTCTCTCTCTCTCTCTCTCTCTCAAACACAATCGCTTTTCAACATTCCTTTTAATTTTCAATCTTTTTTTTTATTACCCATGTTCTGCCGTCTCTCTTCTTTCACTTCCTTTGCCCATCGTCTTTGCTTACACACAACCTATTCTGCATTCTCGCCATGTTCCCTATTATCATTAACAATAATTCCAACTATTTTTTCTTTTCCTTTCATTGTTTCATATGACCTACTCTCCTTTCACTTTTTCTTGTTTCCTATTCATTTATCAAACAGGAACTACTTTTCTTGCTTTTCCACTGTGTTTTTCACACACGCTTTTTTTTTTCTTCTTCTTCTTTCTTTCTTCTGTGTTTTACCAACTTTATGCTGTACTTCCTGTCTTTTTCCAACTCTTCCCTCCTATTTCTCCTTTTTCTATCTCCATGCTGTTTTCTTTTTCCCAGAAACTTTCGTTTTTTACCTACTTTTTTGTTCTCACCTCTATTCCCGAACCTTAAAGCCAGAAATATGCTCATATAAAAAAAAAAAAAAAAAACTCCTCATACTCCATGCCGTCTGATGCTAAGAGGCCATTTTTGAGCCGTCAGCATATGACCCACTTGACCTTCCTCAGTAACGACGGCTGATACCTCCCCTGACATCACTTCTTCATCGATTAGACATCCCGTATATACTTCACTGATAACACATCACTAATTTAGGTGTACAGGTATTGTCTTGATTTCAGCTTCTTAACCCTTTAAATCCGTGTGACTTCCTTTGTGGTGTGGTCTTAAAACCCCTAAATATTTTATTAAATTTAGGAAAAGGTGTCTCGTATTGAAGAGGTTTTTAGAGCCATATTTAACTCTTCCCGATCGATCACTGTATCCTATGCTGAGGAAAAGGGTCAGATTGCACGAACAGATAGACAGATAGTTAGACAGATAGACAGATCCCCGAACTCAATGGTTAAAAAAGGGACAACACTACATAATTTTTAAAGTGTTCATCATATTCTTCACTGACAAAAAGAACACTGGTTAACATTTTATTTTCTTTTTTCATATTCACAGATGAATTAAAACAAGCCGTCGATACTTCCCTAGCACCTCGCCTCATCATCGACTGGGGCAACTCACACACCGTCCTTCACTTTGCCTACATCACTACGGCATTAGGGGAGGAGGGAGCGAAGGGACCCATAATAATCGGACTGCGTGCAATATCATATGAGTGAATGGAACGATGAGACTGGATGAAACAATAATGAAACAATCGTAGTGAAGGAAAGTGACAACGAAACGATCTGGCTGGTGAATCGTAATGACAGAACGAAACACTCTGGATGAAACAATGACTTAATGACACAGTATGACTAGATTCAACACAATAACTGAACGAAGCAATTTGACTGGGTGACATAATAATTTGAATAAAACAGCCTGGCTACATGAAACAATAAGAACTAAACAATCTCAGTGATAAAACGCAATGACCTAACGAAACAATCCGACTGACTGAAACACTGGCTGAACGAAACAGACAGGATAGTCCTCAATTATAAACATGCCTTTTCACTTCAGGTCCCTACTTAACAAGATTGGGAAATATACAGAGAATTCCTACACTCGTTTTACTCTAACCTGATCTAAAACTGTCATCTCATCATGAATTCTTAGTTACGATAGATTAAGACTAGAATATGATGTTAGTTAGAAAATGTGCTATGAACAGAATGTATAGCTGTAGCATCATCTTATTCTGCCATCTAGGTGTGTGAAAGAAGCTACAAAGGGACGGAACTATGGACCAGGTTAAAGTAAAAAAAAAAAAGGTCTACCTATCAAATCTTCGTCAATAATATCACAGTTATAAGTTTCAAGAATGCTTAAACATCACTTAGACACCACACTGACGCCACCTGGACATCGCATATACAGTAAGTACCTTCACTAAACACCGAGACACCATACAAACACCACAGACATCACCAAAACATTTGACATCACCTAAACATCACTGACATCACCTAAACATCTGACATCATCTAAACATCTGACATCACCTAAACATCTGACATCACCTAAACATCACTGACATCACCTACACATCACTGACATCACCTACACATCAATGACATCACCTACACATCAATGACATCACCTACACATCAATGACCACCTAAACATCAATGACCACCTAAACATCAATGACCAACTAAACATCAATGACATCACCTAAATATCAATGACAATCCAGACATAACCTAAACATCAGCTAAACACCTCTGCCAGCAACTAGATATTACCTGGACATCAATAACATCACTTAACCGCACTGACATCGCCTAAACATCACCAACATCACTCAAGCACCAATGACATCACAACATAACCACCCCCTAATTCACCATAGTCACTGGAGGCCCTAAACATCACTAACATCACTGACATCTTCATAACACCACCCCTTGCTCACTAACTTACTGGAAAATCTTCTTATATCATCATGTTATTGGTCCCTGTGTTAATAAATGACGTAAAGCTGTAAATAACTTAGTAGCGCCCTTTGCCATTCCATAAGGGCGAGACGGCCGTGTTAAGGGTACTCCATTATCGCCCCTAGTGACCTACTTTCGCCTGATTTATTGGAAGATGAAGGTTAAGCGGGATATATGAGAGAGAGAGAGAGAGAGAGAGAGAGAGAGAGAGAGAGAGAGAGAATGTTTCTTAAGTAAAAAAATAAAATAATAAGGAAGATGAAACGTACGATGAAAGGTGAAAGGAAGGGAAGGGAAGGGTAGAACGGAGAAGAGTAAACAAGGAAGGAGGGAGAGATGATAACAAGGAGAGAGAGAAAAGGAGAGGAGTAAGATCAAACAACATGGTGAAACAAGGGAAACTAGAGTGAGTAGGGACGAAGCAAGGAGGCAGGAAGTGACAGAGAGAGAGGGAGACACTGAAGAACGGTAGAAGAAAAGTTATAGTGGGAGAGGACAGGAGGAAAACACGCAGAAAGAGATGCAACGGGATAGTGAGACAGAAGAAAGGGTTGGCTGGAAGGAAAGAAAAGTATAAAGAATGGGGGGAAATAACTGAAGGACAAAAAAAAGATTAGGCGAGGAAAAGGATGAAGGGGAGTGAAAGATATGCCAGAAAGGTAGTAAGTAAAACGGATGTGACACGTAAATAAAACTAATTAAAAGAGTACAAATAAAGTATGATCTTGAAAGTATATACGAACACTCCAAAGGACATGGAATATAAGCAAGGACGATGAAAATATATTGTAAAGAATAATTAAGGAATGTTGTGAAGGATTACGAGAGGGGAGGAAGGATAACTGTTGTGCAGAAAATCATGAGTATGCCTCCATGCACTGAGAATTTGTCAGACATAAAGTACTATCCACTTACTCGACGTACTGGTACCTTCAGCTCATTGTACAACACTGGATGACAAGTTGTGCTGAGCTGGGATGAGTTCGTTTAGGTTAGGCTAGGGCAAGATCGTATAGGCTGGAGTGGATTTACGGTGAATTAGACTGGGTTGGGGTGGGCTGGGTTGGGTTGGGTTAAGTTAGATTTGGTCAGATTAGATTAGATTTCGTTAGGTTATCATATCAGATTAGTTTAATGGATCTTATTATGTGACACAAAACACTGCGTACTACCTCTTCCTCAGCGACAGTGCCTGCATATTTTGCCTCTTTTATCCGCTTTTATGTTACTGTGACAAACTGTGCCGATACTAAACATTTATAACTACCATAAAAGAATATCATGGTGAAATAAGCATCATATACCATAACAAGAAAAAAAAATCCGACGAAAATAAGACCTTCAAAGTACGCCTGAACTGCATTAGGCTGGAATGCGCAAAGTTACGAGAGGCGAGATCAGACAGCCACAACTTCAATCTCTCCCATCCATCAAGCATCCCATCGATAAAAACACAACAATATCGCAATAAATCCCAACGAATCCAGCGTTTTATCGGCTATAATCCCCCCCGTGGGTCAGACGTTATATATATCTATCTCTCGAGTCTGTCCGTCGGTGGATTTACGAGCTGAGATAGGTAAAACAAAAGAGCCGACGCTTCTTATGACAAATGATATAGAATAGACATGACGCCAATAAATCTGAGAGGGAGATAGGGCTAGAGGAGGCTGGGTGTGAACGAGAAGGGAAGGACGGAGGGAGGAAGGGCGGTGGAAAAGGAGGGAAGGATGGAGAGGGGAAGGAAAGAAGAGAGGGTGGAAGAATGGAGAGAGAAAAGGGTGAGAGACAGGGAAAAGAGAAACGGCAGGAAAGAGAAGAGAGGGTGGAAGAAAGGAAACAGGAAGGAGGAAAGGAAGGCGGGAAGGAAGCCAGAGGGAAGGATGGGGGAATGAAGGGAGAGAATGGAATAAACTGCGAGGTATAAGAAGAAGGAACAGAGGGAAGGACAATGAAGCAACTAAGGACAAGGGGGAGATTAGGTCAGAGGTTGGAGGGAAGGAGAGAGGATGAGGGGAGAGAGTGGAGAAGGGAGGGATACATGCCAAGTGAGGGAGAAGGAAGTGAAAGGGGAGAAAGTTAATAAAGTAGAGGAAGATTGGGTGTGGAGAGTAATAGTAATTTGGAAGAAATGGGAAAAGGGTAGGGGATTAAAAAAGTTTGAGGGATAAATGAAAGTAGTGGAAATGGAAATTAAGGATGAAACGAAATGATGGAAGAAGTGAGGATAAATGACAGGGGTGAAGGAAAGGAGGAAGAAGGGGGGGGGGATGGAGGATAGAAGAAAGGGTTGAACGAGTGAATGAAGTAGCTGAAAGAAAAGGAAGGGAGTAAAAGAAGGAATGTAGAGATAACGGACGAAGTAAAAGAAGGAATGAGCAGTAAAGTGATGGGAGCAGAAAACAATAATGACAAGAGTGGAATGATGGAAGGAGGAGATGCAATGGCAGTAACAGCAATGAGAGGAAATGATGAATTAACAAAACATAGCAAAGCGATGACAGGAAATGATGAATTAATTAAGAGACAATGTGGGAGGGATGGAACGAGGAGCGAAATGGAGGAGGGAGGGGTGTGCATGACAAGCAAGGTGAAGGAAGAGCGAAGCTGGGGGGGGGGGGGGGAATGAAACAGAACCCATCCGTGCAAAAAGGTCCACCATCATTTTTATTTTCGCTGCCACCAGACGATTTTATTCAGCTTTGGGAAGAAAACATACCTGGCGATGGGGTTTGAAACAGACTTCACTGACCCCTTCAGTATATTTCCCCACATTTTGCCTTTCCTGCCACATAGTTTTGTTTTAGAAGACCCTCTTGTATTGAAGGGGCCAGTGAGGGAAGGCCTAAATCATCATCATCATCATTACCATCATCCTATTCCCGTTTCCCATGTTAAAAAATCGAGATCTCACGTAGTAAAGGGGTTGGGAGTCACCTCTACCCTTCAGTTATTCAAGGTGAGCTGGGAAAAAGAAGACAATCAATCTTTTCCATGACGTTCTAATCCCACAACTAATCCAGACCACCATGACAAAAAAAAAAAAAAAAAAAATCAATCATGCCTCCTCCCCTCTCCCGCCACTCCACGTCGTCCCTCCCCATCTCTCCATGTATACACTCCTAAGTCAGACTGCACACCTGAAAAAGGCTTACGTCCAGCGTTACCCCTTCACTTCGATGACGTATTTTTTCACTGTAATCAGAGTATGACAAGATGATGATATTTACTGCGACGGGGGTAAGAAACGCTAAATTTAACCCCACTAGAAATTCTATCCTAACGTAAATAAAATACTCTGCAGACAGTAAGAAAAGCAAAATAAGGCAGTGTCATCGGATTCAAAAGGTTAGGGTGGTTGTTAGGAAGCTTCATTACACTGCAGAAGGAACAGTTCACGACGGTGCTGTTTCTTGTGCGGTTTCGAGAGCATCAAACCATCTACAAGAGGTCTTCGTGCCACGTGAAATCCTGGCAACGACCATCCTCTAGCTAGGGGTATAACTAAAGGGTAACAAACAACTAAGGGTCTTTTTTTTTTTTTTTTTTTTTTTTTTTTTTTTTGAAAGATTCCCTGCACATATAGTGCAGGCCGGGCCATACATTAGCCCGGTCAGTGGTGTATGGGCTGATTAAAAATATAGTAAGTGGGGAGGACAGGACCTGGGGAATGCCCAGCACACACGTCCTGTCTCCTGACTGTTTTTGTGGTGTGTGTGACTAAGGGTCATAATTAGCAGGCGAATCAACTCCCTTGCATTTGCGTGAAGGATAAAACTAAAAATCTATCCAAAAAGTCAGCTGGATTAATGTGTGTGTCTGTGCGTGTTTCTATGACGGATTCATCAGACATCACGAACATACGTAATTCCCACACAATGCGGTTTATTCTCCATCCTAACTCCTTCCTCTCCTCGCTACTCCAGGCTGCCTTTTTTCTAACACTGCCCCGACCCCCTCTCAAAAAGAAAAAACTGCATACCTCTCCTGCGATGAACATTCTGAAATAAGGCGTGGTGGTGTGGAATACAGTATACATCCTACTTCAGCTTCCACGCACTATGGTATCTATTCTGTTAATCATTAAAACCAAATACCACTGAAGTCTGAATGTGTTGTGACTCAATTACCCAACACACCGACACTGAGGGCAAATTATCGGTAAACTCCAATTTCATCACACCTATGGGTAATGCTGACTTTTTATAATTGCTGTTCTAACCACACACACACACACACACACACACACACACACACAGTGCTAAATTTACCCCTCACACTGATCAAACATACGGATAAAATTATGTTCACAGCCACAAACTTTTTACTTTTAACTGACTGGCTTCCCCTCTCCCCCCTTCATTTCCCAATCCGCCATATTTCTTTATTCATTTTGTAATTATGTTTGTATTTAGGCTTGACTGATTTTTGTGCATAATTGTTCATTTGTATTGGAATTTGCATATATATAAAATTTGGTGGGGTATGTGGATTATTTAAAAGTATTTTGGATTTCCTCTCTAATCAGCGCCCAACTGTTACATTATTTATGAAAGAGAGAGAGAGAGAGAGAGAACCTAGAGAAATTTCAGCACACTGATAGAGAAAAGGGGAAAGAGAGTAAAACAAAGACTTAGAGAATGATAGAAGGGAGAGACTGACTCGGATGAGAGAGAGAGAGAGAGAGAGAGAGAGAGAGAGAGAGAGAGAGAGAGAGAGCACAACCAGTACATCTACACAATACACTACATAATCCTCTAAACACCCAACCACAAACCACAACACCCAACTACACTACACCTACACATCATCCTCACACCACTACACCTAACCAGACCAACACACCCATCCACACTCCACCCAAGTACAAGCACTACACCGATCCATACACCGCCACATTACACACAAGAAACACTACCCACAAGAAAACATCACCACACACCATTACACCTAACCACACTCCACTACACTCAGCTACATGCCAGCACACCCAGTCACAATCCACTTCATTCCACTTCATTCTTCCGCACCACATCCATCCACACACCACTACACCCAACCACACTTCACCACACCCAACCAAAACACCCTCTCCTCTTCAGTACGTGACACCTTTATTCCAATACACTCAACCACACACCAATCACACTACACCTAACAACACCCCTTACTCCAGTGCATCACCTCACTTCACTACACCCAATCACACAACACCCTCATACCATGAACCTGTATTTCCTGTTTGGTGGTAAAAAAATAAATAAATACAGATACAGTATATTGTAATTGCTATCAGGTTGCATCCGCCTCTCCCCTTTAGCCTACAGCACCAAAAAATATAGAAATGTATATATACGCTTATGTGCAGAACTCCAGCGTTAGTGACCGTGTTGGTAAAGGATTGCATATATTGCAAATTAAATGCAAAAGTCTCCCCCCTCACCCCCGTCAAATGAAAACGGAATCACAGATGCTTTCAGCGCCTCTCATTAAAACAGGGACAAGTTTTAGTGTTATTATTTCTGACTGCTTTCTCTTTTTATTTTTTTTTTTCCAGGATGGACAATTCCGCACACAAAGCATCATTAGTGTGTGTGTGTGTGTGTGTGTGTGTGTGTGTGTGTGTGTGTGTGTGTGTGTGTGTGAAAAGGTCCAACATGTATTTATAAACGCGTATGCAAAAGAAAGGTAGATCATCCTAGTCTTGCTGTGTACTTATAAATACTAGAAATAGAAAGCAGGATATTTTACACAAGCATCTTCGTGCCTTCAAGCGCAATACTACAGTGCGGGTAGATAATTACAAAGCAGACAGATGTAGGCAGACAGGTAGGTATAAGTAAAGAAAGACACTGTTGGTTGCGAAGTAGGCAGGTAGGTAGTCTGATTGATAGGTCGGCTACAGATAAAAACTGGGAGATAGGCCTCGATACTGAGATGGACAGATGAACGAATATACGGGCGACAAATAGGTAAAACACGATAAACTAATATAATAACATATATACCGACCACATTATGTCTTATAAATATATAGTATGGAATAACCTGATAACGAAAGCAATATTACTGGCGATGAACAAATATCAACACCAGCGCACACGCGCACACGCACACGCACACACACACACGCACGCACGCACGCGCACACGCACACACACACACACACACACACACACACACACACACACACACGCACACCTATAACACAAACACTTCCACTCAGGGCAATCAGAAGTAGTGCCTCGCTGTGTTTATTTTTGCGCCCCCCCTCGGCATGACTCTACAACGAGGTAACAATATACAGGATGCACGGGGTAAAATGGCACCCCGAGATTGAAGTGGACCTAAATGGCTGAGGGCCCGTCAGTACACCCCCATCCGCCTCCCCCAACCCCTCGTCACAAATACTGGTACCATTATATGAAAATGATGAGCACGGGCACTTCTCACAATTGTCAAAATTAATCAAAGTAAAATCTCTCCAAAACCCCCTAAATACGCCCCACTAGCAGCTTCCTCCCTGCCTCTTGTCCTATCATCCCTTTGTACTCTTTTTACAAGCAGCTCCGGACCATCCACCTCCTTGCCTTCCTAACTACCACCACCACCACAACCCTCTCAACACCACCTTCACCCGAAATAACCACCTTAGCAGTAGCAGCCTCCATAACCTACTCCTCCTGTGTACCATCCTTTCGACCATCCATCGCCCTACCTTCCTAACGACCACCACAACGAGCAACTTTTCAACTCCCCCTTCACCCATATCAACCACCCTAGGTCTCGCGGCCTCCATACCCCTCCCGTTTACCATCTTTTGTACTCCCTAACTAGCACCACTACCACTCATGCAATTTCCCATAACAGTACAACAACCATCCATATATGATACCGTACAGTGATCTCTCTTCCATCCCACCTACTTACCACAGAACTTCAAAAAACACTGACAATGGCCGTCTTTCTATCTTCCTAAGTACTACAACCACCACTCTACAACCCGTCTCTACAAACACGATCCCTTCAAAGCAGCGGTCATTATCTCACCACCCTCTTCCTTTCCTGCTCCCCTTACAAACATAACAACTACCCTTTCACCTATAACTACAGTAACTACCCCCTACAACCCTACCTCCTCATCTACACCTATCCTCTTTCCCATACAACCCCAACAGCTACCCTAACAACAATCTCCCTACTTCCCTCACAACCAAAACAACCATCTTTATACCAGCAATGTCCCCATTTCCCTACCTACGACCCTTCCTACGTTCCTTAATCTTCCTACATTCCTTACTACCATAATCACCATTTCAACTCCCAATTACTTCCCTATCTACCATCCTTCCTGCTCCCCCTGCATCCACAACAATCACCCCAACATTACCAGTTTTCCTACCTTGCTAACAACCACAATCACTACCCGTTCAACACTTTCCTACCTACCAAACACCACTCCAACAGCGCCAGTCTTCTTACTTTCCTAACTAGCACAATCATCTCCCCTTCAACTTCCCTCACAATCACCACCACCACAACTACAGTCTCTCTACCTGCCACACTACCACCAGTTCAGTCACACTTATTTCCCTGTCTACCATTCCTGCTGCTCTCCTACAACCACAACACCCTCCTCTACAGTAGCAAGTTTCCTATCTTCCTTACTACCACAGCCATCGCCCCTCCAATTCCTCCTACAACCACAACAACCACCTCCACAGTCTTAATCACCATCCTTTCTGCTTCCCACGCAACCACATTAACCACTCTAACAAGTCCCTACCTCTCTACCTACCACTGTCTTTTAGATTTCAAGAATTCCAAATATCAGCATGCTCTCTGCCGCTGTCCTCACCACCCAACCACCCTTCCAACCATCCTTCTTATGCTACCTACCACTTTTCCAGCCATCCTTACTATCCTACATACCACTCTTCCAACCATCCTTACTACCCACCCAACCAATCACCGTTACTGATCAGTCCCTACCACCCAACCACCCTTCCAATCATTCCCCACCCTACCACCCTTCCAATCATCCTTACTAACCTGTCCCTACCACCCAACCACCCTTCCAATCATTCCCCACCCTACCACCCTTCCAATAATCCTTCCAAACATTCCCCACCCTACCACCCTTCCAATCATCCTTACTAACCTGTCCCTACCACCCTTCCAATCATTCCCCACCCTACCACCCTTCCAATCATCCTTCCAAACATTCCCCACCCTACCACCCTTCCAATCATCCTTACTAACCTGTCCCTACCACCCAACCATCCTTCCAAACATTCCCCACCCTGCCACACTTCCAATCATCCTTACTAACCTGTCCCTACCACCCAGCCATCCTTCCAGCCATTCCCACCACCCACCCTCCCCTACAACCACAACAACTCGCCCTACAGCATCCTCCCTGGCCTCTTTGATCCTGGCTAATATCCACTCCACCAAGGCCCTCACCCCTAAAGCCCGCATATAACAAATTCCCCGCCTCGGTTTTGACGGTACACCACTCACAAGGTTGCCATATTACGGCTTTCGGACACAAGTTTACCATTTTAGCGCTCCTGACACAAGGCTACCATACTGAGATTTTCAATAAAGCGCTTTTAACACAAGATCGCCATATTCAAGCTTTCGACACTAGGCTGGAATATCAAAGTCGCCATATTAACTTTTTTAACATAAGATTGCCATAATAAGGTTGCCATCACAGAACTTCAGTAACAGGGATGCCATATTAAACTTGACACTCAAAGCTCCGGCATAAACGTTCTCATACTGGAGTTTTCGACACAAGATCTTGCGAATATCACGTCTGTCTAGCGGCCTAATTTTCCACTCTTTCATCAGGGGCCGTCTTTCTATTATATTATTTACTTGCTGTTTCCAGACTTTTTCCACCTTATGAACGGCCTTTATTAATAGAGTTAGTGAAGGCCATAACTAACCCTTCCAGTTCGAAAGGTCAAGCCTCTCTAAAGGTTAACAAAGATGTCTGGAGAGGTAGAATTAATTTTACAATAGCAATGCCATCTGACTGACGAAATTAAGACTGCCATATCGGAGTTACAGCCGTCTATTTCACATACATTTTCATTCTACAAATATTATACTTCTTTCTCTTCATCATCCTTGCATATCATTTTACAGATATCATTCCTCCTCCTCCTACTTATTATTGTTATTACTATTATTATTAATTATTATTATTATTATTATTATTTTATTTTCACGTTTTTCTGATGACCAGTTGTTCATATTCATCTGTATAAAACTTAAGACATTTTGAAGTGTCCAAGAGACAACTCCTAAGACGCTATCAAAACTTCAACGTTCTTCTACAGATATATTTTTGGCGCTATTATCCAGATTTTCGGCGTTATTAAACATATTTTTCATATTATAGCGATATTCCGGGAAGTGTCGAAAGTTCTGTAATGTTCTTCAGATTTTAACCTTTATTATACATATTTATGAATTTGTTTATACCGGTAGATATTTCTGGGGATATGAGTACCATGGATAAGCCTAAAAGTTATTCAACAGATCTTAGCACACAATTCGAACGATATTACTGAAACTTTAGCGTGAACGTCTAAAAATTTCATAAGCATTTCTGCGCCACTATCCAAATTTTACTGTACACAGGTTGGGAATTTTGAAGCTATGGGTAAGTAGTGAGAGACAGGCAAACCCCAGAGCATCGTATATTGTTGTAGGGGAGGCGAAGGGCGAGGCAAAGCACTGAGCGAAGGCAGGGCAAATTGCTTCTGTACCCGGATATGTTATTAATTATCAATGGAGAGGGAGAGAGAGAGAGGAAGAGAAAGCAGAAGGGAGGGACAGAGGAAGAGATAGGGGGACATACGGATAGAAGGGAAGGACAGACAGAGGAAGACATAGTGGGATAGACGGATAGAAGGGAAGGACAGACAGAGGAAGACATAGTGGGATAGACGGATAGAAGGGAGGGCCTGAGGAAGTACAAGGACATAAATGGAGGGATAGAAAGGGTGAGATGTGAGAGGGGGAAAGTCAGGAGAAGCAAGGAGGAGAGAGGGAAAAAAAGAAGGCTGACAGAAGAGGAAAAGGACAGACAGGGAGACAACGAATGAAGAGAAGAATGGTAAATAAAGGAAGACCGAGGCCCGCATAGCACCATATATTATTGTAGGGGAGGTGGAAGGCGAGGCAAAGCACTAAGCAATGAGAGGGCAAATTGCTTCTTTACCCTGGTATGTTATTAATTACTCGTATGAGAGAGAACACGGGAGAGGGGAGGATGACGGAGAGAGAGAGAGAGAGAGAGAGAGAGAGAGAGAGAGAGAGAGGACGAATGCGTCAATAATCGTAATATAATAATAATAATAATAATAATAATAATAATGATGATGATGATAGAGAGAGAGAGAGAGAGAGAGAGAGAGAGAGAGAGAGAGAGAGGACGAATGCGTCAATAATCGTAATAATAATAATAATAATGAGAGAGAGAGAGAGAGAGAGAGAGAGAGAGAGAGAGAGAGAGAGAGAGGGGGGGAGGACGAATGCGTCAATAATCGTAATACTACTACTACTACTACTACTACTACTAATAATAATAATAACAGAGAGAGAGAGAGAGAGAGAGGGGACGAAGGCGTTAATAATAATAATAATAATAATAATGAGACGATGGCGTTGATGATAATGATAACAAAAACAATAATAATAATAATAATAATACTGTCGGAAATACAGACCTCCCCACCTAAGGTACAAGGTGATCGATAATAAAACTTTGTAATCAAACCTTCCAAACACGGCAATCAGCAACCCGTAATAATAATAATAATAATAATAATAATAATAATAATAATAAAGGATAGCTGTAGTCGAGGTATTAGTAGTAGTGGTAGTCGTAGTAACAGTAATAATAATAATAATAATAATAATACTAATAATAATAACGCACAAAAAAATCATAATATTAACGGCAACAGTAGTACTAGTAGTAACAACAACAACTGCCAATTTACATCATCAAATAGGCGGTGTGTGACGCCATTATCTCGCTGCGCAGAACCTAACCTAACATTGCGGTTCACGAGCACTACGAAACAGGCAAAATATACCTAACTACTTTATTTCCGAGGGTTAAACAACTGTATCAGGAACAATTTCCCTCGTGTTTTATTAAATTAAAAGACAATGATAACAAAAGACTCGCCGGCCAAGGGTTTACGTGAGAATCAACCTTGCCTGGGCCTACCGCTACACACTCAAAATGGCTTCCGTCCCGACCAATCCCCTCAAACACCTGTTTACCCACCTCTTTTTCGTGCTTTCCCTGCAAGATGTCGTTTCTTCTTCTCCCCAAACGAACCTCGGCCACTTCTAAATTCTTGCGGTCTTGCTGCCACTTCTGTGATGTAATTACGATGTCTGTGCAATTAAATAGCCGCCACGACCACCTACACCTTCCACACGTAACAAGCGACGTGGTACATTGCTGCCCCATCGCAGAGTCCTTGCTCGTGATTGGCCACTTAGGGTCACGTGACCAGCTGCCGTCACGTGACGTACGACGCTCCAGCAAATCTTCAGGAAAACTTCACATTTGTCACTTCTTTCCGTATATCTCGTGTACTAAATTCCTCACTGTAACACAGGGGCGGTTAACCCGACTTAAAATACGAAAAGTGAGTCAGTGTCTTATGTAAAGGATCGTTCATAAAATGGGAAGACAAGGACGATGCGCAAGCATCTTTGCGCTTCTTGGTGAGCAGCAAAGGCCATCCACCATATTACCGATGAACCTATAATATTACGAGTTACTTAGATACTGTACATGTTCTCCTTGAAGCAGCGATGCATGCCGTTTTGCTGTCGTTTAATAACTGATCAAAATAGTTGCACTGGTGTAACAGCAGAGGCCAGAGATGATAATATACCCCTAGACTAGACATGCTCCATCACGTCACCACCACACGGTAACCATAGCAACGAGGCCAAGAGCCTCGGCTGTGTATATCTTCCTCACGAAACTTAGACGAAAAATTATGGTGGCAGAGCTGTTTAGTTCTTGTTGACCTGTTTGTGTTTAGTTATAATACGTTAGTGGCAGCACCACCACCACCACCAGCAATAGTAGTAGTGGTAGTAGTAGTAGTAATAGTGGTGGTCGTGGTAGTAAGTGGCAACAGCTGTAGCAGCAGTAGTAGTAGTATTAATAGTGGTGAAGTTAGTAGTAGTTGTTGAACTACTACTATTAGTGTACCAATAGTAATAAAAAGTGACAGTAGTACGAGTAATAATGGTATTATTATTATTATTATTATTATTATTATTATTATTATTACTACTACCGTATTAATAGTAAACGTGACAGTAGTACGAGTAATAGTGGTAATAATAATAATAATAATAATAATAATATTATTATTATTATTATTATTATTATTATGAATAATAATAATAATAATAATAATAATAATATTATTATTATTATTATGAATAATAATAATAATAATTATTATTATTATTATCAGAAGTAGTAGTAGTAACAGTGGTGGTGGTGGTGGTATTATTATTATTATTTTGTAGCAGTAGTAAGTGGTAGCAGTAGTGGTAGTAGTGGCAGGTGTTGTAATAGTGGTGGTGGTGGTGGTGGTGGTGGTGGTAGTAGTAGTTGTTGTAGTAGTTGTGGCAGTAGTAGTAGTAGTAACAGTCGTAGTAGTAGTAGTAGCAGTTGTAGAGGTAATAGTAGTAGTAGTAGTAGTAGTAGTAATAGTAGTGGAAGTAGTAGTAGTAATAGTAGCAGTGGTGGTGGTGGTGGTAGCAATAGTAGTAGTAGTAGTAGTAGTAGTAGTAGTAGTAATAGTAATAGTTGTAGTACAAATAGTAGTAGTAGTAGTACTGGTGGCAGTGGTGCTAGTAGTAGTAGTAGTGGTAGAAGTTGTAGTAGTAGTAGTAGTTGCTGTAGTAGTAGTGGCAGTAGTGGTAGTAGTAGTTGCTGTAGTAGTAGTGGTAGTAGTAGTAGTTGCTGTAGTAGTAGTAGTAGTAGTAGTAGTTGCTGTAGTAGTAGTAGTAGTAGTTGTTGTTGTTGTGGTAGTAGTAGTAATAGTAGTAGTAGTGGTATTAGCAGTAGTAGTACTGGTGGTGGTAGCCTAGTAGTAGTAGTAGTAGTAGTAGTAGTCGTAGTAGCAGCAGTAGCAGTAGTAGCAGTAGCAGTAGTAGCAGCAGTAGTAGCAGCAGCAGCAGAAGTGGTGGTGGTTGTGGTGGTAGGAGTAGTAGTGTTGGTAGGAGTAGTAGTGGTGGTAGGAGCAGTAGCAGTAGTAGTAGCAGGGGCGGCGACTGCAGCAGCAGTAGCAGCAAATAATAATAACTAGAAAACTGTCTGACACAGTTACTGATCTCCACCTACGGGAATGCTGTTTTTTGTAATAACTCAAAACCGTTGGCCAAACTGCCACCAGAAAGTATACATACTTGGTCCAGGACCAGACAAAACTTCTACGGCCAAGAAGTGCCTCATTTATGTTTTGGTTTTTCCTGTACGGAAGAGCAACTGAAGTGTTGAAAAGTGGGGTGTCCCATATATGGTAATGTCACACATAAATTACCTTCAAATTTTTTTCATACAAATGTTCGGAAAATAATTTATCACGGGATATCCTTCCATGTTCATTTATCTAACAGTTTTATAGTAAAATAATATTGAAAATTCTTGATTTCTGAGTGTTGTACATGTGACCTAGAAAAGTACGTCAAGGTCACTGAAACTGGGTCAGCGTGATCGAGTCATGGAGCTTTACAATAAGTATGATGAAAATCTGAGACAAAAGTGACGGAATAATAATTATAATAAGAATAAGAATAAGAACAGCAACAACAATGATGATGGATACAAAGATCTCCACCTGTGGTAATATGTGGAGATCAGCGATGATGATGATGGTCGTGGTGAAACTGACGAACTAAATTCGTATCCCAAAAGAAAGCCAAATATCCAATGGCTATTCTTGGGCTAATTTTTAAGTCACAAATGCATCATCAATACATATTCAATTCTCCCTAGTTACGATGTTATAATTACTGATGACCTTAAGGGTTAAAAGTCTCCATTATTTTTCCTACACGGTAATTAGATGAGAAATGGACTCCCGTTTGCCTGGCATTTATAACTCAATATTAGACCAAGAATAACCTGATGTCTGGCACACTTTTCACGGGCACCTGGATATTAACTGAGGGTATGAATAATAACGAAATCACCGAAAAGAATAAGTTAAACAGCATATTCAGACATTTAAAGGTAAATGTATATGATGATCAAACAAAGGTTACGTGGAAATGTGCAGGTGTTGAAAGTAGTGGAAATGTGAATGTGTTGAAAGTAACAATTATGGTAATTACGGTATACGAATGCCGGAAATTAAAATCATACAGACAAGAGAAGGCAACATATTTATGACGATGAAAACTAAATACCACTGTGAAAATAAAGTACAACAATGAGAAAATTTATATATAAAATGAGAGTACGAATGACGATGAAAAAGACTCAGAGACACAAAAGAAAGTATACAGATTCATGTTGACAAAAAAGTGTGTGCGTATATAATCCAGGTGCTGAAGGCAGTACTTCAAACGGGACTACCGAAAACAAAGACAAAAAAGAAAACTAGAATATAAAATTGTCCAAAGAGAATTATGATAAAGAAAAACTTCCCACAGCCACTGCCTACTAGAAGCCGAGCTATAAAAGGACCTTGAGGTCAAGGTCACTGTCCTTGTGCCTGTCACCTTAAATCATCACAGCCTGTACACCTACCAAGTTTGGTGGCTCTAGCTTTAATCCTTCATGGAAGATTAGGCGACATCAGGAATATTTTGAAATTCCCAATTTTTTTACCCCAGGCGATCTCAGAAAATAATCAACCGGTTGGAACCATATTCCCTTCCAGACTGCGTCCGGATTAAGAATATTTCGTAGTAAAATTTCAACTTCCTAGCTTAAGCGGTTCTTGAGATGGCGTGGCTGACTCACTTTGCTTTGTTCCAGATAATATCCGGAGATCCGATGGACGGATTGCCACTATATTTGGCCAAAAGAAGCGGACAGCTGTCCGAAGAAGTTAACCCGGGTTTGAAGGCTCTAGGCCAAAATATCCAAAGAAATGTCACAATTTTCAAATAAGTAAGAATAATAATAATACTGACAAAAACAAGACGACTTCCAACAGGGATGTGGAAAGTTTTAATGAAAAAGGTAGTCAAGTGGCGGTGTGCATTTATGAAGTTGACAAAAATTAAGACAATGATTGTAAACAAAAATACCAAGAACAGAAAGTGAGTATAAAATGGAAGACACTCATAATGGCTTGGACGAAAAGACGCAGTCGAAGGTGAGAGACCTACAGTGACGCAACCAAATGTCACGACACTGATTACGACGCAGACAATTGTGATCATATCGATAAAAACACTACGTGACGATACTGGTAATGATGCAGCCGAAAATGAAGATACCATCAAGATACATCAGAATATGACGATACCGAAAATGACACAGCCAAAAGGGTCAATACCGATGACGATGCAGTTCTATGTGGCGAGACCGGCGATGACGCAGCCGAAAGGGTCGATGCGGATGATGATACAACCGAAGAAGACAATAACGATAAAGACGGAGCTGAAAATGACGATACAGATAAGAATAAAGCAAAACGTAAAAATGTGACGTAGCAGAAAATCAAGATGAAACATAACAACAATGCTAATAATAATAATATTAATAATGAATGTGAATACTAGGGAAATGTAACTGACAAGAAGAGCACCCAACGAACATTTCCCCGTCTATTTGCAAATCCAGTTCCCTATTGATGTTCTAGGTGCAAAATGACTGAAATTACCGCCAAGCAACCGATCAACAGTAAACAGGGGACACCAGAAAGTGACAACAAAGGTCTTAAAGAAAAAAAATGAGAAATGAAGATAATGTCAGTCGAAAGGGAACACCAAAGTGAGCAAGGTACGAAGATTAATCCCTTCGTATCGGGGACGAATTTCTCATCAATATTCGTTTATGGACAAATTTGTTTGCTGCCATGAGACAAAGTGTATTATGGATAAGCCTGCATATTGTGTTCACCAACCACTTAATGTTTTCAATTACTGTCCTCGGCCTTCAGTAAATGAGGGAAAATGTGCAAAATATTTAAGCAGCGGAAAAAAAAAAAAAAAAAAAAAAAGCCAATAACCATCTCTTGAGGACGAAATGTCTCTCGTATGCAGAATGAAACCGACTGAATATAACAGCTGAAACAAGTACAGAGGTGCTAGATAGATGCGGGACCATCAGGGGCATCAAATGGGACATCGCCGGTCTACGGGAGTGAAACATCTAACATCTCAAAAAAAAAAAAAAAAAAAAAAAAAAAAAAAAAACTTAGGGCGTGACTGACGAACAGGGTCGCCCAAAGAGATGTTCCCGCATCTAAAAACTTCAAGACATCTAGAGCGAATTATTTAATAAGCGTTAGGGGAGAGAGAGAGAGAGAGAGAGAGAGAGAGAGAGAGAGAGAGAGAGAGAGAGAGAGAGAGAGAGAGCCCACCTGTTGATCGCTCCCAGGTTCCCCCTAGGCCTAATTGCTCTCCAGATCATTTTTTCCACAAGTCTAGCATTTTTATTGGCTAAGGGAAACTATTTAATTACACGCTCACCATGCACGTATTATGTTAGCTTGTTCCACTCTACAACACCCACAGACTCCAAAACTACTAAATCTTATTAATTCCCAGTTCCCTTAACCCTTTCAGTACGGTGACGGCTTTTATCCTTGCTACCCCCTGTCGACTTTTTTCAGCTTAAGAGAGCCCGTTCGAACTAAAGAGGTTATACACAGCCTTCATTAAAGCCTCCACTATGGGCGAGATATAATTAAAATAAAATAGTTTGACTTTGGCTGTAACAAAATGAATAATGAGTCCACACGATTACGAAATTATTGCCTTCAGTGCGGTGGTCTTTTATTTCATTCTGCCCAATTCCAAACGATTTAAGATTTTTGTTTTTTTTTACTGCAGGAGTTCATTACAGTCTCCATTAACCCCTTCATCACGACGGGGCCTTCCTATGCTGAACTAAATCGTCTAGTGGCAACAAAATTAAACAACAAATAGACGCCATTGCAGTAAAAAGGTAACAACAGAACCTGACTTCCTCGCAGTTATTATAGCCGAAATGTCAGGCTGAAGAATTTTTACTAGTTAAGGCTTTTTTTTTGGGGGGGTGGGGGGGGGGGAGAAAGTAGTCTTGACAATTAACACCTCCAGTTCGGTCACACCTTTCAGTCTATTCTTGCTGCTACCAAACGATTTTATTTGGCTTGAGATTTTGTTTTTCGCGGGAGGGATTAGATCATTGCCTACCTAACCCGTCCATTGCTAACTGGCAATAATAATGGCCTCACTCGGACTGAAGGGGTCAACTGTCTATAGTGGGATTCAACTACCGACCTCGACGTTGGCATCCACTGACGCTGTGGTTGTGCCTAAACAAGAGATGGCTATAACTGTCGGTCGTTAGGATGAATAAGATACGAATCCCCTTAATCTCAACCTGAACATTAATTGTAATAATTAACACTACTGGTGACCTAGACTTTTCTTAACCATTTCACTCTGACGGGACCAGACTTTGAGCAACAAAAAATAAACACTCTCCTTACTCAACAAACACTGCATTAGATCAGGTATGTTCTATGCCTCCCCGACATGGGCTCCAATCCTATGTAATACCCCCTACAACACCCTGCGCACATCATACAGCACAGCAATCTGTGCATCACTGCTGGTTGCACCGAACCGCTCCCACAGCTCACTTACACTCTGAAACTAAAGTCCTCCCTGTCAGAGACTACCTTGATATGATTAGCACACAATTTTATGCAGCATCCTGTGCCAGTACACAGTAACTCTGTCATTACAAAACAGACACACAGCACACCTAGGCATAAAACAATCAACACACAAACATTACCAAACCGTCTACAATAACATCCCATCTCCAGACGTTCCAACACCAGCGGTGAAGAAACACCTCCTTACGTCACGCTCAGGGGAATACAACACCATCACACCACCATACCACAAGCCCTCCTCGCCCCTCCCCCGACATCCACCCCTCGGAAGTGTCCTTAAATAGATATGATCGAGTTCACCTTGCTAGGCTTTGAGCAGGACATCACATCACCCAGCCCTCCTCAGCTACCATTTTAGATTTGAGCTGGATGGAATCACAGATAACTAGTCCCCTGCTTGTAAAATAGGCTCACACAATATAACACAAATAAAGCACTGCAAACACGCGCCCCACTAAGACGAAGACAACATCAGCGGTGTAGGCAACCTATGAGGCAACCCCATATGGAAGGTTGCATACCTACGGTCGACGGGGCTACTCGATCAGACAGACGGGTTGAGCAACAACAGTTAAGACTCCAGTTTTTATTTATTCTTTTTACCTTCAGCCAGTTTTACTCAGCTTAGGAGCTGTATTCTTTATTCCATTCTTGATACTTTCAGACGATTCTATGAACCTCAGATGAGACTTTTCATTCTGTAGAAGTTCAAGACACCACCCTTCCTTAATCACTCCTGTACGAGAGATCTCCTTTAAAGTGAATACAATCGCCTGTTGGTGGAAGGAATACCACTAACAAACTACATCATAGAAGTGAATGAGTCAAACACTGTAAAATCGTGTGACATAAGGCAAAACAAAATGCAAAGGGGGAACTTCGCAGGAGGGATATAGGATATTGTCAACTCTACCTTATTATTCTCTGGATCTTTTACCATCAGGTTCCTGTACCAATTTTTAACTCATATATCTTGTGACATAATTTCATTACATTGGGTCATCCCTAGACCATTTTATTCGGCTTACGGAGATACTGGGAGGGAAGTTTATGGATGCTATAATTATCTATCCAACCTGAAGTTATCCTTAAGCTGAATAAAACCAAACTGAGGTAGGAGAGTAAAAAAAAAAAAATACTTCTCCAGATTCAAGGGGTTATCTTTCAAGCACAAAAATGTGTAATTCAAACGACTCTCACTTTCTACAGGTTATGAGTGGGAGCCTATTTCTGTTTTCACTTCCCTGTTTCTGGATCCCATGTGCCCCTTTGAAATAGTAGGAAATGGATGATGATGATGATGATGATGATGATGGTAATGATGGAGTGGGCGTATTTAAGAAATGTGGTTAATTTATTGTATTAAGGCAAAAATGCTTAATATCATACTATTTACGTGCTTGACAATAATACACTTTCACTATCATAAAAATAATTGTGTACATATATATATGGCATAATAAACAAGCCACCTTAATACTGCCGCTAAAAAAAAAAAAAAAAAAAAAAAAAAAAAATCAATCAATCCGTACAGTTGGGGACAAAAGTTCGACTTCCATTTTACCTCTTCTGCTTCTGCATCAAGATATATCTGTTATGTCTCGGCCCACAGATTATTTTCTCTGATAGGATGTATCAGAAGGAATGTGAGGTACATGCCATAAGTGTGAAATCTGAAGAATACATGGTGGGGCAGTAGGAAAACTTTTGTCCCGCAATGTAAATGTCGCATATCCGAAAACTGTCCCTCAGAAATGATGGCCAATACTTATCTATGCCAAAGGTTATAATAAGCCGTACTGTCAGTGGCTTTGGGTGGTTTCTTAACGCTTATTCCTCTGCGATTTATATAACCCACTACACCTTAACGTCTTCTGTCAGAGGACGTCAAAGAAATATTTTATTCTTACTGTCCTTGAAAGATTTTATTTATACCATGAATGTCCTGTCACAGTTAATACGTAGGTCAGGGCTATCTCTAACCTCTCCAGGTAGCAAAATCTCTCCTGAGCTGAAAAACACTGTCTGGAGATAGCAAGGGTGGTGTGAAGCTGGGATAGAATAATCGACTGAGGGGGTGGAGATGGATTTGACTAGGTAGGGATAGGTGGAAAGTGGAGAAGGGGGACCTTTGTGTGGGTAACAGTAGGTGGGGAAAGGTCAAGAGTGGGATGGGGCAAAGAGGACAGAGGAATTTAGGGAGGGGGGAGCAGGTCAAGGGATATGCTGGGGTACGGTTGGGTGTGGGAGGAGGATGCTAGGGAAAAGGTGGGGTAGGGTGGGGTGGAGGTGTAGCAACGGAGTGACAAATGTGTGGCGACGGGGGGATAAAATATCGGAGGCGACAGAAGAGGGTGGGTCGAGATGAAGGAGGTTGAGAAAGGCTTGGAAAAGGAAGAAAAGGTGGGAATGGATGTAGGGTAGAAAGCAGGTGGGCATGAGTGCAATTGGGGTTAGAAAAGACGCAGAATGGGTGTCCAGGGGAGAACAGGTGTAGAAAAGAGGAAAGAGTGGGACTGGGTGTAAGAGGCCAATGGGTGATAATGGGTAGGAAAGGAAAACAGAGGTGTAAAAAAAAGGAGAGGGGTATCGAAAACTGAGAAAGGTGTAGAAATGGCTGGGAATGTGTGTTTACGGCAGATGAGGTAAAAAAAAAAAAAAAAGGGAGAGAGAGAATGGACTTCAAAGGCAGAATGCATAGAAAAAGGCGGACATGGGTAAAGAAGGGGAAGAAAAGGCCGAGAAAGGGTGGAGAAAGCAGAGGATGTTATACTCCAGATGCAATATGGTGGAAGAGGGCATGAAAGGATGTAGAAAACTGCAAAAGGTGCAGAGGTAAAGATCGGCAGGTGCGCAACTGAGTGGACTGAGCTTCGAAAGGGGTAAAAGGGTGAATAAAGACAGGAAAGGGTATGGAGAGCAGGGATAGGATTAGAAAGGGAAAATAAAGGCGAGAACAGCATTGAAAGGGTAGACAAAGAAGTGAAAGGCTTTAGGGTACAGAATGAGTAGACCTAAGTCGAAAAGGGTGGTAAAGAGGAGGGACAACTGGTGGTGGGGTGGTGTTAGAGGCGGTGGGGTGGTGCAAGGGTGAAGGTAGGGGGGTAGGGTTGGAAGTGTAGCAGCGTGGTGGTAGGTGAGGAATGTGTAGTGGCAGGGGTGAAGTATCGGACCCTTAGGCTGTATTTAGAAACTTTCTCGAACTGAAGCTGGGAAGAATACTAGCTGGTCCTTTTTCCCTCGCTCTTACACTTACAACGCAACTGACAATCATGCCGGACTGAATACTAAAGCGAAAATATGCTAAAGACAGGGGAATTTTTAGTACTAGTTAACTGCTACGGAGAATCAATAAATCTTTCAAAACAGCTTACAATCCTTAATACATATGAACCACTGACTCGGGGCAAGTTCCGACTCCGGCCACCAGGCTGTACAATACCCTCCCGCCGACACCCACTGCCTCACACCTCAACATAGCGAAATTTCCAACACTCCCCAACCCCATTCCACAACTCCGCAGCGACCTTTCGTACCAGGGAATTCTAAAAACACTAGATTCAGATGGCTGTGATGTGGAAGGCTTGTACTTTTGTATTTGGAAGATGAAACAATTCCGTAGAAATTATGAAAATCTCCTGGGAGCGAGATGGCAAGAGCGAGGAGGCCCGGGCAGTGTTTAGTATGGGCGGTGACCAGTCCCTGTGACAGCTGGACCCCTATGTTGGAGGAGGCTTGAATTCGCGATCCGCCTCTTGCAAACCACTACACCCCTTTCCCTCTACCGTCTCAAATATGAACAGGACTCTCATTTTCCTTTCTGATAACTAATACATTGCTTGAAGACATTGTTCATTTTCAAGGAATCTTTTTAACGACCTTTTTTTATGGAAGTAGACCAGTTGAGAGGAGGAAGACGAGGAGGGGAGGGAGGAGGAGGAGGAATAAGAGAAGGACGAAGAGGAAGAGGAGGGCAAGGCGGGTTGCTCACTTCGCTCCACATATCGCGTTCGGGTTTCAATACTTTACGCCCATCACCATTACCGCTCACAGATACGCGGTCTCATCTTCCATTACGCCCTAGATTTACGAACCTAGATTACGCTAACAGGGTGTAGTTGCAGTCTTGTGAAAGGATGGGTAGTGAGAGGCACGAGGGGAAAGGGTTGCAAAATGGAGGACTTGAGAGAGAGAGAGAGAGAGAGAGAGAGAGAGAGATAGTGGGGGGGGGGGAGATGACGTGTGAGACCCGCCCTTGCCCTGCGCTGGGTTGATTTCTGACCCTGTATGTGCTTTGTTGATGCGCCTTTGTTGCCATCAGGAAGGGCTGTTCAGTTCCCGGATGTATAAGAGGCTTTGTTTTGCCATGTTCCTGTTTTAACCCCCTTCAGACTTTTGGTGTATTTTTCCCCTTTAGCCATCGTCAGACGATTGTGTCAGGCATTAAGAGAGACTTTTAGAAAACAGTGATAGCTTGAGTTTCCATTAACGTCTGCAGCACGAGAGGTCACTGCGAATACAAAGACAAACGTCGTAGTGTAATTCAAAGGAAACACGGGTCATCAGAGTAAAGGAATGAACCCAGTATCTCCGAAATATACCTAACATTTTTTAAAACCGTCAGACGATGTTACTATCCTGGAGAGACCTGGGCTAGAAAAAAAAAAAACGGGATTTATGCTTTGGTCGTGAGTTTAGTCCTTTTCTTTGGTTACTTCAGCTTTCCACTGACGATTTTATTCAGCTCAGAAACTCACCGCAGTCCTGAGGCGCGTTCACACCGCGGCCGAAACTGACTTTTTTTTTTCCCTGCACATTTTTTCATGGTGTGGACCGGGATGAAAACTGCACAAAGAACATACTATTTCACTGCTTCACATTCTAATTGTTTTGTTTCTCACCGTCACCTGCATTATGTCTGATACAGAGAAACGGCGGCCCTAGAACATGGCCCCAGGAAAAGAGGTTCATTTTTCCAGTTTTCATGCCACCTAAGCGTTCAGATATTTTGCGTAAGATTATGTCCAGTTCCCGCCTCAGTGTGGGCGTACCCTGAGTGTTAGTGATGACACTTTATTAGGCACGCTGTTGTTTCCTGTTATTTGCTCAATGACTCTCTCTCTTTCTCTCAGGCTTCTATGACACCCTGAGATTTAAAAATCATCTCAAGTAAGCTGGAACGGAATACTGGAGTTGTCCTGACCATTAAAGGGTTAGTGATGGTACTATGTTTTAAGGTCAGGCTCTGGTTTGCCCTGTTGCACTGCATAAAGATGCTTCATTTTACTGTTATGCTGTTATGTTAATAACTGTTTTCGTTTTTCGTTCTTCTGTAACCATGTTTTCTTTTCCGTTTTTCTGAAGCCATGTTTTCTTTTTCTATCTAACCCTCTCACGGTCGGATAAGCTCAAGTATGTCATTCTACCTAGCGACAGATGATTTTGTTTAGCGAAGAGTGAGTCACAGGAGAATGACATGTTTACTGCCACCATTTAACCTGTCATGGTCGTAACAAGCATTCCATTTCCGCCACAGCCAGACGAGTTGTTCGGCTGAGTGGGTCATACGAGCCTGGAAATTTCAACGCAGGTAGCTTTAACCCTCTCACGGTCGGGTCAACTGCAGGGTTCCATTCCAGCCAGTGCCAGGCAATTTTGTTCAGATGAAAGGGATCCATAGGAGATGTTACGTAAACGATCATGTTGTGGTTTGTCCTTTTATTCGGCTTAATGATGCATGATAATGGTACTCCGTTAGAGACGATTCCGTTTTGCTATCCCGCTTAATGATGCACTGTTTTGTTATTCATAAATGGGGGTATGTCTTGTTATTCGGCTTAATGATGATGAAATGTTTGGCACAGTGTTTATATACTGTATTGATGATGCAGTGTTTAATAACGGTGTTCTGCTTCTTTGTTAATCTAAAAAAATGTACATATATCCCAGTTATCAATTCACTCGTACTCTTTTTTTAGGTTTCACTACGATAGTCACTTTTCTTCTGTCGCACTTTCCTATAAAATTCCCACGTCAGTTTTTCTCTGCTGCATGATGTTCCTTCTGATTTCTTCCTGCCGCTTTCAACTGGAGAGTTTGGTTGGCGGGGAAGTGCCGCCTTCTTTGCTATCCTTGTCTTTATTCCAAAAGCTAAGTCGCATTCCTGTAGCAGCTACCTAACATAAAGCCAAATCGGCTACTGCAGTCATCACCTATTCTTGTGTTCTTATGAGGTTTGATCTACACTATTTCCTAATGTTCCTACACCCCTATTCATCTTGTGCCTGAGCCCCTACCGGCCCTCCTCCTTTCCTCCTGTGCTCCTCCGGGCTCTTAAGAGGATTAGTAATACCCACGTAGCACAGTCGACCAAAAAATTATCCGTGCACACACTGCAAGAAATAATTTAAGACCCAGTACACTAGCTACAGGAAAATGCTTCAGGATTTTTCCTCAGATTGGTAAACCAGCTTACAATGGGATGCAGTAAGTCGCTTGCTAGTGGCATTTTTAAGTCGATATTTTTACTGTATGTATATTCAGATGACAGCAGAGTAATATTCTTGGGACTTCAAAGGTTACAGTGACCATTTCGGATATCACAGAACCTAACCTGTGATATATATATATATATATATATATATATATATATATATATATTGATCGACTGCTCATTCCGATTTTGTGTTTATGGTGGGGATACATTCTTGCCCAGCCTATTCATCCGACGTTATGCTTTTCTGCGTTTTCTTTTGCTACCGCAGCATCCTTTTCTGCTCTTTTTATCCACGGATGCTACACCCCTTTTCATTTTGTTTTTATCTCTTTGCCCTCTCATTTCAATACAATGCTACATACTTTCCCACCCAATACCTCTGCCACTGGACTTGTTCCGCCTTTTTTTCTTTTTTTTTTAATTAACGCTACATGATTTATCGGTTCCTTAATCCACTGTAGCTACACTTGTTTTGGTCGTTTTTCATTAGCTTCATCTATGGTTCTCACTTTTTTACTTCAGTGTCTGCCACATCCCTTCCTACCGTCTTCGGCCGCTGACCCTTTTCCACTTTGCTTACTGCCGCCACACCCTTGCTAACTTCCTAATCCCTACTACTAAATGCTTTTCAGAGGCTTTTCAGGCCATTGTCACTGTCTTGCTCTCTTCCCTTTCCCTTCCTTACTTCCACTACACTTCTAATTTTGCAACCTCCTCTTCTCTTGCCTCCCACACATTACCTGACATTCTGTATCCTTACCTATCGCTGCTACACTCATTTTTGTGTTCAGTTACTATACATCTTTTCTGGTCATTTCTTCTCTTCATCCCCATTCTTCTTCCTTTTCTCACTTCTGCACTCTCATCTTCCCTTGCCTTCACGCTTGGTCATCTCTCTGTCTCTCTCTCTCTCTCTCTCTCTGTCTCTCTCTGTCTGTCTGTCTGTCTGTCTGTCTCTCTCTCTCTCTCTCTCTCTCTCTCTCTCTCTCTCTCTGTCTGTCTGTCTGTCTCTCTCTCTCTCACTTCTGCACCCTCACTTTCATATGCCCTTTTCTGATATTTTGCACTCTCATCTACCGTCTACACACTCGACGTATTCCCTGTCGCTACACACTGTTCTCACCATTCACTGCCATTTCCCTCTTCTCTATCTCTTCTCCACTTTTGCACCCTTCCCATCCCCCCTCCCCCACAATCTGGCACGCGTTGCTTAATTCCACTCCGCTTGTTCATTAAACCATCTTCCTATTGCTGTACTTTCACAGACTTTATTTGTTCCATCCTTTCCTCCTCTTTTACCCATTTTTCTCTCCAACTAGCCGCATACCCTACACCCTTCTACCTCCGCTGCTACAAGTAATCTTCTCTGTCACATCTTTCTTTGACCATTTCCCCTTTGTTACACCTTTTGTCCTTTCTTTTGTTCATGTTTGCATCCTCGCCATCTCTCCCCGCCTGACATTCTGCAGCCTTTTCTACCTCTTCTACTCTCTCTCTCTTCCTTTAACTGCATCTTTTTCTAACCTTTTTCAGCTGTTTCATACTTCCTCCATCTTTTACTGACTCTCTCTGCCTCGTCTTCTACAGTCTCCCGAACTACATGGCATATTCTGAATCCATTTCTCCCTCTCCCACACTCAGACTCTTCCTTGTTGCTACACCCACTTCTGGCCATTCTCCCTACATTTCACCTTTTCCCCCTCATTTCTCCTCCGCTTTTGCACCTGCGTCTTCTCTTGTCTTCCCAAATACCTGACACATTCCGTACACTTTTCTGAACCTATTACACAGAACTCTCTTCCCTGTCACAATATCCTATTCTAACCATTTTCTTATTTTTTTTTCCCCTTTTCTCTACTTTTGCATCTATTTCCTCCGGTTTTTCCAACTTCCTGACATTCTCCAACTTTTTTTTCTTCTGTCATTTCAACACTCCTCTATCCTCCTCCAGTAACCTTTTCTGACTTTTCACCTCGTTTCATCTCTTCATTTTTGCACATCCATCTTCATCCTCTTGCCGCCTTCATCCTGCTCACCTTTCTATACAGTATCCTACTACGGCTACGCTCAATCTTTTACCTGTTCCTGTAATCTCTTCTGAGTATTTTCACCTTAATTCATTTTTCCCATCTTTTCTTTTTCATGTCTGTACCTTCGTCTTTACTGCCTTCCTTTACTACCTAAGATATTTTGCCCCCTCATCTTCAGCGGCTACATTCACTCTCTTCCGTGTCACAACACCCTTTTCAGTTCCTTTCCACACTTGTTACACTTCTATGTCCCTTTTTCACATTCGTCACACCCGCCCACTCCTCTCTCATTCCCTCTTACCCCTTCTCCCGCACCCCCATCCCTCTCCCTCCACCACACATTCCAAACCCCGCCCATCTCCTTCTTCTACTTGTCCCCTTCTTTCTCCATTCCCCATCCTTCTTTCCTTCTCCTTTCTACACCCTTCCCCAACTCCTCTCCTTCCCTACCCTACCTTCTCCTTCTAACCCCTTTCCCAAAATAAAATTATCCTCTCCAAACCTCAACCTCTCTCTCCCTCTTATTCCCTCCTTCCAAGTCATCCTTCCTGTCTACCCTCTCCCTAAAATTCCTTCTCCCCCCTCCTCCTCCTCCTATCCCAACCCCTTCCCTCCCTTTCCTACCCCTCCCCCTTCCTAACCCTTTCCTCCTGCCTCCATATAAGGACACACGGGCATCCATGTCACTATTGAGGCATTTTCGGTAGACTGACCCTGAATGAAGAGAGAGAGAGAGAAAAAAACAAAAAGGGGGGGGGGGAAGGAAAGGGAAAAAATATACACCCACTATTCTTTAAAAAGCTGCTACTGGATTTACGTGTGCCAAGTCCATCACTGCGAGGAAGACTTTTTTCCTCCATTTTTCCCATCACCTGACTCTTTCCTTTTCTTTTTCACATTAGGACAGACCACTTGTAATGAAGGAATCAAGGCATTTTTGGTTTCCTGATCCCCAATGCAGAGGGGAAAATGATGGAAAAAAGTGACACCGGATATACGTGGCTGAACCCTTTAACCCCTTCACTGCGATGGCGCCTATCACATATTACTCTTGCCAAACCTCCAGACGCTTACCCTCAGTTAAGGAAAAGACTCAACCTGAAGGACTTAATGAAGGTTATAATCCAACCCTTTTACCTCGAAATGTCTTTAAAAACTGCCTGGAATGCGTAAGAAAAGTAGAAATGACCGTCGTGGTAATGAAGGGGTTAAATACAGGAGGTCTCCACTATGACACGTAAAAGTGTGATGAAACGAAAAAAAGGATAAAAGTTCATTGAAAAAAAAAAATAATAATGATCTCTCATCTAGCAGTAAAAACGAGAGAGGAAAAAATCGATACAGTTTTTAGTGCTTTGACCCCATGTAGTTTTTCTCGACTAAATAAAATCTTCAGACAGCAAGAAAGAAAAGAAGCGAAAAGATGTGATGGCAGTAAATGGTGTGAGACAGTGGCGGGCTATGATGAGATAATTAGCAGCTGATGTGAAGGCAAGAATGAGGCCAGGGATTTAGAGAATATGCTAATGAGGCTGTGCGGGTTGGTTGCTGATTACACCTCTGCCTGCCCTCCTCTCCCTCCCCGTCCCTCTCTCCCTCCTCGTCCCTCCCTCCTTCCCCTTACCCCCTCCTGCTTCTTCTTCACGGCCTTCACACTTTTTTTTCCCCTTCCTCCTCCCCTTCATTATCACTCTTTCCATTCTTTCTCTTCTCCCCCTTTTTCCTCAGTTCTTTCCTCCTCTTCCGGCCCTCCTTATCTCCATCCCCACCTCCAGCACAATCACCACCACCACCATCATCATCATCCTTCCCTTCCTCCTCCTACCCCCTCCCCTTTCTCATCACTCCCTTCCTCTTCCTACCCCTACTCATTCTCATCCTTCTATTTCTCTTCCTACATCCTTCCCCATCACCTCATTCGTCTCTTCCTCATCCTACCCCCATCTCCTGCTCTTCATCCTTCCTTTCCTTCTTCTACTTCATTCCCTTCCTCCTGCTCCTCCTCCCCTCCCTCCGCCCCTCCTCCTACCCCCATCCCCTCCCCTGCATCCTTCCCTTCCTTCTACCCTTTTCCCTTCCTCCTCCTCTTTCTTCTTCCTCTTCCTCTTCCTCCTACTCCTCCTCCGCCCCTGCTCCTGCTCCTGGCCCGGTGATTAACATGTTTATCGCGGACCGCCTTAATTGCCTCCACATCTTAACTGCTCAGGCGGTAACATTGGCACCTCGGCTGGTTATCCCCACCGCTGCTACCGTGCAGCACGTAGCCAGGGTACGACTAAACGTGTGTACCAGGTGTCAGGGTTCACAATGTGCGTGGTGTTGGCAGACAATAGATCTCTGTATCATCATCGTTATCGCCATCAATGTCGTTCGTCATCGCTATCATAATCATCACTACAATCCTCATCCCTCTCCTCCTACTCCAGCTCCTGCTCTTACTCCTACTCCTGCTACTGTTGCTGTTGCTGCCGCTACTGTTCTTCTTCCTCCTCCTCTTCCTTATCATCATCATCATCATAACACACCGTCACCAACATCAACACATCGCACTTTCACTATCACCACCATCACCATTACCATACGCATCTTGATTGTGCATGCGGTAACACAGGCACCTCGGCTGGATTCCCCGCTACTGCCACCGTGTGCTACGTATCCTGGGCTGCAGCGGAAGTCTTACCCAGTACCAGATCTCGGAAAGCGTGTGGCATTACTTTAATATAATAGGTCATCCTCATCAAGAACATAATCACCACCATCATCATCGCCCTCGTCGTACTCAATCATCACCAGTACTATTGTCACCATCATGGTCATAACCTCATTTCTACCTAAAACATGGGGTGGGAGGAGGAAAGTAAACTGAAATTAGGAAGTAAACGAGGGGAACTGATATGAACTGAAATATCACATATAAACTGCTCCTGTCCATCTCTTCCTTCCACGCACTGTCACAAACAAAATTTCACCGACAAGCCCCTGTCAACACTATCCCGTCTTCACTTTCTGTTCCTTCTCATACTCCCTTGGTGGGCACTTCTATTTGCTAGAACTTAAAAACATTTCATATAGCACCTCTCACCACGACCGGCAGGGAAGCAGTGGTGGTGAACTTTTGATCATGACAGTACAAACTATTTTATCCATACGAATATTTCTGAAACACCGATACACCATATAATTTTAACTCTACGGCAGTCAGAGCCTTATTCTTCTCAAACTGAAATTTTTTACTGTATATCTGATCTGAAGTGGATGGTTAAATCAGTAAAGTCAGTCAAACTTGTTATATAACATTATTCGTCTGTATCGTGCCTCAACATCATTTAATTGTTTTCCATCCTAAGTGCTATTCAATAACCAGTTCATTATATACCAATACATCATCTCAACACACTACATAACACCACACATATCACGCAATACCCTAATCCCAATGTAAGGCATACCCGCGCGCGCACACGCACTCATAAGCAAACACGCACACCTCTAAACACACCTGTGCCTCACACCACTGCAACACACACACACACACCTCTATGCACGTACACCTCACACCACTGCAATATAACGTACCCCTACACGCACCTCATCCAACACAACCCTACATAAATAGTAAGTCTAACCACGCAGATCTCATAAAAACAACACAGTACCACACACCTCTCTACACGCACATGCCTCACACCACTTCACCACCGCACCAAACAGCGCTGACGAGGAGCCTACACGGGGTGGCGATTTGCACCGTGGATGGAGTGAAGCAACTACCGTGTCCGCCGAGTAACCAAACCTCCTCATATTTCCCTGTCCACTGTTCTGTACTGTATCTGCAGGACGGTCCCACGGATTTGCTCGGCCAGACAGACCAGGGCTAAGCTACACTACCACCAACCACACCTTTGGCTACACCCATGATACACCCACCAACCTCATAACTATACCACACACTACAACACCACACATGACATCACCACACACCACAATACCACACACCACGAAATCACGTACGCATCCACAATACACAACACACCATAACTTTTCACACCACAACAATGCACACACCACCACAAACCCAGCACGTCACACCACAACGAGCACCCAACCTCCCACGCTACAAAGTTATTACTTCGGTCTTACTTGCCTATACTTACCCACCTCACACATCATCATAAACTTACCTAACACCACCAGTATATCACACCTCGCTACACCTCAAGGCACTACCCAATTAACCTTTTCGTTGCTACTGACACATATAGTTTATTCTGGCATATCAAGCTATTTTCTTCAACCAAGGGACACACGCAAAGGGTAACACACGCAAACACACCACCCCGTCCAACACCAAAACACATTGCACAATCAATACGCCCATCTACACAGAACGATATCGAAAGTCCATTAGCTAAGACAACAACTTATATTTACGCGTCACCATCAAACAATTTCACTCATTTTAGGAGCTTAAGAAATGGCCCCCATAGTCAAAGGGTTAGAAACAATGTCCGATAACCCTATGCAATAAGAAAACATTTGTACTTTACACATACATAATCAGTTGAAAAGATTCTTGTTGTGAAAGGCATAACTCATTCAATCCGATTACATTTTTCATATCATTCCTGCTTCCTTCAGACGGTTTTATTTGGGTTGGGAGAGGCTGTCTGAACTCGAGGGGTTAGATACAGTTTTCATTAACCACTTAGGTAAGAGAGGCCTTGATGAGCAAGTAGCAAGAATAAACTATTAAAATAGATTTTGGATTCAGTGAGTTTAATACAGCAAATATCACTACCTTCCGCTACATCACACCACACCGCACCATTATTACTACACACAACACATCATTAATACACCAGTCACCACACAACCTACAGCTACAACACATCTTGGTACACCACACCATACCACAGTACCAATATCAACCAATCACATCACCCCCCGCTTGGTCATATCACAACATCATTAATTCACCTAACCACACCTCCTATGGCTACACCGCACCATACCACAACACCGCAGTACACTCTAATACACCCCTTAATACACGTAACAAAACCAGCAGTATATTCAACAATCTTATTTAAATATACACCATAACTATACCAATACACTCAACCACATCACAAATTCACCCAGAGACAACACTTAAAAGCCTTAATACATCGAACCACCTCATTTGTACACACCATTAATGCATCATCAATACACCCAGACACCACGCCTCTCAACATCAATACCCCAGCCACACCATCAATACACTCAGACACCTCTCGGCACAGCACACAATACACACACCTCCAAACACAAGCCCCGCAGCCCAACACTTGAATGCCGATAGCTTAGGAGGAAGATGGCGAGAGTGGAGTGTTGGCTGGATGCTGAGCTAGACGCGCCAACACACCACACCTACACCTACACAATACACCCACACAATACACTCGCTACACCCAGACAATAAGGTACAAACATCCACAATAACATAGTCGTTACAGCCACACAATACGCTACCAACACCATCACAATACACCCACGAAACCTAGACAATACACCCACCACATCCACAAACTACAGCAACAACACCCACACCATGCATTACCAACACCCACCAACACAGCCACACAACAGATTACCAACACCCACCAACACAGCCACACAATACACTAAACACCTTCCTTCCCTCAACAACACCCCCACACAACACACACGCAACATCCTCTGAGTACCGTACACCTACACAATACACCCTCGGCTTATCTCCTGCAGCAGGGGCCCAGACACAATCACTCAGTCTGCTGTTGCAACGCGGAAGTCCCTGGCCTTCTTTCCGGTGAGAATATTCAACGTCCATTCCTTTGTGTACACTTGCTGACATAAAATACGAATTCACTTTTAAGCCGAAACATTATGAAACTCTGCCATGATATTCTGAAAAGTCTGTTGGGTTTCGGAGATGGCTTCAACGGGTTTCGAAAGGTATTGCTCGCAGTCTCACTATTTATCGTTATGTAGAGTGGTTTGTTATGTCCGCAACGATGCACTTCCAAATACAGTGACGCCTATTTCACTTTGTTATTATTCCTAACTGTTTTACTCAGCTTAAGTGAGCCTTCGTAGTAGATAAGTTCGTGGATGCTTAATCTAACCCCTCCACTTCCATAATTTATCTCAGTGTGAATAAAATCGTCTGAAGGTTAACTCCTTCCCTACAGTAACGTCCTTTCCCTTCTGTTCTTTTAATTCTTGCTATTAACAGACGATTATATTCTATTTTCGGAACACTTTTTGGGCAGGCTCTCTTACTGCAGAGGTGAAACACGTTTTTCGATACCCAATTCATTATCTACTTTCCCATCCGAAGTAGAATAACATCACACAAAAATAATGAGAAATACACAGCAAAGAACGTCACCGCTTTCAAAGAGTTAATAAAAAAAAATACAAATGAAAACTTTATGTGCTGAAAAATATAAGTAAAGCTTTTTTAATTATACGTTAATACGTTTCGCTCTTCGTTATCCGTGATTATAGAGACGCGTTGGATAAATAATCATTATGCTCTAAAAGTTCACACATTTTTTACATATAAACAGGTAAATACTTCTTTCTTCCTTCGTTATCCGTAGTTTTAATTATTCTTTCAACTACGTACTGAAAACATCCATAAAAATACACCCCAAACGCCTCTTCATACTCTCCCATCGTTATCAGTAGTTTTGTTAATTAATGAACTAAAGTCGATTATTATCCAGAAAAGTAACTGATCTCAATGGGTGTTCATTTTTCTTTTTTTTCTGTTAACCGCGATTTTACCGATATTTGGACTAAAATGAGCATTGCTGTATACATCAGAACCTATGAATTCCCTGATTTACGAGCCGGATGAAAAAATATGAAATTCCCCATAATAAGGAGTTTCTGGAAATCGCTCTCACCCCTTCATTAAAAAAAGCATCCACTTAGCTCAATAAAATCGTCTGGAAACAGCAAGGAAAAAAGGGGGGAAGGGCAACAACTTTACTGAAAGAGTTAAGGGAGACAGTTCATAAAATCGTCATCACGGCTCCTACGACACACTCTCAGCTGAATAAAATCGTCAGGCCGTAGTCGGAACGGAGTATTAGCTATTCTGGCCACGAGAGGATTAATGCCACCAGTATCAACACTCTGCTGAACAAAATCCCCTGGCGCGAACTGACACATTACCACCCGCCACGACCACGAAAAAAATTCATGGTACCAATACTAAGCACTCAGGCTCCTATGATTAAGTCAGCTGAATAAAATCGTCTGTCGTTAGCTGAAAGGAAATACGATAAGACAACCACGAAACGGATAAGCCAAATAAAATCGCCTGGCCTGTAACAAGACTGTAGAGATGGGATCGTACTGAAGGGGTTAGAATGTGCTTCTCATTAAGCTAAATAATATCGCCTCTGAGACAGCAAGTATAACACACACACACACACACACACACACACACACACACACACACACACACACACAAATGGCTTGCTATTAAAGGGGTAAAAACCATTCAACAAAACCGCACTGAGATAGTCAATGGAGCTTTATTTTTGGCCTAATCTGAAAAAAAAAAAAAAGTACGATCACAAGAAAGTAATAACAAAAAGGGGAAATCCACCGTACTGAAGGTGTACAGACCATTCGACATTTACGCCGCCATTCCTCATTCATCACTGACATTTCCCGAGACCAGGTAGAAACGAACACCAGGACGAAAGGTCACCCTATTAATGTTTCGTGTGCGGCTGTTCCCAACTCGTGTACTGCTGAAAGGTACAATCAAGCGCAAAAGTTCTCTAACCCAGCGGCTGTGACTATGGAAGATACTATTTTTTTTTTTTTATGTAATCGCAAAAAGAGTAAGAGATGGAAGGATACTCTTTGTGGGATATTGTTTGTCGTTCAGGCAGAAATGAGAAATACGGAGGGCAAAACGACGCTGGCAGAGGACTGTCGACGAAATATTGCTCATCGCTGTACAGTAAAAAGGTTCGCCTAATATTTCGCCCAGTCTGCTACGAACGAACTTTCCTCGTCTACTATCCTACACAGTCTGCTTCACACTTCGGGCATGTACGCCACTTTTCCCCCCTGATGGACCATACAGAGTCACCTATAGACAAGAAACATGTCAAGCTTCCCCCAGCTTACGAATATTTGCCAATAACGGATAACGAGGAGTAAAAGAGTGAATTAAAAGAAAGAAATTTTGTCTCCGTTTGTGCAAGTGCGGTTAATGATTCCGTCACAGCGATACTGATCTGTGGCAAATGCCATTGAGAAAATGCTAAACTGACCAGAAAACAGAAATATTACAAAATTACCACACCCAAGAAGTATAAGTTAACGGATAACACTTCAGAATCTATCTATTTATCTATCTATCTAAAGCCCGACGCCCTAATCCCGCAAAGGGTGGCCGCAGACAAAACGCCTCCAAGTCACTCTGTCACCCACCATTTGACTCCCCTCCCCCCAACTCACCCCTCCTCCCTCATATACCTCTCAACTCTATCCCTCCACCTCATCCTCGGTCTACCCCTCCCTCTCCCTCCCTCCACCTCACCTACTGTACATACACCCTCTTAGTCAGTCTTTCATTCTCATCCTCTGCGCCATCTTGGGATACACAGGCATTAAAGCAGTGCTCCGCATATCCAAGTGTTTCAACAACAAGCTTGAGTGAAGATCGGTGTGAAAGTGAATCAGATAAGTGTATAAGAGTCGTAGACATATTTCCCCCGTGTAAAGTATTTAAATAGATTTCATGGAAAAGTTTTAGAGCGGGTTAAAGGTGTAAAGCGTTCGCGTGTTCCTTTGTTTACATATACACCCACCCTCCACTTCGTATTCCTGCCCTTTCCCGCCGTTATTTCTAGTCTCAGACATATTATAGTTTATTTTCCCACAGATCAAGGTCATTTAGAACGATATCTAACAAACAGATTATCTTTTCTCACTAGTAAATGGTGCAGTGAACCGAAAGTGTATTTACCTACCGTACCAGCTCTCTTTGTTTTTGTTCCCACTATCATCCTTGTACGTCTTACTTTAAAGTCTGACGTAACATATACTAATTTGCTTGCTAGTTTGGTGCAAGTGAATAGCATTGTCTTCTGAATAGAGTAACAACTGTGTGATTGATGTTACACCAGTGAAATAGTTTTTGCACCACAAACCGTTGTCCACTGAGTGAAGCTAGGTGTTTATTTTGATTTCTCCCCAACATTCCATTGTTATTTTCTTTTTTCCTTTTTCTCCCAGTGAATCAGTTTATGGTGTACTTCCACAATACATGGTAAGCTAGATCATACCATAGCAAGTAGATTTTCTTTACATTTTACACAGTTCATGGTAAGTTAGGTTGTACCATAGGAAGCAGATTTTCTACTCTTTTTACACTGGTAAAAGAATTCATGTAGGTTGGCTTGTGCTACAGCAGGTGGATTTTCTATTCTTTTTATACTGTTAAAGGAAGATAGTATACAAAAAGTAAGTGAATCTCCCTAGAAATTCAATATTTCATTTATAGAGTAAATTGTCCTTTTTTAACAACATCCCTTAACCAGTTGTATATTATTTTTATTTTCAGTTGTTCACTGAGAGAAGCTAGGTTTTTATTTTGATTTTTTCCCCAACATTTCATTGTTATTTTTTTTTTTTTTCCTTTTTCTCCAGTGAATCAGTGTATGGTGTATTTCCACAATTCATGGTAAGCTAGATCATACCATAGCAAGTAGATTCCCTTTTCATTTTACACAGTTCATGGTAAGGTAGGTTGTACCATAGGAAGCAGATTTTCTGTTCTTTTTACACTGGTAAAAGAATCCATGTAGGTTGGATTGTGCCATAGCAAGTAGATTTTCTATTCTTTTTATACTGGTAAAGGAAGATAATATATAAAAAGTAAGTGAATCTCCCTAGAAATTCAATCTCTCATATATAGAGTAAATTGACCATTTGTAACAACATCCATTAACCAGTTGTATATTATTTTTTATTTGTGTGGGATTGTGGAAATATTGCTGCAAAATGCCATCTAACCTGAAGGCCTGCCAGGAGTGTACTGGTCGCTTTGCGGCTCAGTATTTTTCAAATTACTTTTCGACGCCTGTGTGCAAACTATGCATCTTGAGAAAAGATCTAGAAAATGGTTTAGCTGAATCGCAGAGAAATTACAAGGAACTCAAGGCAGAGTTTGAGACACTGAAAGAGTTTGTAGTGGCAAATGTAGGAGTCAGCAACAGCACTCGAGAAGGAAGAAGCGTACAAACTGAGCTCGTACAAGCCCCCGCCCATCAGGCAGTCACAAATAATAGTGTATCAGTATCTTCCTCACCCAGCGATTCAGTACGTTCCTCGCCAAGCGAAGTCCCCTTTACTATGGTAAGAAATGGCGCAAAACCCGGAAAAGATACGAGGAAGCATCTTCCCATAACTACGTATAATCGCTACCAGATCCTTGCCGAAGCGGTTAATGAGACAGAAGAAACAAGGCTTATTGGGGACTCTATTGTACACAGTCAGCTGGAGGAATTTTGTGGACGTGCCCCCATCAGCAGAAAGAGGTACTGTTTTCCAGGAGGTGGACTATGTGATATCACAGAAGCCTGCGATGAGGTCACAAAAGACGCAAATGATCAAACTCTATACGTTATCCATGTTGGTACAAATGATCTGAAGCGCAATAGATCAGAGGAATTGCTAGCAAAGTATCATGAAATGATCAAACGATTCAAAACTAAGTCCACTAATGTGATAATATCTGGTATACTCCCAAGGATCAAGGCAGAAAATAGTTTCTATGATAAGGCCTTCAGCACAAATAACCGGCTCAAATCTCTCTGCACGCAAGAGGGAGTCGACTTTGTCAATCTGTGGGACCAGTTTTATGAGCAACATACTCTATTCCAGAAAGATGGTCTCCATTTGAACTCAGTAGGAGCGGCACGGCTAGGTAGACTTCTACACGATAAAGTTGCCCTCTTCAGATCAAAACGCGGCACGTCCAGGAACAGTAACCTTAACATAAATACCCACAAAGTCAGATCACCAACTGTTCGGAACGGAATCAGAGTCTGCTATGCTAACGCACGTAGTCTACGTAACAAGTTTGAGGATTTAGAATCTCTAATTTACCTAGAAAATTATGACATCATTGGCATCACAGAGTCCTGGATTAACACATCTGACCGTGACTTTCTAGCGGAATACTCACTAACAGGGTACAATATTTTCAGCTGTGAGCGACCACATCGAGCTGGTGGCGGTGTTTTACTATATGTGAAAACTAGTCTCCATCCCCTTGTGCTATCCAAACCCAGTATTACCAACATAGATGCCAGTTATGTTCAGCTAAGTATTAATTCACACAAAATAAATACATGTCTCATCTATCGTCCTCCAGCACAGTCAACTGAGACAGATGAAAAACTTTATGATCAAATTGCGGAAATTTGTTGTCAAGAGGATAGCGTAATTTTTGGAGACTTTAATCTACCGGTAACAAAGTGGGGTGAACCACTGACGGCACACTCAGGACAAGAGCTTTATACGAATCTTCAGGAAAGCGCCCTTTCCCAACACGTAGAATACCCAACGAGAGGAAACAATATCCTAGACATCATCTTGACTACAAATGATAACCTAGTCAACAACGTTGAAATAGGACCTGAGTTTAGTTCCAGTGATCATCGAACTATACAGTTTAATATTACTACTGAAAAAGTAAAAGAAACGGAGAGCAAAGAAAAGGTCCCAGATTATCGTAGAGCTAATTTCAACAGGCTCAGAGCGCTACTTGCAACTGCAGATTGGAATCAAATGTCTGAAACTGATGACATAAACCAAGCATGGGAAATATTCACCGAAAAATTTAATGACCTGGTAAAGTCATGTGTGCCACTACGTAACAGACGTCCAGCTGGAAATAGTAAACCAAAGTGGTGGTCCAGTGAAATAAAAAGTAACTTAATAGCCAAAAAACAGGCATACCATAAATATAAAGCTACACAAAATAATGATGATAAATTACAGTACGATAATCTACGCCGCACATCGAAAAGACTTATTAAACGAAGCAAAAGAGCACTGGAGATCCACATTGCTAATACGTGCAAATCAAATCCTAAAGAATTTTACAGTTACATTAGAAAGAAAAAGGTTATGACTACATCAATAGGTCCTCTAGAAACAAACAATGGCAAACACACTGAAAATGAGGTCGAAATGGCAAACATTCTTAACGATTACTTTGCGTCTGTTTTTACAGTAGAAAACACCACAAGAAACCTATTGTTACCCACAAACCAAGCAAATAGCACAGTCCTTAGTAACTATGCTATCCATAATAACGATATCCTTTCAGCTATAAATAGTACGGACATAAACAAAACCCCTGGCCCCGATAAAATATCACCGAGAATTCTCAAAGAAGCAAAACATGAGTTACTGCTGCCACTCTCTGTCTTATTCAATAAATCATTAAGTACTGGGAAAGTTCCACGCGAATGGAAACTAGCAAATGTAACACCAATTTTCAAAAAAGGAAATGAGTCGCACCCAGGAAATTACAGACCAATCAGCTTAACATCAGTAGTGTGCAAGTTAATGGAAAAAATCATAAGAGATAAAATAGTTAATTATCTAGAAGAAAATAATATAATTAAAGACTCGCAACATGGATTCAGACATCGTCGTTCATGCTTAACTAACTTACTGGATTTCTTCCATGATGTTTACAAATCATACGATGACTCAAGAGCAGTAGATATAATTTACCTCGACTTTCAGAAAGCATTTGACACTGTCCCTCACAAGCGTCTCATGAGAAAAATAGAAGCACATGGAATAAAAGGAAAGACGCAAAAATGGTTACAAGACTGGCTGTCAGACCGAAAACAGCGAGTTGTGATAAACGGAAAGGAATCCAAATGGCGTAATGTGATCAGCGGCGTTCCCCAAGGCTCAGTACTTGGACCGATACTTTTTATTATCTATATAAATGACATTGATGAGGGTCTAAATTGTAAAGTATCCAAATTTGCAGATGACACTAAAATAACCAGTAAAGTCACTTCAAAATTACAGTGGCAGCAGTTACAAAATGACCTTAATACTTTAGCAAGCTGGGCAGAAAAATGGCAAATGAAATTCAACACAGAAAAATGTAAAGTGCTTCATATTGGAAGTAACAATGTCCATGCAAATTACAAAATGAACAATATTCAGTTATCAAGTACAGACAGTGAAAAGGATCTTGGTGTAATAATATCAAATGACCTAAAACCAAGCAAGCAGTGTACCGATGCGGTTAAAATTGCAAACAAGCTAGTGGGTTTTATTGGAAGAACTTTCGAGTTTAAATCGGAAAAAGTCATACTTGCCTTGTACAACTCGCTAGTGCGCCCCCATCTTGAGTATTGTGTGCAATTCTGGTCTCCGTACTACAGAAAGGACATTGAAAAATTAGAGAAAATTCAGCGAAGAATCACAAAAATGATACCACGACTTAGAAACAAACCATATGAGGAACGCCTTGAAGAACTTAAATTATTTAGCCTAAAGAAGCACAGGTTGAGGGGACCTTATTGAAGTTTTCAAAATCTATCTATCTCTATCTATTGCCAGACGCCTCAATCCCGTTTGGGGTGGCCACAAACAAATCGCCTCCAAGTCGCCCTGTCCCCCGCCATTTCACTCCCCTGCTCCCAACTCACACCCCCCTCTCTCATATACCTCTCCACCCCATCTCTCCATCTCATCCTCGGCCTCCCCCTCCCTCTTTCCCCCTCCACCTCACTCACATACACTCTCTTCGTCAGTCTTTCACCCTCCATCCTCTCCACATGGCCAAACCACCTCAGTGTGTTCCTCATAACACTTCCTATCACATCCACATCAACACCACAACGCTCCTTTATATCCTCATTCGCCAGCCTGTCTCTCCATGTGACTCCACAGGCTCCTCTTAAATAACTCATTTCCACGGCTCTCTCTTGACTTGTGTCCTTCCAACAACGTCCAAGCTTCACTTCCGTACGTTAGAGTTGGTATCACAATACTGTCATGAAGTAACTTTTTCACTTCCATGCTCACTTCCCTGTTTCTTATCACTGCTTTCAAAGAACCAGCAACCTTTCTACCCTGCTGTACCCTTTCAAGCACTTCACCCTCCAAACCTCCATCCTTACTCATCACACTACCCAAGTACTTAAACGTACTCACATTTTCCAATTCCTCACCATCCAACCTCGCTGTACATTCACTGACTTCACCTCTCTCAAAGACCATCACTTTACTCTTCCCTACATTCACCTTTAGATTCCGTTTCTTACACACTCTCTCAAACTCGGACAGAAATCATGAAGGGATATGACAACTTAGACATGAATAAATATTTTGATATAGACCGGTCGAGTCAAACCAGAAGTAATGGCTGCAAAATCATGGGAAAGCGATTCCAATCCCACGAAGCAAAATACTTCTTCTTTAACAGAGTTGTAAATATCTGGAACAGATTACCCTCAGATACCGTGAACGGTATCTCAATTGAGACATTCAAAAACAAATTAGACAAGTATTTGCACGAAAATCCTCAGCTGACTCTTTTTCTGTCCGAATAACTTGCTTTTATAGCTACGGTACATGTAAGTTCATGCCCCCTTAGTCTACAAGACACCCCGTAAACAACGTACCCGTACATAGTGTTGCATCACGATATTATACATTTTCAATTTATTCGGTGCAAACAAAGCAATATAAGCACAGAATAGGATCTGCACAAATAACCCTGAGTTAACGGTCACTACTCTTACTTTCGACCTGTGGATCACTGAGGGTCCCTGTTAGTCAAGTGACCACCATCGGGATTTTTTTAATGTACCAGGGGTCACTGCTTCAGGATGAAACTTGTGTACGTGTCCCATATGGGAGAGTTCCCTGTCTCGGTGGAGTGAACGGAGCTAGGGCCTGATTGACTGCTGCCTACCTGAAAAGCGCCAGGCAAGGCTGCCGCACCACCCCTAAACATCCACACTGTGCAGTCCCCTCGTGTCTACAGGACACCCCATAAACTTAACATAGCGTCACATCACGTCATTATACGTTTTTCGATTTACCCAAAGCAAATGAGGTAATATACAGTAAGCACAGATTAGGATCTGCACAGATAACCCTGAGTTAACGGTCACTACTTTTACTTTCGACCTGTGATGGGATGTGGATCACTGAGGGTCCCTGTTAGTCAAGTGACCACCATCGGGATTTTTAATGTACCAGAGGTCACTGCTTCAGGATGAAACTTGTGTACTGTCCCACATGGGAGAGTTCCTTGTCTCAGTGGAGTGAACGGAGCTATTGCCTGATTGACTGCTGCCTACCTAAAAAGCGCCAGGGAAGGTTGCCGCACCACCCCTAAACATCCACTCTGTGCATTGCACATCCACACTGTGCACTGTGCAGTCCCCTTTTATCTAAGACACCCGTCCTATATACTTTTCAATCTCCCCAGCGCAAAGAAAGCAATATAAGCACAGATTAGGAGCTGCACAGATAACCCTGAGTTAACGATCACTACTCTTACTTTCGACCTGTGATGGGCTGTGGATCACTGAGGGTCCCTGTTAGTCAAGTGACCACCATTGGGATTTTTTTAATGTACCAGGGGTCACTGCTTCAGGATGAAACTTGTGTTCTTGTCCCACATGGGAGAGTTCCTTGTCTCAGTGGAGCAGACGGAGCTAGGGCCTGATTGACTGCTGCCTACCTTAAAAGCGCCAGGCAAGGCTGCTGCACCACCCCTAAACATCCACACTGTGCAGTGTGTAGCTTCCACGTTATGTCCACAGACTTCCCATTAACTCAATGTAACCGGTTTATAATGTCATGCCATAACTATTATTTTATTTGTTTACTTTCTCTTTTAGGTTACTCTATCGGGTAGCTCATAGATAAAGTATTATAGAATGTGACTTTTCCTTTCCAGTGTTTCCTATAAAATTTCCATGTCAGTTTTTCCATGCTGCATGGTGGTTTTTCTCACTTTTTCCTGGAGGGTTTGGTGGTGGGGGGAGCCTTCTTGCTTTACTATCCTTATCCTTCAACATGTAGAGTTAGATCTTGTAGTCATAGTTTTCTCTAACAAGCAGCCTCGAAAGGACCATAAGGTCTGTTGCTGTTTGCTTTCCTGTGTAATCCATTCTCTCCACATGTCGAAACCACCTCAGTGTATTTCTCCTAATCTTTTCAACCACATCCACATCTACCCCACAACGTTCCTTCACTTCTTCATTCGTCAACCTGTCCCTCCACGTCACTCCACATGCTCCTCTCAAGTAACTCATTTCCACTGCTCTCACTCTTGACTTGTTCCCCTCTTGCAAGGTCCATGCCTCGCTTCCATACGTCAGGGTAGGGATCACAATACCATCATGCAGTGACTTCTTAACTTCCATACTCACCTCCCTATTTCTCATCACTGCTTTCAGTGTACCAACAACCTTTCTTCCCTGCTGTACCCTTTCACGTACTTCATCCCCCAAAGTTCCATCCTTACTCATCACACTACCCAAGTACTTGAATGCACTCACATTCTCCATATCCTCACCATCCAACCTCACTGCACACTCTGAGACTTCATTCCTCTCAAACACCATAACTTTACTTTTGTTTACATTAACTTTCAGCTTCCTCCTCCTACACACTGTCCCAAATTCATTCACCAAACCTTGCAACTCCCATTCATCTTCACTCAACAATACTGTATCATTAGCAAACAGCAACACTGGAAGCTTCCAAATCTCACCCTCATTCATCCACTGCCCTACCTTGCACCTCCTTTACAACCCCATCCATATATATATTAAACAGCCATGGAGACATCACACACCCCTGTTTCAGTCCCACACTGAGATCAAAGAACTCACTCAGCTCACCATCCACTCGCATCGTAGCCCTAGCTCCCTCGTACATACTCTTCACAGCACTCAACAATTTCCCCTCCACTCCATATATTCTTAATACCTTCCACATACCTTGCCTATCTATTCTGTCATAAGCTTTCTCCAAGTCCATGAAGGCAGCATACACTTTCCTTCCCTTCTCTAGATACTTCTCCACTAAACATCTTAGAACAAATATCTGATCTACACACCCTTTTCCCTTCCTAAATCCCCCTTGTTCTTCTCCAACTAGCTCCTCTGTCATATGCCTAACCCTATCAATGAGTATTCTACCATATATTTTACCAGTCACACTAAGAAGGCAAATACCCCTATGGTTACCACATACTTCTCTCTCCCCTTTTCCTTTGTACAGAGGAACAATTATACCTGATTTCCAGTCCTCTGGAACCCTTCCCTCTTCCCAAGCCAATCTACACAACTTCCATATCCACTCCACAACAATCTCACCCCCATACCTAAGCATTTCACCACACACTCCATCAATTCCTGGGGCCTTTCCCAGCTTAATCTTCTTCATCGCTTCCACTACTTCCGACCTACTGATCTCTTCCTCCCTCCTCTCATCTCTTCTTCTCCCAGCCATTCCCCAACCACTTATACTCACACTGCTCTCACTCTCTACATTCAACAAATCCTCAAAGTGCTCCTTCCATCTCCTCAATTTCTCTCTCTCCTCCACCAACAATCTATTATTCCTATCTTTCACTCCCCTACTATTTCCCCTTTCACACTGTCTTACTTTCTTTACCTCCTTCCAAAACAATTTCTTACTCTCCCTCCATTTCACACTCAGATTCCTCCCAAACTCTTCATCCACTTTCTTCTTACTCTCCTTCACCAGTCTCTTAACCTCCCTTCTCCTGCTCACATATACCTCTCTCTTCTCTCTCTCATCTTCTCCCCTACCTCTACTCGCCAACCATTCACCATATGCCTTCTTCTTTTGTTCCACAGCTCGTTTCACCTCATCATTCCACCATGCTGTCCCTTGCACACCCTTGCATCTCCTCCTCACTCCACACACCGCCTCACACGCTGCGCTTATCTCTTCCGTGAATATCTTACCCACGTCTTCCACCCCTTCCATCTGCTCTAGCTCATACCTTCCCAATCTTTCTTCCACTATGCTCTTATACTCTGTCATTTTCTCACTATCTTGCAATTTCTCCACTCTTCTCACAGGAGTTGCTTCCTCCTGTCTTCCCCTTCGCCTCCTCAACCAGAATCACCAACCATTAATCACTGAAAAAAAGTACAGACTTATCACACTCATAATAATAATAATAAAAAGAAAGATTACCACTCAAAAAATCCAACTAGCTGAAAAAGAAACACACCAATGATCACTAGCTCACAAAAGACAATTAACGAAACAGTCAAGTGAATAGAATTATCACGTAGAAACTAGAGAGAGAGAAAGAGAGAGAGAGAGAGAGAGAGAGAGAGAGAGAGAGAGAGAAAGAGAGAGAGAGAGAGAGAGAGAGAGAGAGAGAGAGAGAGAGAGAGATTACTACATGGATCAGATAACCACAAGCTTGAAAACACAATAAACGTACAAGCACTAAGAAAAAAAGAAAAAACACCCACAAAAATCAAGTAACTGAGAAAACACGTGGGTAAAATTATATCACAGACGTATAAAACCCAAACTGGCCAGAATTATCACCCACTCGTAAACACCAAATAATCCGCTACCTCCCCTAAGACAGCCATATGTGTGAGATAAGGCATGTCGCACACGCAAAGAAACCCCCATAATTTTTCGTTTTACATTCCTGAGTTTGTATGATGGGTGGTTGTGACAAAAAAATAAATAAATAAATAAATAAATAAATAAATATGAGGGAAAGAAAGAGAGAAACAGGAAAGAAATAAAAGGAAAATACAATGAAGTAAAAATAAATGTTCGTCTATCACTGATCTCAAGCCCTATACTTCCACCATGGCATCTTCCTTCATGCACAGTTGCGGAGAAAAATATCATTCCATTTTTTAGTACCATCTGTTACATGATATTCTGAATAGCTTTGGGAATTCCGATAACCGCCCCATTTGTTTTCGAAAGGCACCGCTCATCGTCTCCCTATTCATGGTTCCGAGTGGATCGGTATTCATGTCAGCAACTGAATCTTAACACTGGTCGCACGTAAATACCTACAAGTTTCTCTACTACTACTCATCTCTCACCTGCCTATCCCTTCTAGTTGTTCTCCGTTGTGTATACTGGTCACACATTACGCCTCGAAACCCTTGAAATATAATTCGCCTCGCCTATCTCTCACCCTGCTTCATGTACCTTACACTGGTTACACATACTGAAAATACTTTCAAATCCCTCTCTATACGCCAACAATTAACTCTGTCCATGCTGTCCTCTCATGTACTCTTAACAAAATGTCACATATGTACCTCAAAGCCTATCGCTCTCCCTTTCTCAGCTGTCTGTCCAAACCATTCACCAACATGCTCCCTTACACTCGTCATACAAGGGCTAAATGTGTAAATGCTCCCTAGTTTAGCTTTACACTGGTCGCACATAAATATTTCAGAGCCCCTGTATCCACACTACTGTCTCCTCTGTCAGTTCATTTCGTCCTCCTTGTACTGTTATACTGGTCACAATAAAAATACCGAAATGCTCTCCTATCGCTGTGCCCCTTTCAAGCTAACTTGGCCTAGAATTGCCACATCTCCATCTTGAACGCTGATCTGTGGTAACAGATTTGAATATGATGCTGGTAGGGAAGAAGCGCTATAGGAGGAGGTAAATCCACAGTAGGCTACTGTCTTTTTCTGCCACTGAGCTACGTGTTATAAGCTGCAAAAGGACGAAAATCTGGACCAAGTTAAGGTAAAATTACTATACCAAGCAACTTTTCTGTCCAAATCATACCTCATTACACTATCGGCAACAAAAGTACCATCACCTTTCCTGCTTTTCTCCTCACTGTTTTTCACAACATCAGTCTTTTAGTCCGAACCAAACGACACGGATGGGGCTAAATATAGGAATCAAGTTAAGTTGGTAAAGGATTCATCAGATTGATTTCAAAAGTTTCATGGATAGAGAGAGGAGCAGGAAAACTGACATGGCCTTTTTTGGCGACAGTACACTTACACTGATCGCGACATATTGCTCCCGAACCTCTCGTCAAGGTTCACCCTCTGCTCGTACATGCAAGCCGTCCTCCTCCACGTTGATTAAGGTTATATCCAATTCCTACAGTTTGGAAAATCTCTTCCTGTCTAAGACTGTATGAAGACAGCGATTTTAAATTTCACTCCTCGCGCTGACGTTAGAACAATCACTCATTCTTTCAAGACTTAATACGCTAGAGAAAATATATAATACAATAACTTCCACGGTGAGTTAGATCAATGAAAAAAATCACCTTTCATTCGACAGTGATCTTTGTTTCTTTTATTCTCGGAGCCACTAGAAGATTGTATTCCACTTAGGGCAGATCTTGTAGTAATGGGGTACGTCTCCCTTAACCCCTGCACTCTATTCCCCCCCCCCCCAAGAATAAAGTCGTCCGTCATTGGCATGAATGAAACATAAGACCACGTCCTTGGGCTATAAAAGTTAAGGGCAGACACTCTGATACCCTCATTCATCTCTTATTTCAACGCCCCTCTGACACCACCAGCCTCATACATCAAAGCAAGAATGAAGAATCACTGGTAACCTTTGCCAGTCCTTCTGTGCAGTGGCTGGGCATGTCTTGGTGGTTCCTGTATGCATTCCTTACGCCCAGATATACAAAAGCTGTGATCGATGTTTTCATCTAACGGAACTGGACCAATCCCACTTCTTGAATACAAGTTATTGCATGAAACTTGATGAGACCTGGTCACGAGATAAGAATGAGTCTGCTTGGTTAGAGGTTCAACTGACCCTTCTATCTAACCACACCTGGCCTTCAACTGAGGTGAAAGGGGCTAATGATCTTCGCTAGCTTAAGGCAGCGTCACACTGGGACGAAAGTGACTAACATGCGAGCCAGTTTTGCGACCCGCTAACCAAACTGACTCACGGTGAGCGAGATTTCGCTTGCGAGGAGAAATGGATAACAAATCTCACTCACAGCTTGTTGGTGGGATTAGAACTCAAATAAGTCTATATTAATTTTGTAACTGGTGAAAAAATATTCTGTTATTCACAGAAGAAAGCTTTAACTAATATTAAGTAAATATAATTTAATTCTTGTGGTTATTATTCACTTTTATTTTTTTCTTGTAACATGAAATAAATATTTGGACACTCGGACGACCAGCCCGCGGAGGCTGTCTGTTCTGTCTCCAAACAACAAGTAGAAATCAGATTTCGATATGGATGCTGCGGCAAGGAAAACTCTAGTAGACTGCTTTGTGTCTCTGGAGTTGCTAAAGTACGTACGTTAGGAGGTTGCAGAAACTGAGGAAATGGGAGTGGGTACTCCGTGGTGAAATGACCACAAGGCGCCAAGGCAGACGACACTGTTAGCCGTTTCGGCTCGCAGAAACATGAGTGTGACGGACACTCGACTCTGCTAGCCGTTTTGGCTCGCAAAACTGGCTCGCATGTTAGCCACTTCTGGTCTAGTGTGACGGCACCTTTAGTACAAACACGCCATATTATGTCAAAGATAATCTCTTCGACACGAGTTTTAGATTTTATTCTTGCTCCAGCCAGACGCTTGTATGAGACGCCTCGTACGCCAGTAGTTAGCAAGTCGCCAATAATTCCGTCAGTACTATGGGTGATTTTTTCTTGCTACCACTAGAATGTTTTATTCAGCTACGGAACACCCCGTAGTGAAAGAGCTTTAAGTCCTATCCACTGAGTACTTACGTTCTCCACGGAGATTAAAATGGACTGGTGAAGCTTACCTGGAAAGAAAAAACGTCATTAATAACATATGTCAATAACAAAGGCTAAACATAGGAAACTACAGTAGTAAGAAAATACAGAAAATGACAAAGCGATACAAACTTCCTGTATATCCTTATCCAAATAACAAAGTATACATAAGAATTACGTAATATATGGCAATGAATGACGGTGTTATTCTAATCTCATTAATAATACACCTAAACAGCCAATTACAAATACATGGGAACAAAACACGTTACACATTTCAAGTGTACAGGATAACGAGGACATGACTCTTGAACATGAAACTGCTGCGCTTCGAGTTAAAGCTTGCATTTCAAACACAGAATATCATCGCCTACGTGACCCAGACAAAAACATATATTTCTAATGCAACGCAATATTTCATCTAGACAATAAGTACTCGACACAATGACGAAATACTCAAGTTTAGTCAGTATCATAACGATCGTCTTCTAGGGGTAAAGTAATGTATAACAGGCAGAAATTCACCACGAAAAACTAATGAACGAGATCTACTAAAATAACAAAAGTAGGCCTAGCTATAAACCAACACAACGAAAATAAAAAGAAAGAGCGCTGAGAGTGCTTATTGAATAAATTCCAGGCCTGAAGGCATGTATAACAGGCAGGTAATGCACCATGAAAACAAATGAACCAAATCTACCGAAAGGAGAAAAAAAAAATCGCAAACCAAAACTCCGACTACAAAAACGAAAAAATGGCAAACAGAATAAGGCACAAAAAATTACTTATGACTTCACCTCCCACCAACAAAAGAAACAAAAATCCCTAAGAAAAGAAACATCCTCCCCCTCCCCCTCCGGGTACACTGGCTCCGGAGACACGGTGTATTATGGCCGGAGTGGGAGCCCTGACGCTGAATAACAGGGTTCATAATGGAAGTTCCGAACATGCACCAGGAGCTGGATTTATAAAGGGGCCTAACCACCTGATGGGAAAAACAAGTCCACATAACGTCAAACTTACTTTCTCATTAATATTCACCATGCTGATGTGAAGTGCTTGGCTGCAATATGAGGGAAGGTAAAGTTACAAATGAGCAACTTTCTACGTAGCCTAAGTTTACGAGGCTGTAAATACGACCCCGGGGAGGACCTACGCATTACGGCTCGAGATCGAGAACACATACCAATCTCGATCCGTTATGCACAGGACGCCATGACGTATATCACCACCTTTCCCTAATCCTATTGCCTTACTCGTGCCTGACCCCTCAACATCCAGTTTACATTATAAGCGTGATATACATTTACGTAATATTATTTTCCTCAGGCTTACATGGATCACTTTAGCATAAATAAAATCATCTGTCGTTCCCAGGAATAAAATACTACAACTCTTCCGACCATGAGAAGGTTAATGGTGACAGTGTGAAATGTAGGTTCCCATGACTCCTTATTCAGATGAACAAAATCGTCGGGCATTAGTTGGACAGATGTACAAAAGCTGTTCCGAAGAGAGAGGCTTATGACACCCTACGTACTGAGGACCAAGAGCACAGTCAAGGGCGAGGACCTGTTTCACTCTACTGTACTCTTATCGTTTTCGTTACATATTTTTTTCTTCTTTTTTTCTGGTCCGACGGGTAAAATGACAGCACTAATGCAGCTTTTGGCGGTATGAATAGCGGGGGTGAAGGCGTCTATGGAGCTCTAAAAGGAGGGGAGCATTTAGGGGTTGTCTCGGGGTAGTGAAGCGTAGAGGCAAACTGTGCATGACAATGGCGCTCGCTTTACAGAGATGTGCCATGTCTATCACGGTCCATAAACCCTCTTGAGCCTCAGCTGTAAATAAGACTGCTTGTTTATGCTTTTATCCTGGTGTATTGGCATCACCCTACCGCAAAGTGATCAAATGGAAGAATTATTTGGAAAAGTCTGGATGGTATTATTCTTCCATTTTTGTCTTCAGTCAAACCCCCACAACCAGAGTGAATATCAAGTAAAAATTAAAATAATACGACAAACAAAGCCAATTGTGATCACAATAAGCTGCCCTGGCGACTGATTCATCCGACAAATTGGCTAAGACCCTTGGTAAATACGAAGCCTGGGTGTCTGCCTCTCTCATAGCCACCCTAAACAGAGCTCAAACGATCCATAAACCACAAAGGGCGTCCCACCACAGTGCTTTTTGCCCCGCGTACCTGAAGGCCAATAGCAGGGGCGACGTGTTCATATACTGTTTTGTACTGGGTGCTTAGATGGTAATGGGACAGGCTATAGGACTGAAGGTACCGTTCTGACGTGCGCGCACGCACACACACACACACACACACAAACACACACACACACACACACACACACACACACACACACACACACACATTTCTCTCTCTCTCTCTCTCTCTCCCACCCTTCAACAATCCACTCTCATAGGCACCCACACATCCATCCCATCAGCCTCCCCACTTCCCTCCTTCCCCCTCATTCTCCACACACCTCTTTCTCTCTGCCTCCAAACCCTTCATTCTCCCACTCAATTCTCCCTCTCCCCATCCAATTCTCTCACTTTTCTTTCCCTCTCTCCCTCTCCCAACCTTTCCCGTACGCACTCTGCTCTCCATTCAGTCCTCCCTCCGTCCCTCTCTCCATCCTCTCTCTCAACTACCCACCCTCCCTCTATCCTCTCCATCTAACCCCCTAACACCCTCCCCCTCTCACCCCTCAGCCATTACCTCCCCCCTCCCCCTTTAAATGCCCCCGCCCGGCCTCATCCCAGCATAATCACCGTCACTTTACGATCGCGAGCCGAGGAAACGGGAGCTTGTAACTTAGACGTGTGGCCCACCGCATACTTCACACGCCCCACCACACCACACCATACTACACCACCACGCCATACCATAATACCACACCGACCGGCACCGTACACCTCACTGTACCATACCACACTACCGCCAGGTCACTCACACACCGACCCACACCGCAACACCACACAAAACCACACCATACAACACTATAACATACCCCACACTAGGCCATCACACTACCACATTACATACTGCAATTTATGCATCATATTATGCCATACCACATCACACCGCATACTCCACACATCGCATCACATCGCCAAACTAAACCGCACACCAGGAATGTCACACACCGCCACACTCCACTGCATACTTCACACGCCTCCACCACACCAGGAGCATTACACTGAACCACATTCCATCAGACTCCCACATCATACGGCTACACCGGAATCTACACAACAAAATACCACAAACTCCTATAACACCACCCACCACCACACAATACCATATCACATCTCCACACACAGAAAATCCACACTGCTACACACAGTACCACTCACAGCCACACCACCACCACTCCACACCAAGCTATACTGTATGACCAAAAACACAACACTGCCACAGTGCACAACTCACCAGCAAATCCACTCCCCATTCTCATCATCATCATCATCATCATCATCACCACCACCACCATCATCATCATTATCATCACACCAAAATAATCTTAAAATATCATACATTTGAAGGACACTGACATCGTACATACAGTATACCTAAAACGACACAATCCTATCCATTACACTACACTACACATTGCACCACATCAAAGTGTTGACCATAAACTTAGATGACCACCTTTTAAATTCTCGTTACTGTCACAATTTTATTCAGAGGAAGAATCATTCGGAAGGCCAGGATCTAACACAAAGTCGTCACCAATCTATTCACTGCCAGAGATTTATCGAAGACGATTAAACCAGGCAGAAGTACCAAAGGAGGAAGAGGAGGAGGAGGAAACACCCCAGCCTCTTCCTTCCAAAAGCTCTCCTTGAAGCTAGGTAAAATCGTCTGGTGGTAGGAGGAGTAAAATACAAAAAGATATCATCAGACTGTAACCACTGAAAAAGTTTATGATTCGCAAGGTCCCGAGTTCCATTGCAGCTGTTGCAGGGAATGGTCTGAGTGAAATCCGCTGAATCAGATATCATTTCTCATCCTTACGGCACCACCAAGACGCCATAAAACCCACCACGCCACTCCGGAATGAGATAGCACCGCCACATCCCAATATAGACGGTTGGGTTTTAGTGACCAAGTGGTGACGAGCGAAGGTGCGGCGCCATCTGCTGACACCAGAGAGGAAATGTTGGGTCCTGAGAATTGTGCCTGTCGAATAAGTTAAAAAATACTATACACCACATCACATTACACTACCACACACCATACACACATCTACCCATCATCTCAGTCTTTACTTAACGTGTACATCAGTTGCGGTGTATCTCAGGGCAAGGCTAAGGTATACACTAAGGTGAACACTAAGCTAGGGTGAACGTCGCAAGTTGTCGGTGTCATTAAGTGAACAATCAACCCCATCAACCCTTGGACTTAGACCCACATTCTGTGGAGACTCGCAGCATCTTCTCAATTGTTTATAATGCTTTTCACACTTTTTTTTTTATTTATCGACATGTTCTGAACTATTAACACAAAAAATTTTCAAGACCCTTATGTAAAACGAACACTGATGATGTGTTACCAAACCTCACCAAGCCAATGAAAATAAGGTCAACAGATGCATAAGATACACATTTAATTGGGGTGCCTTGCACCACTGAAACACCCGGCTTTCATTTGTTGCGGATATGGTTACCACCCAACTACAAATTTACACACACACAAAAAAAATGCAAAATTACCAATATAAACGCGCGCGCGCACACACACACACACACACACACACACACACACACACACACACACACACACACACACACACACACACACACACACACACACACACACAATAATTCCAGCGCTAGATTTTGTTTCCGTAATTCTGACCAGGACAACATAACATGTTCCTTTATAAGTACCGTACTGTGCATCTTCATCACATTTACGGAGCGTGTTTATGGTTCAGACCCTTTATGAATGCAGTTCTGAGTAAACATTACATTTTTAGCTTTATCTGCTACTTCTTGCAAAGTAATCTTGAATCCCATCATTCCTTTCTCATGGGTCTACCCTTACTTCCTAATTTTCAGGTTCACGTAATATTGAATCCAAATTTTTCTAATGCAAAGCATGTTTTCCTTCTGTTTTATTTCAGCTGAAAAATCATACGGAAATCCTATGCCAAATGCTTTTTTATATCTTATTCTTCAGTATTAATTCATTCAGACCTCTGACGTGAGGTTCATTTTTATACTTTTCAAAGTCATCTCATTTTCCAGTTCCATCTATAATTCTTGAGCTTTCATTTTCCAGTTCGTGAAAAACGTTATCACCCGAGCCCCTCAATCATAACGGATTTTTTTTGCAATAATTTTACTTTCTCGTTCTTTCAAATGACAGGTTTCATTTCCCTGACACCTTACACTTTTATTTCCTTCAATCTGATGAGGCAGTTTAATATTTTGTTCCTCGTACCTTCAAACAGTTTTATCAAGTAAGGAGACTAACCAACTACACAGGCTAAATACAACTTTCGTTTGGGTAAGGTGGTGGCCAAATGGTTAGGGAGGTGGCTTGGTGTGTGAAATGACGCGACTTCGATTCCAGGCTGGGGCAAGGAGCAGTTTGATTAATTTATTTTCGATAAAACAGACTACTGTGCGTCCACATAACCCTTCAACACACAACGGCATTTTATATATATATATATATATATATATATATATATATATATATATATATTTACTGAAAGAGAGAGAGATTGTCCAGGTGCTTGAGGGTGCGAAAGTGGATGTATGTGGAATAACTGAAACAAAATGGAGAGGAGAAAGTGTGAGAGAATGGGAGTATGGATGGGGTATATGTGCAGGAGTAGGTGAGAATGAGAGGGCAAAGGAAGGAGTATGTATAGTTGTGAGTAAAAGATGGAAGAGGAGCATAAGACAGTATGGATCAGTTGGGTCAAGGATTGTGTGGGTAAAGTTGAAAGTTGGAATACAAATGTGGGCGATTGTGTGTGTGTATGCGCCAACGCAAGATCGTGCTAGAAGAGTGAGAGAAGAGTTCTGGACAAATGTAGAAGTGTGCAGGGAAAAGTTTGGAAGGAATGAGAGAGTGTTTTTGATTGGTGATATGAATGATAAAGTTGGGAATGTGAAGGTGGATGGAATAGTTGCTGAGTGGGGTGTGCCTGCTGAGATAGATGAGAATGGGAGTGCGTTAGTGGACATTTGTGCTGGGAGGGGGTTGGTGATAGCCAATACCCTCTTCAGACATAAAATAATCCACAGGTATACATGGCGAGTGATGAGAAGGGTGGGTGGTGAACTGAATGAAAGGAAGTCAATGATTGATTATGTGTGTGTGGATGAAAGGATGCGAAGATGTGTAATGGATGCAAGAGTTTATAGAGGTTGGGGGAGTGGACTTTCTGACCACTACTTGGTGGTGGCCAGAAATAAAATTCAAGTAAGATGGAGGAATAGAATGAGGGAAAGACGAGAGGAAGGAGTAGTTGCAAGGAGAGTGGAATGGTTAAATGAGGATGAGAAAAAGGCAGAGTATAAGAGAGAAGTGGAGGAACGATTGGGCAAATATGAATTGGAGCAGATGGGAGATGTGGAAGGTGTGTGTAGGATATTTACAGAAGAAATATGTGCAGCATGTGATGTGGTGTGTGGAAGGAAGAGAAGACGGAGGGGTTTGCAAGGAACAGCGTGGTGGACTGAAGAGGTGAAACAGGCTGTGGCACAAAAGAAGAAAGCATACAATGAATGGATGAGAAATAGGGGCGTGGAAGAAGTTGAGAGGCGGAAGAGAGAGTTATATGTAGAAAGAAAGACAGAGGTGAAAAGATTAGTAAGAGAGAGTAAGAAGAGAGTGGATGAGGAATTTGGAAGGAATTTGAGTGTAAAGTGGAGGGACTGTAAGAAAATGTTCTGGAGAGAGGTGAAAAGAGTAAGAAAGGGTGGAAGTGAAGTTAGCAGGGAAGTGAAAGATAAAAATGGTAGATTACTAGTGGAGAAGGGAGAAAAAGTGAGCAGATGGAGAGAACACTTTAAGGAATTGTTGAACGTAGAGGATGGAAGTAATGCGAGTATAAGTGACTGGGGAATGGCTGGGAGAAGGAGGGAGGTGAGAAGACAGAAGAAATCAGTAGGATAGAAGTTGTGGAAGCAATGAAGAAAGTTAAATCGGGGAAAGCCAAAGGAATTGATGGAGTGTGTCGTGAAATGCTGAAGCATGAGGGAGAGATAGTAGTAGAATGGATGTGGAAGATGTGCAGATTGGCCTGGGAGGAAGGTAGAGTCCCGGAGGATTGGAAGTCAGGTATAATTATTCCCTTGTAGAAAGGAAAAGGGTAAAAAGAAGTGTGTGGTAATCATAGGGGCATTTGTCTTCTTAGTATAATAGGAAAAGTGTATGGTAGGATACTTATTGACAGAGTTAGAGAAAGAACAGAGAAATTAGTTGGAGAAGAACAGGGAGGCTTTAGGAAGGGAAGAGGTTGTGTAGATCAGATATTCATTCTTAGATCTTTAGTGAAAAAGTTTCTAGAGAAGGGAAAGAAGTTGTATGCGGCTTTCATGGATTTGGAGAAAGAATATGACAGGGTGGATAGACAAGGATTGTGGAAAGTGTTAAGAATATATGGAGTAGATGGGAAGTTGTTGAATGCTGTGAAGAGTATGTACGATGGTGCGAAGGCTGCAGTGCGTGTGGATGGTGAACTAAGTGAATTTTTCTCTTTGAAAGTTGGTTTGAAACAGGGATGTGTCATGTCTCCATGGTTGTTCAATCTGTACATGGATGGGGTAATAAAAGAGGTACAAGGTAGGGTAGTGGATGTTGGAGTGGCCCTGGTGAGAGAGGATAGTGTTTGGAAACTCCCTGTACTGTTGTTTGCAGATGATACTGTGTTGTTGAGTGAAGACGAAGGGGAGCTGCAAGGCTTGGTGGATGAGTTTGAGAGAGTGTGTAAGAAACGGAATCTAAAGGTGAATGTAGGGAAGAGTAAAGTGATGGTCTTTGAGAGAGGTGAAGTCAGTGAATGTACAGCGAGGTTGGATGGTGAGGAATTGGAAAATGTGAGTACGTTTAAGTACTTGGGTAGTGTGATGAGTAAGGATGGAGGTTTGGAGGGTGAAGTGCTTGAAAGGGTACAGCAGGGAAGAAAGGTTGCTGGTTCTTTGAAAGCAGTGATAAGAAACAGGGAAGTGAGCATGGAAGTGAAAAAGTTACTACATGACAGTATTGTGATACCAACTCTAACGTACGGAAGTGAAACTTGGACGTTGTTGGAAGGACACAAGTCAAGAGTGAGAGCAGTGGAAATGAGTTATTTAAGAGAAGCCTGTGGAGTCACATGGAGAGACAGGCTGACGAATGAAGATATAAAGAAGCGTTGTGGTGTTGATGTGGATGTGATAGGAAGCGTTATGAGGAACACACTGAGGTGGTTTGGCCATGTGGAGAGGATGGAGGGTGAAAGACTGACGAAGAGAGTGTATGTGAGTGAGGTGGAGGGGGGAAGAGGGAGGGGGAGGCCGAGGATGAGATGGAGGGATGGGGTGGCGGGGTATATGAGAGAGGGGGGTGTGAGTTGGGAGCAGGGCAGTGAAATGGCGGGGGACAGGGCGACTTGGAGGCGATTTGTTTGTGGCCACCCCAAACGGGATTGAGGCGTCTGGCAATATATATATATATATATATATATGTAAGCACTAGCTTTAAATTGAAGCCATAGCATGTATTCAACATGGACGGTGGATTATTATAGACCGAAGTTGTGACATCTGAAGGTGTGTGGCACGCTTGAGGACTGCTGGACCCCTAGGAACAGGCTGATAAGTCTATGGCCAAAACTGGACATACACAAAAATTACCGCTTCATTATTTGAGTGCTCTCCTAACGAGAAAAAAATCGTCTGGAGAAAGCAAGAATAAACCAACACACTACCTTATGGGTTTCAAGAGGTTAGGGTTCCTTCAATTCTTTAGTCTGGGTAAATAGGCATATCCCATCCAGGTCCGGGGGTCTTTCGTAGCTGAATGAAATCGTCTGACGGTGCTGGTGATAAACAGTGAGACAGAAACGGGTCTCAATGGGATATTAGTCCACAAACTATATCGTGGTTAAATACTGTTTTCATCTTATGTACTGGAGACTGACATATTCAACGCAGTGCAAAACAATTATTCTCAATTACTTCACACAATACACTTGCAAAAGCGTTTTCATTTCAATTCTTAAAAATAATGTTTTCTTCTTCTGAAGCATACATTTTCAGTCTCCAGAAGATTTCACACGTGAACGTTACACAGTTCATTTTTAAGAGCCTTTCCCTTCCTCACACCATCTATTTTCTACGGCATGTAAAACTCTGATACAACCTAAGCTTCTCTACAGGATCTATTTTTGAAGTGTTTTACTTACTATATTCAGTAAACGCCCACATTGTTTATAAGACTCTTGACTGATCTCGTCCACACAGAAGATTTTTATTTTTATTTTTTACCTTTCTCATTCTCCAACCATTCTTTCTTCACTGTCACGTAAAAGCTGTTCTGATCTTCATGCTATATACAAAATGCTTTTATATCTTTAAAATCGTTCCACCTTCAATGTCAGGCCAAAATTTAAGTCTGACCTTATCACAAGCACTAACACGAACAAAATTTCACCGACAGTTCCTTACCAGTACTGTGTCTTGTTTTTCAGATTTCTCCTTCATCCCTGAGTATCAGACTGACTTTCCTTCTCAAACACTTTTGCTCTGTGCTTCATATTACTATTACATAAAACTCCTCGGGAATCACCTTCAGTTGCAACAGCCGGCAGGGCAGTGTCAGCGAACTTATTGTAATGATGCACTCTGAATAGCCATTTCATATTTCACCCCCTGACATTCCGAGAATCAATAAACAGAAACATGTACATTGGGCACACACACACACACACACACACACACACACACACACACATACACACACAAATCCATATAAACCTCATCAGCCCTAGGCCATCTTTTTTTAATTATTATCATGACTGCCAGACGATTTCATTCAGTTTTGCGGAGACCTCTAATATTTTTTTTTTTTTTTTTTTTTTATGTGTCCGACTCTGGGCATAGGCTTCACAGCCTGCTATCAAGGCCCAGCAGTCCTCCTACATACCATGCACCTCTACATGTCACCACTTCGGCGCTAACACCCACCGTCCATATTGAATACATGCTAGGGCTGTCTCATACAGGACTGGTCTATTGGTATTAGCGGGGGTATTTTTACGACATGTCGGCGGGACTTCTGGTAGATCAGTAAAGCCTGATTTAATGTAATTCAAATCCTTAAACTGTTCCCTGCCCCAGCGGGGATTTGAACCTGGGTCCCTTGGGACTGTAGCCCACCTCTCTGCTCAATCAAAGCCTGATTTAATGTAATTCAAATCCTTAAACTGTTCCCTGCCCCAGCGGGGATTTGAACCTGGGTCCCTTGGGACTGTAGCCCACCTCTCTACCGATTGAGCCACCGCCTCCCCCTATTTAAGGGATTAATGAAGGCTATATCTAACCCCTCCAGTTCAAAATGTCAAAGATGAACCATATCGTATGAAAATAGGAAGAATAATATATACCACATAAAAGTCCATGTAGTGAAGTGGAAAACACCATTCCATCTTCCTAGTGTGTCAAATATTATAATCACAACTTGTAGACAAAGTACACTTCTAAGAACCATTTCTGTTTTCACTATCTTTCCTCTTTTAATGTTATGGAAAAAAGGGGCATGATCTGTGTCACACAATACTGGTACACGTTTGAGCTTTTCATTACTCAAACAAATTCATATTCATGCAAAAGCTGTCAAAAAACCTTCACAAAATTAACTTCCCCAAACCTTTCCACTTTCACATATCCACTCCAGCTGTCAGGTGCAAAGGAGTTTCATCTCTTTCACACAGTACACATTTTACATATTTTATAATTTTTTTCATTATTCAAACCTATTCACATTCATGTAAAAATTATTTGGCTTTCTTGACATTAGTACCAATTTTCTCTACCTGTCCATCTTCAGCATCTCTCAAAAATCGGCTCTTCACTGCCCCTGTCTCGAGCAATATGCCAACTTTTCACATCATTCCATCTTCAACGTCAAGTAAAAAAAAAAAAATATTTTCTTTACAAAATGGATCCTTCTGCCAACCCACCTTGAATGCCACTCAAAAACTGTCATACCTCTAACAAAGTACATTTATAAGAGCTTTCTCAGTTTCGAAAACAGTTGTGTTTTTTTAACAAAGACTGACGAAGAGAGTGTATGTGAGTGAGGTGGAGGGGGGAAGAGGGAGGGGGAGGCCGAGGATGAGATGGAGGGATGGGGTGGAGAGGTATATGAGAGAGGGGGGTGTGAGTTGGGAGCAGGGCAGTGAAATGGCGGGGGACAGGGCGACTTGGAGGCGATTTGTTTGTGGCCACCCCAAACGGGATTGAGGCGTCTGGCAATAGATAGATAGACAGACATTTTATATTGTAAGATAAAAGTGGCAGCAGTCGCCATGAAGTGCTTAACCACAGTGCTCTTCCCTATAACTTGAACTTTTGAATCAGCATTAGGCTATTCACCCACTCTTCTGTGATAAAGGGCCACAGGGCATCATCCAGGTTACCAGTTACCTCCCGCAGCTGTTATCCAAGGTGTTAAATTTACCTACAAACCTACAAATGGGTAGAAGGGTATCAGGTGTCTGCACTAGGATTCAAACCCTGGCACTACTGGGTTGGCATTTTCGTTGCTTGTGATGATAACCATTCACACTGTCACAGTCCAATTCATACATTTTCAAATGACTTTATACACTGAAAAAAATTTATATTTTCTTTCCACACGTCATCTACAAGATTTTATAACATTCAAAACCTGTCACATCTCGCTGACATTTTTCTAGCAACCTTTTCATTGTTTTACTACCATATCTCTTATAAGAATTTTTTTTCATTTTTAAAACAAGCCATATCTCCTCGACACAGCAAATAACCTGTTATTCACATGAACCCCCCCTTTTTTTTTAACACCCTGAGATATCCTTCTGCAGACCCTACTTAATTTGAATAGTCACTTGTTATTTCACTTTCCTAAATCTGCCATATCTTCTGGACAGTACAAAGATATTAAGAATTTTCATTTTATAACTTGCCAGTCTCCTCTCATTTTTATTTTTTTTTTTTTTAGCCTACCAACACAGGACAGTTTTTTTTTTTCTTTTGTTTGTTTCTTTGTTTTGTAACCTGACAACTCTTCCAAGAGTATTTATCTCCTGGACACAATACATTTATAAGAACCTTTCCCCTACTTAAAGCTGTCACATCCTGACATGGAAAGTTAATAACACCCCATCACATCTTAATCTGTCCGTCATATTTTCAACACCCATCACTTCCTTCTGATGGTATAATCGACATCGAAAGTCCTGTCGCCTCTCCTGTTTTTCTCTCCATGCGTTTTGAAAATCAGTGTGGTGAATCCGCAGCAACCGACACTAATGACCTCATTTAGCCTCGGATGAGTGTTATAAGCGTCATTTGCTACAGATTCACCAAGCCGATTTTTCAAAGTTCGCGGAGAGAGAGGTGACCAGACTTCTGATGCTGACTCTACATTTACCTGGACTTCTGATGCTGTTTGTACACATATCCAGACTTTTGATGCCGACAGTACATTTATTCGGACTTTTGATGCCGACTCTACATTTATCCGGACTTTTGATGCAGACTGTACATTTATTCGGACTTTTGATGCAGACTGTACATTTATTCGGACTTTTGATGCAGACTGTACATTTATCTGGACTTTTGATGCAGACTGTACATTTATTCGGACTTTTGATGCAGACTGTACATTTATCCGGACTTTTGATGCCGACAGTACATTTATCCGGACTTTTGATACTGATCGTATACATATCCAGACTTTTGAAGCTGACTATGCATTGATCAGGATGCTGACTGTACATTTATCCGGACTTCTGATGCCGACTCTACCTTTGCCCAAACAACTTCTTCATCTTTAAATCTTATCAGACATCTGGACCCAACACATTTACGAGAACCTTTAGTCTTTCGTCACCTGTCCCAAACGTGAGTGATCCCAGTCCTCCCACGTGCTGCAATATTGATGAAAAGGGAGTGTTGCAGCTTCCACAATGGTCAATAATGCAGCCGGACCTGATACAGTCAGTTTTTCAATCAGGTTGTCACTGCAATATTCTAGTCGGATCTTTCGTGGTCCCCCGCCCCCACATTCCCGCCAAAATCAACACTCTTGACTTAACATAGTTTCTTTTATATTGTCAATAGTCTCTCTCTCTCTCTCTCTCTCTCTCTCTCTCTCTCTCTCTCTCTCTTTTCTTTAATCCTTCTTTATATTCTCTCCAAATCTGTGCCAAAACATACACTCTCGCTTTTACATAACGGTATACTTCTTCACACTTTCAAATTAATATCTTCTTTATTATCTCATTTTTTAAGCGGGCCATTCGTCACATTCCATTTTTTTTCTGTTTTCCTAATTCTCTCTCTATTTATAAACCAGATATTTCACCGCATATTCCTGATAAACTAGTAGCAGTCGTATACTTTTATTTCACTGTCACATTTTTCAACACATTTCACACTTCCAGCTTCATGGAGTCTGTCACATTTACACTGGCTTAATTTTGTTATATCTACTGCACCATATATTTTTCTTATAACATTATTCTGTACACCTCCGGGCAAAATAAAAAAAGTCACACTTTTCCATTATTTTCTTTTTTAATGCCGTGCCTTTGCATATTTTTGTTATACTCTCGATTCGAAATATACAGATACTGTCAACATGTTTATAATCTTTTTTTCCTCTGACTGAAAATATAATGTATACTGACTTTGTTTACTTTCTTTACATTTCCGATTAATTTGTAAATATCGTAAACTTTGGGCATGGTTTAAAAATCTCTAATTGTGATTTAAAAACTTATCTATTTCAATAACACTTTATTAAATTGTAAAAAAAGGCTTCACCCCTACCTCTCATGCCTCACCTCTACCTCATTCCAACCTCTCGTGCCTCGGCTCTACCTCTCCTGTGTCACCCTACCTAATCCCAACCTCTCCGGCCTCATCCCTACCTCACTCCAACCTCTCCTGCCTCACATCTACCTCTCACCTACCCTCGTCTTCCTTACTATCCTTACTCTCCTGCCTTAACCTACCCTCATCTACCTCTCATCTGTCTAACCTGCCTAAACTTCCCTTCACCTGTCTTCCTTCAATCAAACCTATCTAAACCTTCCTCCGCCTGCCTTTTGCCGGGCCTGAACTTCCCATCGCCCACTTCATCTTTTGCCTGACCTGCCTTCCTCCTGCTTGTCCTGCCTAAGCGTCGCATCGCCTACTTCCTGCTCTGCCTGTCGTGCCTTAAATCCCTTCATTTTCCTCCTTTTTACAATAGCCACCTAAACCTTCTTTATCATGCCTCCTTCCTGTCTGACTTGCCTAAAGGTGTCTTCCCCTGCCTCTCTTCTGGCTGACTTGCCTTCCCTCTGCCTAACCTGTCTCCCCTCTCCCTGCCTGTCCTACTTCTTTTGTCTAACCTGCCTACCCACTGCTTACCTACCCTATCTCCATTTTTCATTGTCTGCCAATCCTCAGCCTACCTGCTCTATCTGCCTCCTGCCTAACCTGCCTCCCCTCTGTCTAACCCGACTCCCCTCTTCCCCGGTCTCCCTAATCATCTCTCCCTTGCCTGCCTGCGTACCCTGCCTGTCCTGCCTCACGTGACCTGCCTGAGCCCCACTGTAAGGATAACCGGTGATGGATGGATGGAAGTATTAGTGGTCGCCCTCAGAACAAAATTACTTCCCTTGCCATTCTCTACTTTCCTTCTTTTTTTCGCTCCTTCGTCCTCTCCATTCCCTCACTTCTATTTCCTAGCCCTCTTCCCTCCTTTCTTTACTCTCTTTTCTCCACTCCCTCCTTCCTCCTCTCTCTTTCTCTCTCTCTCTACCTTTCCTCCTCCTCCTCCTCTTCCATTTTTTCGCTGTCCTTTGTTTTTCCCTTTTACTGGACTATTCTCCCTGCTGTTCTACTTTTTTTCCACCTTGTCTTCCTTCCTCTCTTCTCATTTCTCCTTTCTCATTCACTTCCCCATTCTCCACTCTGCTTCCCTTCAAAAATATTTCTTCTTGATCCCTCTCCATCCCTTCCTTCTTTCCTCCTTCCTTCCTTCATTCATTCCTTTCTTCCATCCATTCATCTATCCTTCCTTCTTCCCTCCCTCCCTTTCCTTCCTTCCTTCTTTCCTTCGTTTCTTTCTTCCTTCCTTCTTTCCTTCGTTTCTTTCTTCCTTCCTTCCTTCCTTCTTCCTATCATTTCTTTCCTTCCTTCCTACCTGTTTTTCCCTCCTAGGAGAGTATGTTCGCTGAGAGTCGGCAAAATGGACGTTGATATGCTCTTGTATGCTACTTACCCAAAAAATTTATAATACTCACTTTTTTTTTTTTTATCCTACTGTAGGGACTTTCCTTTTTCCCCACTGACATCTCTAGACGAGGATGGTCATGTTAGGAGGAATATTTCGAAATGAAGGGGTTATGTATATCCACCATCAATTCCCTCACTATCAATACCCTCTCATCATCAAAATCAGATCGTTTACCATCTGTAAGAACAATATGATAAAGATAAAAACAGAATAATAACAATGGTTCCCGTCTATACACAAGTTGGTAAGGGAGAAGTGCTACGGAGCTTCATAACCCCTTGAGCTCGAGGTCTATCTGTATTACCGACAAAATATTTTATTAAGTTTAAGGGGGACTAGCAACATAAGCCTGTCTCCGGCATCATCTCATCCACCCAGACACCCACCTCCCAACCCAGTGCGTTTAGTTTGGCAAAGAAACACCACATGCGTTGGACTGGATATCAGCAAGGGAAGTGAGGAACAGCTTCTGGGGGACGGCTGGTTAACGCGAACTGCTAGCATGGTCAGCAGGTTGATTTGCATAGGCTCCTCCCACTAAGCTCTTAGCCAATGGAAGGCAGCGATACTCGTGACGTCACTCCCATTACCCACTATCCAAACCAACCAATAGGATGTGCCAGTACCCATGACGACCACATCTCTTCGGCTCCTCCCACTTTATGATCAGCCAATGGGAAGCACCAAAACTAATGACGTCACTCCCCTAAGGTCCGCCCACTGTTTTCTCACACCGAAAGACAGGCACAGCAACTTTAATGGAACAGATTTGTGATAATGAAAGGGTCAATGAAGAGTACTGTCTAACTTCATTTTGAAACGCTATCTTTTCTCTGAATAAAGTCTTCTCAACAAAATATAAATGGCGTCCTCGTAGCGAAGAGGTATGTTTCACGAGATACCTCTCTCTCTCTCTCTCTCTCTCTCTCTCTCACACACACACACACACACACACACACACATTCTACCATCCATCATTTCTCCTTTCTCCCTATTCCTCATCATTCTTATCCCTCCTCATCATTCTCCTTTTAATTCCTTCTCAAACTTCATCCTATTCCCCTTTATCTCTTACAAAAAAAAAAAAAAAAAAAAAATCGAACAACACCACTATCCATCCTCAAAATTAAATAAGAGTGAATTTTAAGAAGTTATAAAAAAGTGCAGAAGTGGTAGTACAATTGAATAAGGGAGTGAGGGAATGACAAGGCGCGGCGGTCACGCAGGGGGGTCAATAGGGTGATTCAGGAAGATGTATGTGAGTTTAAGTGCGTCTGTGCGTGTGTGGTTCAAGTGTGTGTGTGAAGGGGGGTGGGGAAGTGAAGGTGTGCTTGTGTGTAGGGTGTGTTTATATGTCGAGGGGGAGGAATGGGGCGTGTGTGTGTGTGTGTGTGTGTGTGTGTGTGTGTGTGTGTGTGTGTGTGTGTGTGTGTGTGTGTGTGTGTGTGTGTGTGTGTGTGTGTGTGTGTGTGTGTGTGTGTGTGTGTGTGTGTGTGTGCTTACCTCCCCCCCCACACACAGCAAAGGCGAAAATGCATGCAATTTCTGTTCATTACATCCCGCTAGAGCGCCACCTGTTCAAAAATAAATGGCTGAACACACACACAAACTGGTAACTCTATCCCAGACAACTAAAACATCAGTTGCAATTTTATTTACACGCACCAATCAGGTTTTGCTGAGTTCAGGCTTCTCCATGTCAATTATTAAAGCGTTTTTAATTTCAACCCGGGAAATGAGTTCTCGCAGTTTGGACAGGCTTTTGATTGTTGATATGATTCTTGGATCTGTGCTGTCTCCTCTTTTCATCCGCTGAGTCTCACGTCATGCTCAAATGCCGGCGTGAGGAAGGGAAGAGAAGGAAAAGAAGGGAATGGAGAGCAACGCAAGGAAGGAGGGAATGGAAGAGGTGAGGGGTGAAAGGATGAAAAGGGAAAGAAGCAAAAGTGAAGAACAAAAAGTGAACAGAGCAAGAGGGAAGGGAAGGAGAGCGTAAGGTATCTGAAACTTTAATTAATAAGCATATTGTTAAACATCTTGAATCCAACAACTTAATTAGTGATAGACAATACGGTTTTCGCCACGAAAGATCCACCATTGACATACTCAATCTCTTAACTCATACCATCCATCAATCAATTGATCTTTTTGGAGAAACTCATGCAGTAGCTCTTGATATCTCTCAAGCTTTCGACAGAGTATGGCACCGTTCCCTGCTGTCCAAACTCCCTTGCTATGGACTAACGTGTTTTGTTCCTTTGATTTCTTCTTATCTTAGTGACAAGAAAATAAGAGTAAAAGTAGATGATGTATATTCGAATTTCCACTCAATTAACGCCGGTGTGCCGCAGGGATCAGTTCTGGCGCCAACCCTATTTCTGGTTCATATTAATGATCTCTTATCTGTCACTCACAATCCCATTCACTCATATGCAGATGACTCAACACTACATAGTTCATTCACACTCAGACATCCATTTACAAAGTCTAATATTTCTACCTCTCAACTCAGTACAGCCATCTCCATAAATCAAGGTCTATCTACAATCAGTGAATGGGGACAAAACAACTTTGTCTCTTTTAATGCTAGTAAAACTAAATATATACAGTTTACTAATAGACAGATATTGCCAGATTCGTACAATACCTTCAGTGCTACTAATATTCCCATCTCCAAAAGTATTGAAATTCTTGGTGTCTCACTTAAAAGTGCCCTCAGCTGGACCTCTCATGTCACATCACTTGCAAAAACCGCCCCAAAGAAACTTGGATTATTGTACAGACTCCGTAACTTCTTCGCCGATGAGCAGTTGGCTATAATTTATAAGAGTCATGTGCACTCTCAGCTTGAATATTGCTCACCCTTGTGGAATGGTTGTGGAGAGGTTGCATTAAGACAACTAGACAAAATTCAGAATAAAGCTGTTAGAATCATTAACAACCCTGCCATTACATATAAACTACCTCCCCTGCAAGTAAGAAGGAATGCTGCCTCCCTTGCATTATTTTACAGATATTTTTTTGGCAAATGCTCAGACGAAGTTGCGTCCATGGTGCCACCTCTCCATGCCTTCCCTCGTGGTACACGGGCATCTGGTAGCGCTCATGACTGGAATGTCACTCAACCATATTGCAGAACTTCTGCCTATCAGAATTCTTTCATTCTCCGAACTGCATCTCTCTGGAACTCGCTTCCCCAGAGTTGTTTCCCTCCAAATTTCAACCCACAGCTGTTCAAGTCTAACTGTTACAGATATTTTATGAACAGAGGACACCAGTAATCTGGTGTATGGATTATTTTTTTTTACCCATTTGTTTTTCCTTCCTCCGTTCTGTTATTTATAAAAAATAAAAAATAAAAAAAATAAAAGGGAAGGCGAAATGGGAAAGGTGAGTGAGAAAAGGGAGGGAAGGAGGAACGAACGGAAAAGTGAACTGCAACGGAAGGGAAAGAAAAAAAAAACGAAACGAAAGGACAAGCAAACAAGAAAAGAAACAGAAAGGAAGGACAATAAAGCTAATAAAGTGGAGGAGAGAATAGGAAGGGATGACAGACGGAACGGTAGAAAGTGAAGTGAAGGAAAGTGAAGAGAGTGAACGAGAGGGAAAAGATATAAAAAATCGAGATGGGAGGGGAATGAGCCTCTCTCTCTCTCTCTCTCTCTCTCTCTCTCTCTCTCTCTCTCTCTCTTCAGTCTTATTCGTCTATCTTTTTTTATTGCATTTCTAACCTTTCCGTTCAGCCACCCCCTTCCTTCCTTCCTTTCTACCTCTCCTTCCCCCTTTCCTTCAATTTCACCTGTCCTTCCCCTTTTCCGCAACTTTTTATTCCTTTCCGCTTAATTTAACCTAAGCCTCTTCCTTCATTCCACCCTACCACATTCCTGTCTCTCCCTTCCTCCCTACCTCCCTTACCACCCCCACCATAAACCTCTCCTACTCTTAACAACTCCACTTCTCTCCTCCTCCTCCCATCCCTCTCATTCCCCTCTCCCCACATTTCTCCTCCTTCAACCTCTTCCCCTTCCACCCCATTCATCCCTTCTCCCCAATTATCTCTTCCTCCCTCCCCACATTGCTCCTCTTCCCACCGCACCTTCCCTCCTCCGCCGTCTCTCCCCCTCTCCTTCCCAACACCACTCCTCCCACCTCACCTTTTCTACCTGGCCGCGTCCCTGCTAATTAACAGCTCACCTCCGCCCACTTCACAGGTAACCTACACACCAGAGGCTGAATCTCCTCGGAAAAGAGAGCTCCCTAGCACCTCTTTATTAGCGGTTTATTTTGCATATTACACTGTCTTATTCTCCGGAATCTCATTATAACTTTATAATAGGCCTATAGACAAATTGCAACACACACACACACACACACACACACACACACACACACACACACACACACACACATTCGCAAACTAACTTACGATCAAACCCCTGTCCTAAAGATCATTTTGGAGAGAGAGAGAGAGAGAGAGAGAGAGAGAGAGAGAGAGAGAGAGAGAGAGAGAGAGAGAGAGACAGAGAGAGAGAGAGAGAGAGAGAGATTCTAACTACACAAAACAAAGGGATTAATTCCATCTCAAATAATTCAATGTTAGTTAAAATTCTTCATGTTTCCAGGTCCACACATACCGGTACCTAAGTTGAGGGTAAACTTCAGCATAAGATATACGAAAAGCAAACTCTAATTGAAGCATACAGGTAAATTCTAAGTTGAGGTAGTAATTCTAAGTATAACATCCATTACTTATGATTCACGGTGGACATTACTACAAGCTAAATTGAAAAGAAAATCAAAGGCACACTCAATAAAACGAAATCTATCTATCTATCTATTGCCAGACGCCTCAATCTCGTTTGGGGTGGCCACAAACAAATCGCCTCCAAGTCGCCCTGTCCCCCGCCATTTCACTGCCCTGCTCCCAACTCACACCCCCCTCTCTTATATACCTCTCCACCCCATCCCTCCATCTCATCCTCGGCCTCCCTCTCCCTCTTCCCCCCTCCACTTCACTCACATACACTCTCTTCGTCAGTCTTTCACCCTCCATCCTCTCCACATGGCCAAACCACCTCAGTGTGTTCCTCATAACGCTTCCTATCACATCCACATCAACACCACAACGCTCCTTTATATCCTCATTCGTCAGCCTGTCTCTCCACGTGACTCCACAGGCTCCTCTTAAATAACTCATTTCCACTGCTCTCACTCTTGACTTGTGTCCTTCCAACAACGTCCAAGCTTCACTTCCGTACGTTAAAGTTGGTATCACAATACTGTCATGTAGTAACTTTTTCACTTCCATGCTCACTTCCCTGTTTCTTATCACTGCTTTCAAAGAACCAGCAACCTTTCTTCCCTGCTGTACCCTTTCAAGCACTTCACCCTCCAAACCTCCATCCTTACTCATCACACTACCCAAGTACTTAAACGTACTCACATCTTCCAATTCCTCACCATCCAACCTCGCTGTACATTCACTGACTTCACCTCTCTCAAAGACCATCACTTTACTCTTCCCTACGTTCACCTTTAGATTCCGTTTCTTACACACTCTCCTAAACTCATCCACCAAGGCTTGCAGCTCCCCTTCGTCTTCACTCAACAACACAGTATCATCTGCAAACAACAGTACAGGGAGTTTCCAAACACTATCCTCTCTCACCAGGGCCACTCCAACATCCACTACCCTACCTTGTACCTCTGTTATTACCCCATCCATGTACAGATTGAACAACCATGGAGACATGACACATCCCTGTTTCAACCCAACTTTCAAAGAGAAAAATTCCCTTGGTTCACCATCCACACACACTGCAGCCTTCGCACCATCGTACATACTCTTCACAGCATTCAACAACTTCCCATCTACTCCATATATTCTTAACACTTTCCACAATCCTAGTCTATCCACCCTGTCATATGCTTTCTCCAAATCCATGAAAGCCGCATACAACTTCTTTCCCTTCTCTAGAAACTTTTCCACTAAAGATCTAAGAATGAATATCTGATCTACACAACCTCTTCCCTTCCTAAAGCCTCCCTGTTCTTCTCCAACTAATTTCTCTGTTCTAAAACGAAATGCTACTTGATATAAACCAGCAAGTCAAAGAAGGCTGAAGATGTTTATAAGAGTGTTAAATTTCGAGGTCAGTGCCTGGGGGTTCTTAAACGTCTAGAGTCAGCACCAGGAAGGAGAGAAGATAAACCATACGACTGGAAAAAAGAATTGCATAAAACTGAAGCCATAAAAAAACTGAAATAACAATAATAATAATAATAATAATAATAATAATAACAATCATCATCATCATCATCATCATCATCATCATTCCATCTCTAATTCCCACCTCAAAATCCATTATAAACAACACATAACTGATAGCGATGAGTGGCAGAAAATACACGCAGAAGATAATAACGTACAAGCACTGAACAAAGGAGCTGATAAGAAGTAAATGAATAACGTAAGGTATATACAAAGAAGAGGATGGATGACAATGAACTGCCAATCATTGTAAACTTAACAAAAAAAACAGAAAAAAATATAATAGTTAAAGGAAAAGCAACACTAAATAAAAGGAGATGGAAACTATTAGCCTTTTAATTCCCAGGACGTATTCCCTTGGTTTTTTCTTGCAACCTCCAGATGATCTTTTTTTACGTAGGACAGACTATTGGTAGCAAATGGGCTGGGGAAACCTACAGCCAACTCCTCCAGATCGAAAAGTCTGTCTAAAACTAATAAAGTCTTCTGATGGCAGCAGTAACAGAATATTAAAACACGTCATTGGAGTGAAGTTGTTAACCCCTTCACCACGATGACGCTTTTTGTATTTTATTACTCCTCCCACCAGACGATTTTATTCGGCTTCGGCGAGGCCTCTCGTACTGAAGGGGTTGATATATTTTTTTTCCAACCTTTTTACGACAAGAATCACCTCTAAATTGACCCAATCAATCTCCAGTTAACCAAACTAATCTAAAAAAAAGAAATCGTCATTGCAAACAAAGGCTCAAAATGAAGGGTGGAAGGGACGATGATGGGTATAGGGGGAGTCACAGATGGGAGGAAAAGGCTGGTGGAGGAGGAGGAGGAAAAGGAGGGAAACAGTGAAGGTATGAAGTGGTGAAGAAGTATGGAAGGGACGGTAAGAGGAGCGACAGATGGGAGAGAAGAGTTGGTGGCGAAGAACGAAGGAAATGGAGACGAAAAGTGGAAATTGAAAATAATGGTGGAATAAGAAGGCCCTTGATGAATCTGTGAAGAGGTAGGATGGAATGGTGGAATGACGTATAATGTAATGAAACTGTGACAGGATGAGCGGATAACTACAGATAAAATGGTGGGGAGATAATAGAGAGGCAGAGACAATGTAAGTGCAACATAGATGAAGCATTGTTTGTGGGGGAATTAATGAAAAGAAAAACGCAATGCAAGGAACAGAGGGTGGGAGGGAGGTGATATATGGGAAAGAGGGGGAATGAGAAAGATGTGGAGACTGGAAGGGGGGGAGAAGAATGGGAAAAGTAAAAATGAGGGAGTGGGAATTGGAGTTGGGGATGAAAGAAAAGGAAAGTCTGAAGTATGGGAAAAGTAAAAAGGGAAGACTAAGGGTTGGGGGGAGGGAGAATGAAGGGGAAAAGAGTGGCTGAGTATCAAGGCAAACAAACAGCAACAAACTTATTTGGCGTTTATAACAATAATCGTTTTAGGTTAGACTAGATAATACTTGTTTTGTGAGTTCTGTGGGCAAGTCAGAGTGTCATCCCCCCTCCCGTCTATTTTTAGGAAAGGCTGTTTAATACTTGTTTTATATGTACTGTGAACAAAGTAGAAAGACCCTCAATACCCCCTACAATTTCTCGTTTATGGATAGGCTGATTGTGATGTCTGTGAGCAAGGCAGAGAGATCCTCACCCTCCTCTTTGGCTGTATGAGACCTGGCTTGTGAGCGTTGTGAGCAAAGCAGAGAGATCCTCAACTATCCCCTTGCCTCTCCTACCCACCCACTACTTCCAGTCGAGGCCGCCAGGAAAAACTGTGAAGGATTACCATCCAGTATAACTATATCACGATGGGATTTTTAAAGGAAAGAATGATTGGCAAATATTCTAGATTACGACAGTGTACTCGGGAAGGTACCATTATGCGAATTATGATTTTATTCTGCACGCGCATCCTCCAAAATCTGCGTGAGTGAGGTAGTGTTGAAGGAAGAGAGAAGTGAGGGTGTGGTGAGGCGTGGTATGCAGTGGGAAGGATCACGAGAGGAAGGTGAAGTGGTGGGGTCGGATCCTGAGGGCGGGTGGAGATGTGGTGGTGGTGGAAGGGTGCAGAGCGAGGGTGGAGTGGGTGTAGTGGCGGGGAGGGGAGACTGAAGATGGGTGGGTGAGTGCGAGGAGTGGGTGTGGCAGTGAGGGGGTGGGGAGGAATGCCAAGGAGTTGATGTGGTGGTGAGGAAGGGGGACTGGTGAAGGTGGGTGGATTGGTGGAGTGAGTGTGGCTGGGCGGGGTGGGTGGTAATGCAGTGATCGTCTCGCCAGCCTGCCTTAGTAACACACACACACACATACCCCACCCCACTCACGATTAGGGCAGGGCTGGGGTAGGGCTGAGGGGAGGAAGGGCCAAGGATAAGGGAAGGACTAAATGAGGGCTGTAGGAGAGGATGATCGTCGCAATAAATGGCTGGTGAGGGGCGTACAACAGTTGGTTATGGCTGTAGAAAGGGCAGGTGAGGATAGGAATGTGAATGGAGAAGGCTGTAGGAAAGCTGAGGAAGACTAAAAAAGGACTGGTGAGGACTAGCAAAGATCTTGGGTGTCGAAAGCCCTGATATGACTCGGTGGCAGCGTTCTCATCTCGTGATAGGTGTGGTCAAAGTCAAGGATTCAAGCCTACACCGTGGTGGACATCAAAATGGGTGCTGGTTGTATGTTCTTTCAGATGCATTTATATGTTCGCACTGTCTACTTCACCCATGACAGACACAGACTCTTGACACATACAAACACACCAAAGACAACATTTTGACCTTCACAAGCAACACTCCTCCAACAGCCACCCCTTCCCCATACATGTTTCGCAAGCATGGCGGAGGGTTAATGCTGGCTATCACTCTCTTTCTGAGGAGAAGGTCAGGCCCTGCAGTGGACCTAATACGGACTGATACAGATACAGATAAAGACAGGTGGGGGATGGGGTAGGAATGGATAGCAGTGCTTGGGTATGCTGGGAGGTGACGGCTGGGAGGTGAGGGCTGCAGGGGAAGGGTGATGGCTGTGGGTGAGGGTGAGTTCTGGGGGTGTGCACTGACTTAAGCCTGGGATCTCCTAGTTACCTTCACACTAGCAAGACACAAACACAATACCTGGTACTCCCCCCCCCCCACACCCACACGCTCTCTCTCTCTCTCTCTCTCTCAGTGTGGCGAAGGGTATGTGTGCGTGTGAGGGCTGGTATGACTGAGGGATGTCTGAGGTTTAATTAAGGACTGATACGGACTGTGTGAGGGCTGTGTGAAGGAATGAACCTTTTCTTCCAGCTGGCACCAGACGATTATATTCACTATCCGACAAACCCTAGTAATTAATGGGCGATTGAATGTTAAATACACTTCCTTCAGTTCAATACGTCTTTCCTGAGCTGAACAAAACTGTCAGGAGAAATTAAGAATAAAATGAAAAGCATTCCACCTTAGTGAAGGGGTTAAGACAAGGACGAATGGGTTGTAAAGGTCTCAGTGAGTAACTGCTGTGTGAATGAATCTAAAGGCTGGCTACAAAGGCTTAAAAATATGTCTAATGAGGAATGTTAGACGTGAAAGGAATGGTGAAAGCTGAAGGGGGTTACTAAGGACTACGGAAAGAGCCAGCAAAGACTCCTTGAGAGCTGGTGAGGGCTCTAAAGTGGGTCGACAAAGAATATACAGACCTGGTTAGAAATGTATAGGGGTGATAAAGGCTGCAAAAAGGACAGCTAAAAGTTGTACAATGGGCCGATAAATTCTGCAGGCTCTAGAGAATTGTAAAAAGGGCTGACAAAGGCCGAAAATGGGCAGGTTAGAACAGCAGGCAGGCTGATAATGACTACAGAAAAGGCTGATGAGGGCTACAAAACAGGTTGATGAAGCTCAGATGCTGGTGACACAAAAAGACTGAAAAAGCCTTGACAAGACTGGTTAAGAGAAGAAAGGACTACTAAAGAAAGAACTGTAGGGAGTGCTAGCAAAAAGTATAGGAAGACTTAGGAAGGGATGTACAAAGGGATAAGGTTTGCAGAAGAGGTTTATGACAAGAAAAGCTCATTAAAGACCAGAAAAGTCTTCAGATGGGCCTCTAGGGAGGGCTGGTAGAAGTTGTGCGAGAGGTTTGTGAAGACCAAGGAAAGGGCCTGCAAGGACTATAGAAAGGGGTGGTAAGGGCTGGTGGATAGGGGCTGGAGGGCTGGTGGAGCAAGCGGCCTGTGGTCCGTGAGGGTCCTCGTGAATAATAATGGCCGCCTGCATCTGCTGTACACACGTAATTAAATTCTGCACCAGAGTTAAGGCAAGGGGAGGCCACCAGAAGGACGCAAGGAGGGAGAAGGAAGGAGGAAGGAGAGGAGGAAGGAGAGTAGGAAGGAAAGTAGGAAGGAGAGAAGGAAGGACGAGAAGCAGAGAAAGAGAAGAAGCGGAAGCAGAAAGCGGGAAGGAGAAAGCGACAGGGGAGGCAAGATGAGAAAGGGAGAGATGGCCTGGAGGAAGGAAATACAGAGAAACAGGGAAGGAGGAATGGAGAATAGATGAGAAGGGAGGAAGAGAGAGAGCTTGCAGTGTGCTCAGATAAATCGATAAATGGCTTACAGAATTTAAAAAAAAAAAAAAAGTAATATGTGATAAAGAATAAGACTGGAAAGACATTACAACTGGAGTTCCACAGGCTTCACTGTGGGGTCCTACTCTGCTTTTCATAGATGACTGATAATGAAGAAGGCTTGTTTTGTAGAATATCCAAATCTGCTGCTCATATGAAATTAGTTAGCAGAAACATGCTGGTTGGCTAGCAGGAACTGGTAACAGAATGGACACATCTTTGCAAAAATAGGCCATTCGGAGATCTTGATTAACTGTTTCATTTTACACAAATATGGCAGATGGATTTTAGTATTAGTAAGTGCACAGTGCCAAACATTGGCAGTAAACATGAAAAAACAAACAGCCATAATATAAATAATTTTCACCTTGATACTGTAAACCACAAGAAAGACAAGGAAATTATACTAACATACTATTTCAAACCAAGTAAACGTGCAACGGTGTTACGAATGCCGACAAATTAATCGAATTCACTTATACAGAAAAAGTGAGCAGATGGAGAGAACACTTTAAGGAATTGTTGAACGTAGAGGATGGAAGTAATGCGAGTATAAGTGGCTGGGGAATGGCTGGGAGAAGGAGAGAGGTGAGAAGACAGGAAGAAATCAGTAGGATAGAAGTTGTGGAAGCAATGAAGAAAGTTAAATCGGGGAAAGCCCCAGGAATTGATGGAGTGTGTGGTGAAATGCTGAAGCATGGGGGAGAGATAGTAGTAGAATGGATGTGGAAGATGTGCAGATTGGCCTGGGAGGAAGGTAGAGTCCCGGAGGATTGGAAGTCAGGTATAATTATTCCCTTGTACAAAGGAAAAGGGGAAAAAGAAGTGTGTGGTAATCATAGGGGCATTTGTCTTCTTAGTATAA
>NC_137042.1:9314702-9342202 GCF_032717465.1 Coenobita brevimanus
ATTAACTCCGGAAACCATTCACAACGCTGGGTGGTAACTACTGTATATAACCAAATAACGGAGTGATGTGGAGTTTACTATTGTGGAGAGACGGTACTGCGGCGTCCATCCACGAACCAAGCCTCCACAATCTTCGCGCTTCGCTGTGGCGAGGCACTGTCAACCGCATGGAAATATCAGTTCATTGCACAGGAAAGTCCTGTAGGGGCGACTTCTTGCCTGCGGTTGATGAGACTGGGGTTATTCTTCTACTATTACTCTACTACTACTGCTACTACTACTACTACTTCTACTACTACTACTACTAATACTACTACTACAGTCCTACCACCCTCAGACGAAATTATTCAGCTTAGGACAGGGAATTTCGTACTGGATGGATTAAATATAGCACCAACCTCTTTCGCTATGAGAGGCAGGTATAAAATATGAAGCATGGCAGTGTACTGGAAAAGTTTAATTAGTGGCATGGCGACAGTCGAACTCTGCGGACAAAGTTTACGTTGAGGGAAGTAAAAATGAGTTACTGAATGCGGGGCTCAACGTGCTCGCTTCAACCATAATTAACTAACCTCTATTTTATCTACCCTGGTCTAGCTGATTCTATTTCGGGAGGTCACGTATAGAGCGAGATTCTACCTTATGCTGAGGAATGTACATGTTTCTAAATACGGGGAAAGCAGTACTCTTTTCCTAACTTTAATTAGCTAACTAGTTTGTATATTACACTCACTACTTCCAGGCAATTTTATTCAATTTAGCAGAGTTACATTAATGCATGGCGACATTCTAACTGGCCCGACACTATTTATGGAGGGGAAAGCAAAAACGAGGTCCTAAATGCGGGGTGGAAAGTGCTCGCTCTAACTTTAACCATAATTACCTCTCTCTCTCTCTCTCTCTCTCTCTCTCTCTCTCTCTCTCTCTCTCTCTCACCCTTATCTATTTTATTCAGTTTAGGACGGCTGAGTGTAGGGCGACATTCAAACTAACCCAACGCTGTGTATGGTGAGGAATTTTCAATATTTGCAACAAGAATTTCTGACATGTAAAATGCTCTGCTTTCTCTTACTCCAGTTTTAAGTATTTTTCATTTTCTTCTCACTACTGACATCCGAATTTATACAGATTAGGAAAGTTAATTTGGTGCATGGCAACATTCTGACTTGCACGACACTGTTCAGGGCCAAGAATGTAAAAATAAGTTTCTAAATACGGAGGAAAGCACTCGCTCAACCTTTCGAATTACCTTTCCTGGACTGCTCTTGTTTTCCTCGATCCTATTTCATTCAGTTTATGAGAATTAAATGCATCACGGCTTTCTAACTGGACCTACCCTGTTTATAAATGACGTGGAAGGTGAAAATGAGTTCCTAAATGTAAAGCTGATTGTCTTTGCTCTAACTCTACCCATAATTCCATTTTTTTTTTTCCAACTTCACGCTTTCTACGCCTGTTCATTTTACTCAGTTTATGGGAATCTAGTGCACAGCGACTTTATAACTGGTCCAACACTGTTTATAACGATGAATGTAAAAATGAGTTCCTAAATGCAGGGCGGAATGCAATTAGCTTTAACTTTTGTCCATAATTATCTACTTTTTATGCTATTCATCCTTTTATCACAGTTTGTTTTATTCACACCAGGAGAACTAAGCACAGAACAAGACTCTAACTGTCCCGACGCTGTTTATGGTGAGGAATGTGCGAGTACCTACTGTATATGCGGGGCGAAACGTACTCTCTCCCTAGCGTTAACTACCAATTCCACTATACGTTTTGTTCTTGCTACTGCCAGACGATTATATTTAGTTTATTCAAGTAAACTGCATGGCGACATTCTAACTGGACCGACAGTGTTTACGGCGAGGACCCTAACAATGAGGTCATAAATGAGGGCGAAATGTGTAGGCTCTAACATCAACCTTAACTACGTACGGACCGCTTTATTCTTTCCACCATGTCTACTTCCTTCAGTCTGGGGAAGGTGAGTGGAGTGTGATAATGCTTATGGCCAAGAAAGTTTAATTATTTCCGACACGCAGCGTGGAAAGCGCTCATCCTACCTTTACCTCTACTGAATTGTTCTTGTTACCAGCATCCTATTTTATTCAGCTTATGGAAATTCAATGCATGGCAACATCCTAACTGGACCGACACTGTATACGGTGAGGAATGTAAAAAAGGAGTTCCTAATACGGACTGAACTGTACTTTCTTTTAGTCTAACACAAATATTTATTCTGCAATTTGCTCTCACTACTGCCAAGTGATTTTATACATTTTGGGAGAGTTAGTTTAATGCATGGTGACAGTCTAACTGGATCGAGACTGTTTATGATGACGACGATGCTGGTGTTGAATAACCCCGCCTATCTGACTCAACTGAAGAAAAGCAACCGTCCTTGCAGGGCCCTCCCATGCAGTGATCCAGTGCTCCCTAGCGGCAGACAGCAGGTAAGTGTGTGGAGGTTTGGTTCCTGGATGGACACCGCTTCTCCACCAGGTTAACAGGGGTACCGTAGTAGGCTCCACATTACCCCGTTATTTGGTTATATGGTTACCACCGAGCGTTGTAAATGGTCTCCTCAGTTACAGGAAACCATTTGGCTTGTCACTCAGTGTAGAGTCACCAATAGTGGAAAGAAGAGTACTAAAAAGTGACTGGAAGGATAGGAATGAAGAGGCCGGGAGGAAGGCAGACAAAGAAAAGAATGATAAAGGTGAAAGAGATGTAGGTAACACTACAGGAAGTGAATGGAAGTGAAGGGTACAAATGAGTTCAAATGCGGGGAGGTAAGTGTTCGCTCTAACTTTTATCATATTCCCTATTCCCCTCATTATTCTTTCTACCTCAGTCCCTTTTACACAGTTTATAGGAGCTGGGTGTAGAGTGACAATCTAACTGGGTAGACGGTGTTTACTGTAAAGGAAATAATAATGAATTCCTAAATATGGGACGAAACGTAGTAGCTCTAATTTTAACCTTAATTACCTTCTCCTTCTTTTATTCCTTTTTCTCCCAGTATATTTTATCAAGTTTACAGGAGTTTCGTGTAGACCGAAATTCTAACTGATCTGACAATGTTTACGGTAAAAATAGTAAAAAAAAAAGTTCCTGGATGGGAGGGTAAGAATGCAGTCACTTTGAATAATCCTACTTATGTTTTGCTTTTTACTACTATAACAGTATATTTACTTGGCTCGAAGTATGCACTGCTATATTCTCCTAGAGCCCAGCGTTTCTGACGAGGAGTATAAAAAGGAAAATGTGTTCTCAGAATTAGCGAGAACTGTATTCTATTATTACAATCTTAATTACTTGTTTTCTCTTGTGGTCTTTAAGGAAGTTAATTATAGCGAGGCATTCTATGTGGCCAGACGCTTTATGATGAGGAATGTAAAATACAGAAGTTCCTAAAGCGAGGCAAACTTGTATCCTTTCATTCTAACATAGTACCTCCTTTGCATCTTATTCTCGCTACTGCTAGGCATTTCATTCAATTCATTCATCTTGGGAAAGAAAATACTGTAAGGCGATAGGTCACATATCATGTCAAGAAGTGTAAACATGAGGACCCAAATGCTAGCTAAGTAATCGATGCACCTTTAATCGCCCTATTTTCTGTTTATTCCTTCCACCCTCAGTATATTTTATTCAGTTCATGGAAGTCAGCTGAATGTGGTCGACAGTGCTTAGAAACGGGAACACAGAAATGAGTTCCTAAATGCGAGGGTAACTGAGTCGGCAACTATAATGTAATATTCTCTGTTTTGGTCCTCCTGCCTCCAGCGTACTTTACACAGTTTGGGGAGTTAAACCTGGAGCGACATTACGACTGGGCAGAAACTGTTTATGACACAGAAAGTAAAAAGTAATTCCTTAACGCGGGGTGGAACGTACTCTCTCTCCCTCTCTCTCTCTCTCTCTCTCTCTCTCTCTCTCTCTCTTTCACCACCTATTCTCCACTTTCTTCGTCCCACCCCTAATGTACTTTATTCAGAGTTGAACTGCACAGCGGCATTCCAGCCAGACCTACCGGCACCCCGTTAATGAAAGGAGTATAAAAACGAAATCTCAAAATCGCGTTGGAATGTGCATGCTCCCACTCCACTGTTATATTCCTGCTGCGGTCAGACGATTATATTCAGCCGGGGAGGGTTAATGCTGCGCGACATTCAAACTGGGCAGAAAATATTTATGGTAATGGAAATAAAAATGAATTCTGAAAGACTGGATGGAAGTTGGCCGTTCTCATTCTAAATGCCTCCTCTCCTTTCTGCTCTCGCTACCAACAGATGATATAATGCTCCTTCGTCCTGCAGTCCTCTCGTAGTGAAGAAGTTACTGCAGGGGCCTCTATATATACGCTGCACACTAAGTAGTTCTTTAAAGTTCGATTTGTCTGTTAGGAAATTAACAGGACAAAAACCAACAGTTACGTTAAAGATGGGGGCTTCTGGGTTTCATATAAACACTGATACACTGTTTTTAGCCACCTCAGCCTGGTGAACGATTGATCTTTCCAAAGCTGAATACACTCGTCTGACGAAATCGGGTACCGGTATAAAACAAACAGTACTAATGACGCATACCTCCTCCACCGCCAATAAAATTCATGGTTTACTGCCGTAACTCCTCTTTCCTACAGGACGAATACTTTTACTGTCCCATATAGTCATTTAACTCTACGGTTTTAGTCTGCGCTGTTACACACTCTCAAAGATCGCATACCTTCAACAACACGGAAAAAAAAAAAAAAATCCTGCGCCTGGATCCCGATCCATGTGAAAATCTAATCAATTCGTCCTTAACCCACTGACCACCTAACCTCCAGATTCCACTGAAATCCGATGGCAACTTTTTGAGTTATCTTTTACACAAACAGATATTTCAGACACGGGTAAATACATAACCTCCGTCCAATTTCGTTGGAAGAGGTAATAAAAGAAGGCGCCACCATGCTCCAGGAGGCCAATGCAGACTATCTCTAACTCCTTCACTAAAAGAACCCTCTGCTAAAGTAAATAAAATCGCTTAATGGCACTGAGAATAAAACAGAAGCATATCGTAATGAACTGATTAAATAACAGTGAAGAGGGTAGTATGATATTTTGGTCTGAATGCTAAGCTTAGTACGACCCCTTGTCGGTGGCGAGAAAAAAATGAAAAGATATCGCACTGAAGAAGCAATAATGTAGTGAAAAGGTAAGATAAGTTGAACATTTTGGCTTAAAAGGGATGAGACAGACGAGGGCGTGATGGGGGGAGGGGATTAAATATATTTGTATGCAGAAAAAGCAGACCAAGCGTCGGCACGGTAATATATTCTCTCTCTCTCTCTCTCTCTCTCTCTCTCCCCCTAACACATGCCACTCAGTTACTCACCATCAAAGAACTAAAATGTCGAGTCACACACCCAAGGCTCGCTGATTGGATGGCATTTCCTAACAAAAAATATATAAAAATAAATCATGAATCCTTTTCCAATAACGTGAATAATAGAGTTTGGATACCTTTGTGGCGAAGAGTACATTATTTGTGTAAAGTAACGATTCTGTGTAAGGATTGGGTAACGTGTGTGTGTGTGTGTGTGTGTGTGTGTGTGTGTGTGTGTGTGTGTGTGTGTGTGTGTGTGTGTGTGTGTGTGTGTGTGTGTGTGTGTGTGTGTGTGTGTGTGTGTGTGTGTGTGTGTGTGTGTGTGAGAGAGAGAGAGAGAGAGAGAGAACTACAGTGAATTACACCCTACTCATCAACACCACACTTTATCACTGAGGCAGACATGTTATGATTCCAATTACGATAGCGATTACCCAGCAGGCCTTTGATTACGATGATGATGACGATTCCCTACACACATTAATGATGTCGGTTGCCATTACAATCGCAAAGTAATGGAGTCAATTACAATTATGATGCAAAATTGGGTAAACATCAGAAAAACGCAACCATTATCATCCAACCAGACACAAGTTTCATGTCTGCAACAGAACAAATAAAAGGTAATTGCTACACGAAAAGACAACTCAGCATTCATTATCAAGGAATATATTGTAATAAAGTACTACTGAAACTAACCAAGCAAAGGACCAAGAAACCAGTTCGCGATTACAATTTTTTTCTGCCGCTAAATGCAATAACAACAACTGTTTATTTTTTAAAATGTGAAATCAATTGCAATTTCGATTCCTGGTCAGATCATGGTCTTGCTGGCTTAACAGGCTCCTCACGTCCTCCTTCACTCCGCTGCGTAGTCTCTAGAATGATTAAAATCGTCAGACGCCTGCCAGGATAAAGAGCTAACGTAATTTTACCTTTCCAGTGAGTAGGATATACAGTATACAGAATTTATATTCAAGCGTTTTAAATGACCCTCTCTCTCTCTCTCTCTCTCTCTCTCTCTCTCTCGTACAAAACCGCTTAGAGCTAGCAAGGAGGAAACGTGTTCCAATATCGCCAAGAAATACAATAATAATAATAATAATAATAGTAATAATAATAATAATAATAATAATAATAATAATAATAATAATAATTCGCTTGCGTGTTGCTTGTACGTATCGCCAAAATATCAAAGTAGTGCAAATAATATACAGGAAAACATCAACACTCCACATGCACAAAGATACTAATAAACAATAGATCCTGGTGAGTCTCCTTCATGACAAGTTCTGAGATTAACTGCAAACCTTTATACAGCAGAAGGCGGGTCTTAAGCAAAATACAATAACACGGACTCACACACAGCTTCATTAATTCGAATATATATATCACGTATTTAAAAGGCAGCTGGATTCTTTTAGAGGAAGAGGTGATAAGGTGACTCCTAAACCAAAGGGATTGTTGACCAGCTACATAAAATAAAATCGAATCCGACCCCTTCAATCTCACACCTTTGTTATGTTATTCCTACTAAATCCAGACAATTTACATTTAGAGAGACTTTTTAAACTAGGTAGGTTATATATAGTCAAAAAATCTCTCTCCACTACACGAAATCTCCCCAATGCCGAATAAAATCGTCTGTAGCAAGAATAAAACAATAAAACACACCACCGGAAAGAACGGGTTAAAGCAAGACGTGTCAGTGAGCCTACCAAGCCCCAGCGAACGCCTCCCCCTCCCCTATTACCCAAAAGAAAGCACCGCCTCCCCCTCCCTCATCGCCCCCAAAAGAACAACGCCTCTCCCTCCCCCAGCACCCCAATATTTGCCTCCGCCTGTACGTACAAAGGCCTCCCAACACAACCAACAAACTGACCAACACCTTCAATTGACAAAGTGGTGAACAGGCCAGAAGAGAATAGCGGTGCAATGAACAGGTGAACGTGAGCGCGACAGGTGAACACGAACACTGAACAGGAAACAACCACACCTTGTGCGTCACTTCCGGGGGGGGGGGGGGGGAATGTATCCGCAACAGGTGTGTGTGTGTAATTCACCGGGTCGGTCAGGATCACGTGATGGTCGGGATCGTCAGCTTGTTACCCTCCCGGAAGTGAGCTGAGAGCTCAAATTGTCCGATTTAATAGCAAGACTGTGACCTTCACACGCGCATACACTCATCCCCTTGCTCATGGGGGCAGTAACCACCCGCTTAGTCAGTGAAACTTTCCGCATCCTGAGAAGGCGCGAACCTTCATCTATCAGATGGCTGGGAGGAGCGTTACCATTGAGCCAGAGTGGTGTGTGTGTGTGTGTGTGTGTGTGTGTGTGTGTGTGTGTGTGTGTGTGTGTGTGTGTGTGTGTGTGTGTGTGTGTGTGTGTGTGTGTGTGTGTGTGTGTGTGTGTGTGTGTGTGTGTGTGTGTGTGTGCGCGTGCGTGCGCGTGCGTGCGTGTGTGTGTGTGTGTGTGTGTGTGTGTGTGTGTGTGTGTGTGTGTGAGAGAGAGAGAGAGAGAGAGAGACAGACAGACAGACAGACAGAGAGACACACACACACACACACACACACACACACACACACACACACACACACACACACACACACACAGAGGTGTAACGGTACGTGTATCGATGAGAAGCATGTGTACAAGGGGGGACTGGTATTGGTGTGTGTGTGTGTGTGTGTGTGTGTGTGTGTGTGTAAAGGTGAGTAAACAGACTGATACTTGTAAATATGTGCACAATCGTGTCCTTCCCTATATATGTGTGCAAATATGAGTCAGTGTCCGGATGTGAGTTAGTGTGGCAATATATGAACTTAAGAGAGAGAGAGAGAGAAATTATGATGCCAGCACATACGGTGTGTACGGATCAGTGTATGCATATGTATTATATGTGAAAGCTTACTTGTGTATGCGTACATGTGAGCGTGTCTGGATGAAAGTAACTGCGATATGTATGGTACAAATGTGTGTGTGTGTGTGTGTGTGTGTGTGTGTGTGTGTGTGTGTGTGTGTGTGACAATGTGCTATAGTGTGCCACCTCACGCGTCAACCGACCCCGCCCACCCACTCCACCCACTCATTCCCACCCTGCTTAACGTCCCTCTCTCTCTCTCTCTCTCTCTCTCTCTCTCTCTCTCTCACTCCTTTATTGATATTATTCAGCCATACCGTCTCATCCTTTCTCTTCGTCACTTTTCTTTTCTGTTTTTCCTCTCCCTAATACCATCCCTTAGCGTCTCTGCATTATTCTCGTTTGTCTCCTCATTCTTCTATATTCCTCCTCTGATTTTTCTTGTCATTCATTTATCTTTCGTATTTCTCTTCTTAACTACCTCTTCCTTTCATTACACTGCTCCATCACTCTGTCTCAGCCCTTTTCTTACCATTCATTGTCCCAGTCCTTCTCTTCCTCACCATTCTCTATTCCTCTTCTTCCTATTCTTTTATTTACATTAGTAGACTATTATCTCGTCATACTTCCACCTCAGCATTCTGTCTTCCTCGATTTGGTCTTCCTACCCCTATCTTTTCCTTTCCTTGCACTGGATCTCCTTCCTCCCTCCTTCCCTCTAACCTCTTCTTTTACCCGTACCCTCTCACACTCTACTCCCTCACTCTGGTCCACTTTGAAAGCCCTATTTCCTCCTCACTCATTTCTCACTCTGCTGAAACTCGCTTACACTCATTTCTAACCCTCTCACACTTCACTATTTCCACTACTAAACTTTTACACTTCCTAAATTCCCCATCCCTCCATCTTCCCTTTACGCCCAGCCTCTCACATTCTCTCTCTCTCTCCTCCATCCCCCTTGCAAGCTCTAGTTCCCACTCTAACTCCACTCAAAGGTTCTCAGTCTGCACTTGCTCTCCCAATCTCTCTCGCACTCACTCATCCCTATACTCAAACTCTCACACTCCACTCAAACCCTCGTACACGCGCTATTCTCTCTCCTTGTCATCCTGTATCAAATGCTCGCTCGCTCACTCCCTTCGCCACTTCCCTCTCTCACACGCCACTTCCCTTCCCTGTCTCCCCTCTCCTTCCCTCCCTTTGTTACCTCCCTCGCCCACACTCCACTCTTTCCCTGTCACCCTCCCTCTCACCTCTCCCTCTACTCACACTATCCTTAAACCCTCTCGCTCTCTACACCCTCTCCCTGTTCCCCTACCAAACTCTCCCTTCCTCCATTCCATTCACCTTTCACCCTATTCAAAGTCCTTCACACTCTCCTCAAACCCTCTCACGCTTTACTCCCTCACCCTGTCACCCTATAACAAGCTCACCCTCCCTTCCTCCCTCCCTCCCTGTCACTCCTCCCCTCAACCCCTCGCCACCACCACTCCGCCCTTTCCAGCCTGTTAATCCACTTGTTAGTCTAACGAAGCGAGATCAAGAGGTGGACGTGAGGGGGAGGTAACGAGAGGGTGAGGACAAAATAATGTGACTGTTGCAATGCGCTACGCCCGGCCCACCTTGCACACGCCTCAACACCCCCCGCCCCCGCCAAACACACACAACTTCAGAGGTACAGTGTGAGTTTTGCAATTTGCATAAAGTAACACTCTCTCTCTCTCTCTCTCTCTCTCTCTCTCTCTCTCTCTCTCTCTCAAGCCAAAAATGATTAACAAATTTCTGAGTATAAATAAAGGCTAAAAATATCCCTCAAAAAACAGTTTCGTTCATAAATGCCAGTCTTCACACATCTGTCAACAGCACTGATTTTTACTCCTACTGGATCAAGGATACTAAAAATAATTAGAGCTACAAAGCGCCAGCATTAAACTTTATCAAGACAAATATAAATAATCTGTGAATTAAACCTATAATTTATATATATTAAAATGTGAAAAAAAAAAAAAAAAACGAAGTCTACACGAAAAATTATACGACCATCAATGAAATATGTTACGAAAAATACGCACTAAAATACAAGCAAAATAAATATATATAACACTGACAATAGTGCTAGGTATCATAATAAAAGCATGCACACGAAAACAGCTGCGCAACAGGCAGCGGTTCCTGAAATGCTGCTGTAACTTCAAGCGGAACCAGTATCTCACGAGCATAGGTAAGTAGTGTTTCTCGTTGACATCACTGCTTCGCTCCGCCTGTTACAATGACGAAAAAGTCTATGGAATCCACACTGCATGTTCTGGCGCAACATTTCTGGGGGTTTGATAAAAAAAAGAAGAGCAATCACGGGACAAGGAGGAGGAGGAGTCTTTAGAAATACCACCATTATGATACGTTAATCTTGCTTGTTTATTAATGACTTTAAAACTTTCGCCTGAATTCTAAAAACGACCAATTAAACACGAACATTAGTAATGTCCTCTATGGGAGCTGTATGGACACAAAAATGGCTCCGGTAAGTTATGAATTTATACTCAAAATACTGAGTACATCGCACCCAATAAACACAAAGATTATTTTCCGGGTTCCTTTGACGCACTCTCAACTGGGTAACATTGTTTGGGATTACCTGGAACAGAATACCAGAGTAGTCCCGAGCATGAAAGGGCACCAGTATTTAACCCTCATTAATCCCAACCCAATCAGCTGAATAAAGTCGTCTGGTGCTAGCTGGAATAAAATACGAGGAGGCGCGTCCACAAGAAGGTAAATCCAACAATAAAGATACACTGCAGATAATGAAACAGGAATGTAAAGCAAATAATATCACGAAAACAAACGTCGAAACTGATGACAAATGACAATATCCACTTCCCTGTCAACAGCACTGCAACATTTAGTCAGGGTGGAGGTGGAGGGAGTAAGGGAGGCGAAGGGGCGAGTGGAATGGGGAGATGAGAGGGGAAAATGGAAGGGGAGGGTAGGAGAGGAAAGTAGAATGAAAATATGGAAGGAAAGGAGGGAGGGGGAGTGGTGAGAAAGCATGAAGGGGAAAGGGAGGGGTGAATGGGGAGGGGGGAAATGGAAGTAGAGGGGGAGAAGAAGGATGGATATGAGGTGGAAAGAGAAAGGGAGAAAGGTGCAGACGTGGAGAAAGGGGAAAGAGATGGGAAGAAATGGGAAGCAGCGAGTGGAAAAAATGAGTAGGTGTTGACATAAGGTGAGGGGAAGAGGAGTGCAAAGAGAGGTGGTGGGAGGGAGGTACTAAAATATTACTGCGACTGTACACCAAGCTTGGAATCAAACGCTCCCCGACATCATCATTTAAGCATCAGCTCTCTCCCCCCCTTTCCCTCACCCAGCCACCTAATTAGCCTTCAAACTCATTACCAACATCAACAGGATTACGTCATGCGTCCAATCACAGCCAGTCCCGCCTGTCAGTTCGCCTCCTCGTTCATCACGCAGTGTAAAGTGCATGAGGTGATTATTGCTTATTCCTGAATTATTATTTGCCACTTCAATCAGGTGACTTCTTTTATTATTACCCTATTCTTGTCGTCTCCGTTTGATATTATTCCTTTATTATGAGTGGGATTTGCCACTGAAAACGAGGTGAAGTCCATTTTTTAAAATTCAATTAATACAGTCTCCGATCAGTGTTATTTTGCTTTGGTATCCCGCACTGAATAGGTACATGAAAGCTCGTCCAGCTCCAAGTCTATCCTAAATTAATATATTCGTCTGCAATGAAAACTCGATGACAAATCCGGCACCTACTGACGAGGTTTAAGGAACACCGATGCCATACACCAAACTATATCTCGTGGTTCGTTATTCTCTTATTCATCTTTCAGTGTAAAATAGGTAACGATGATCCAACTATAGATTTTTTTTTTTTTAATGCCGTCAATCATCTTTGCGTAAAACTTTTGAAAAACAAATTAAGCATTATTTTGTAATTCTTTGTCACCGATTTTTCTTTTCAAAATAAATATAATTGTTTATTTACGGTAACCACTTAAAAAAAACAGCCAGTCAGACTAGAGGGCATACCTCCGCACCGCTCTGCAATTTAAGTTTCGTCCACACGAACGGGCAGTGCCCGACGGGCAAACATTGATACTAAATCACATTCCAATTCACAAGTTTAAAAGGTGGCTGGCGGGCAAGGGCATAGATGACGTCATAAGCAGGGAAACCACCGGCAAACTATCTATAACACCCTTGCTAGTTGTTGAGGCAATGCTTGCCGTGTGAACATGAAAACAAGTGTGTCCGGTAGCGATCAATGGCCGCCAGAAACTGCGTGATCTGGTAACACTGCTAAAGAAGCGGGGGATATACGCTCAGCGGCAGCGTCCGTCAGGCATTGCCCGCTCGTGTGGACAGGGCCTTATACAGGATGTTTGAGATTAACCCTATAGCAAGCCAATCGTCGTTACTGAGGTCGACTTGAAGAAGTTGAAGCACTCAACACTTTACTTATAAACATTTTGAGGCTTCTGTGACCAACCGTCAACTGAACAAAGTCGTGGAATAGCGATACCAAAGTTGTCCCGACCATGAATGGATTGGTCCAAGAACGTCGTCTGGCGTTAACAGGAATAAAGTACCGGTATTTGAGAATTAGCAATCACGCGAGGGTTAAGAGTATGACTGATATTATTTCACCACATTATATTATTTTATTCTAAACCTTTACAGCCAGAGGAAGCCATCTTTTATGCTCTCTACCGCCCGACGAGTGCCTGATAGTAACGAAGGGGAGAGTGAAATTAAACTCTTTAACCCGTCCTGTTCGGAAAGTCCATTCCAAACAGGATACAATCGTCTGGCACTGGTAAGAATATTAATGAATGACGTCCTTAGGATGAAGGGGTCAAGTTAAAAGGACCATGCTAACATTTCCATCCTGATTCTCCCATTAGTTTTCCTCTACCCTCTTTAATCAAATGATGTCAGTTGTATTTTTTATCAGGCCGCTACCAGGCGATTTTATTCAACTTTCGAATGACCTCCGGGAGAGAAGGGGTTAATACTGGCTATACCCTCTACTTCATTGAGTCTCGCATCAGCTGAATGAAATGGTCTGGAAGACGCAAAATAAATAAATAATGAAAGAATCAATGATAAGTAGTCAGGTTGAAAGACGTAAACTTGTGGACAGACAGATAGGCAGACAAGAATGATATGTTTAGCCTCCTCACCTTTCACTGGCAAAGGTAAACACATTGCAATTATATAAGGCTTCATGCGTCTCTCGTTCGACGCAAAATGTCAAACTGCATTTAGATTTTTCTCTGTGCCAATACCTGGAAACCATACGATTCTGAAACAGACTCTCATGTTCAGGTTTTGTTTTTTTCTGCAAGGCAATTTTATCATAAGTTATAAAATGCGTATATAAATCATACCAATTAAAATACCACTAAACACCATTATAATACCACTAAATGCTATTATAATTATGTAACAACGCCCTGTCAGTGACGTCATACCTTTAATGGTTTCTTCCTAATTCGCTCCCCATAAAGTGCTAAATTGCATTAGGGATTGTTTTTACGACGGCACTTAAAAACATCAGCATAATAAAGACCTATAAATAATTGATCCATTAGAGATGATGATACAAGTCTGCAGCATTGTTTTCTGTGCATTAATTTCTAAAAGCATGGATATAAACTAAATAAATAAAAAAATCTATAGATAAAAAGAAATATAAGCAACAACGATTTATTCAGTATTCTATTGATCTTCCATCAGGTTGGCTGAGAGAGAGAGAGAGAGAGAGAGAGAGAGAGAGAGAGAGAGAGAGAGAGAGAGAGAGAGAGAGAGAGAGAGAGAATGAAGATGAAAGTGAGAATGGAAGTGACTGAGAGGGCTGCAAGACAGAATATGAGGGCAAGCAAGGGAGGGAAGGAGAGAAGAGGGAAGGAAGGGAAGGAGAGAAGGGATAGATAAGGAGGGAGGGGGGAAGACTGGGGAGGGAGGGATGGGGAGGGAAGGGAGGGGAGGTAGGGGGAAGGGGGGTAAGATCGCCTGAGGTATGGGTGTTGCTTCTTGAGTTTGGTCGGCCGTTCGGTTTGGTAGTTGTAGCGGTAGTGCATGTGTAGTGGTGGTAGTTGTGATATTGGTGGTAGTTGTGGTAGTGGTGGTTGTTGTGGTAGTGGTGGTTGTTGTGGTAGTGGTGGCAGTGTTGGAACTTGTAGTGGTGGTGGGTTGACGTGGTAGTATGATTGTTGTGATAGTAATGGTAGATGTGGTAGTTGTGGTAATGTTTGTCGCTGTGGTAGTGTTGGTAGTTGTAGTAGTGGTGGCAGCTGTTATAGTGTCTGTCGCTGTGGTAGTTGTTGTGGTGTTCTTCGTTGTGGTAGCGATGGCAGTTGTTGTTGTGTTGGTTATTGTGGTAGTAGTGGTAACTGTTGTAGTGTTTGTCATTGTGGTAATGATGGTAGTTGTTGTAGTGTTGGTTATTGTGGTAGTGGTGGTAAATGTTGTAGCGTTTGCCCTTGTGGTAGTGACGATAGTTGCTGTGGTGTTGGTTATTGTGGTAGTGGTGGTAATTATTGTAGTGGTGGTAATTATTGTAGTGTTTGTCGTTATGGTAGTGGTGTAGTGGCAGAGTGGTGGTTTTCGTAGTTATGGTTGTAGAAGTATGGTAGAAGGGTGGTCTTTATGAGGTGGTAGTGGTGGTGATGCAAATTAGTGATAGCAGACGTTATGGTAGCTGTGCAGGAGTAGTTGCAGTTGTGGAAGTGATGGAAGTTGTGCAGTAGTAGTAGTGATCGTGATGTAACAATTGCAATGGTAGTGGTAGTAGCGCTTTAGGATTTCCAGAGGTAGTCATGATACAGTAGACAGAGAGAGAAATGGTGTAGTAGCAGTAGTAGTAGCAGTAGTAGTAGTAGTAGTAGTAGTAGTAATCGTGATAGTGAAGCGAATGGTAGCAGATGCAAGTGATGACCAAGGCACTAGCAGCAGCTTTGGTAGTAATGGTAGTAGTAACAGCTTAGTAGTGATAATGGTAGCCTAGTACTATAGCAGAGATGACTATATACTGTAGCGTTTGCAGTAACGCCAGTGGTGTGCATGTTGAATCGCTGGTGATGGGGTGATGCTAGGATATGGAGAGAGAGAGAGAGAGAGAGAGAGAGAGAGAGAGAGAGAGAGAGAGAGAGGTACTGCAATATGCCAGGTTGAACAGTGGTTAAAGCAGTATACAGGTTTAAGTAACGAATGCAATTTATAGTCTTAGCAATGACAACTGCAATTTACAGACTTAACAGAGATATTGCACTTTACAGTAGATAATTAAGTCTATCTATGGCGGTGTTAATGTAAGCAATAATGATAACTATGTACCACAATGAAGGTAATAATGGAGGTACTGTTGAGGTGACGGTAGGGGTAATAAGGGAAGATACTAAGACAAGGTGAAGAGCGAGGAGGAGAGTAGTGGTGGCAGTGGTAATGAAGACAGGTTTAATAGTGACGATGGTAGTGATGCTGGTAGTGTGGCAGGGATGACTATATATCGCAGTGTAGGCCATAATTCCCAACAGCGTACACGTGACATCGTTGGCTGTGATGGCCTGATGCGGTGATAAGGTGAGGCTAACAGACCAGGCAGTGACGATGATAATGCTAATGATGTCTATATACTGCAGTGGAGCTAGGAACCGAAGCACTGCTGTGACGATGATGAAAGATACGGAGATGATTTGAGAATACAAGAGTCAGTTGTCACAAAGTTAATGCTAATGATGACCATATACCGCAGGGATGTTATTAACAGAAGCAAAGTTGTTATGACTGTGATAAGGGTGGTGGTGGTAGTGACATGTTTAGTCATAACGATGGTACTGGCAATATATAAAGGCGTAATAGTGACAAAGTAAGTATGAGTAGGGGTAATGAAGACTATATACACTTGCGAATGGAGTGCATGCAGTGGTGTTGAGATGACGGTAGTGGTGACGGGGGTGATAGTGGGATAAGGTGGGGCGCAATAAAACGCCGTGGGGAGACTGTTCACTGTGACACCAACATGGCTACACCGCTAACGAATGGGAGGGGGGTGGGGAGAAGAGGGATGGGGAGGAGGGGGGTAGGGAGAAGAGGAATGGGGAGAGGACAGGCAGAGAGGGGGATGCGATGTCAGGGAATAGGAGGGAAAGAGAGAGGGAGGGTTGGGAGAGTGGGCTCAGGAGATGGGGTTGGGGAAGAAAAAGGGGAGAGAGTAAGATGCTGTAAGAGGATTGTAAAGAGGGAAGATTTAGAGAAATGAAATGGAGAAAAAGAGGGACCAAGTGGGATGGGGTGTAAGACAGAGAGAGGGAGTGTTCAGGAAAAAGGGATGGGAAGAAAGAGGGAAAGAGTGGGATGGGGAGTGAAGCAGAGAGAGATGGGCTCAAAAGTGAGAGTTAGGAAAGAGGTAAGAACGAGTGGGATAGGGTGTAAAGCAAAGAGAGAAGGGGTTTCAGGAGAGGAGCAAAAGAAGAAGAAGAAGAAGAAAAGGAGGAGGAGGAGGAGGAGGAGGAGGAGGAGGAGGAAAGAGAGAGAGAGAGAATGGGTGGAGGCAGTGAAGTGAGGAAGGACGTTGTGTGGGCGAGGCAGTCCTGTGTAGAACAGATGTACAGAGAGGGAGGGAGGAAGGGGGTGAGCTAGGGAGGACTGAGGGAGGGAGAGAGAGAGAGAGAGAGAGAGAGAGAGAGAGAGAGAGAGAGAGAGAGAGAGAGAGAGAGAGAGAGAGAGAGAGAGAGAGAGAGAGAGAGAGAGAGAGAGAGAGAGAGAGAGAGAGAGAGAGAGAGAGAGAGAGAGAGAGAGAGAGAGAGAGAGAGAGAGAGAGAGGTGACATACGAAGGGAAAGAATGAAAGAGGGAGGGAGGGAGTGATAGAGGAAGAGAAGGGTGAGAAAGGGATGGAGAAAGAGAGGGAGGGGGCGACATTGTGTGACAGCAAGGACAGGGGTGAGAGAGGGAGAGGGAGAGGGGGAGGAGGAGGAGAAAGAGAACGATAGTTGGGGAAATATAGGGGTTACACAGATACACAGACCACACAGAGTTTTTTGGTCCCCACGAGTCGGTCCTTCCTTAACACTAATACTGATACTCCAGCCACAGAAATAGCATAAAGGATAATACAACAGAAGGTTCTCTCCCCCACCCTCCAAACCCTCCGACATCAGCCTTACAGGAAAAATGTGAGAAGCAGTACCATGCAGGATTTAAAAGGAACGCAGGATTTGAAAACCTGCTAGTAAGAATTAGTTAAAAAGGAAATGGAAAGGTTGAGTATTTAGGCATATATTAATACTAATCTTAAGCGTTGTATCAAAGTTTTATCTTTTTATACATTAGAGAGAGAGAGAGAGAGAGAGAGAGAGAGAGAGAAACATGGGTGGAGACAAGCTGACTAATGAAGGAGAGATCTGATGGGGCAGGAAGGGAGGTGGTGTGTGTGTGTGTGTGTGTGTGTGTGTGTGTGTGTGTGTGTGTGTGTGTGTGTGTGTGTGTGTGTGTGTGTGTGTGTGTGTGAGAGAGAGAGAGAGAGAGAGAGAGAGAGAGAGAGAGAGAGAGAGAGAGAGAGAGAGAGAGAGAGAGAGAGAGAGAGAGAGAGAGAGAGAGAGAGAGGTTGTTAATATGAGCAAGAGAGGAGGGGACAGGAAAGGTGACAGAAACTGGATAAAGGAAGTGAAAGGGAGTGAGAGAGGTGAGAGGAGGGATAACAGACAAAGGGCGTTAGAAGCAAGGGGAGGAAGATAATTAGAGAAAGGAAGTGAGACAGGGGATGAGAGAGGAACGCAGAAATGAGAGTAAAGGAAATGAGTAATATCAATCTATCTATATACCTGGGTTGTTTCCCCCAAAGATAGGGAGAAATATAGATGATGAGGATGATAATAATAATAATAATAATAATAATCATAATAAAAATAATAATAATAATAGTAATAATAATAAAACATCAAACAGACCTCTTCTCCCATCTAACTGGGAATCAAAGGGTGAGGAAGACCGAAGGGAAGCTAAAAGGATAAGAAAGACAGAAATGAGGAGAAATGAACATCAGCGAGATTGACAATAATAGGATGAGAGGAAGAAGGAATGAGGTGGAAAGAGAGAGAGTTATGAGAAAGTGTGAAAGGAAAGAAACAGAGCGGCCAGTGAGACATAGAAGGCGAGAAGTGAAGTAAGAGATGAGGAAAGGAAGGATGCTGAGGTGAGGGGGAGAGAGTAGGGGGGAAGGAAGGAGAAGAGAGAAATGGGAGGGAAGGGGTGAGGAAGAGAAGAGGGGCGTGCCAGGTTAAGGGGACCTCGTGACCTGTATGCAACAATGCCCACAGGGATGAGGAAAGAGAGAGAGAGAGAAGGGGGGGGGGATGGCTCTACCCAGGCGACTTGGTGACCTGGTTGGTTTGGTACTAACCTCAAATTCGGGAACGCTTTGAGGGGGAGGGAGTTAGGTTAGGTTAGGTGAGGGAAAAACCTCATATTGAAAGAGACTGGTTAGGTTAGGAAAGAGTTCTCGTCGTGAGATGGTTAGGTTAAGGTAAATTAGGGTCTGGGTAGTGTTGGGTTGGGTAGTGTTGGGTTGGGTACTGCAGGGTTTGGGTAGTGTTGGGTTGGGTAGTGTTGGGTTGGGTACTGCAGGGTTTGGGTAGTGTTGGGCTGGGTACTGCTGGGTTTTGGTAGTGTTGGGTTGGGTATTGCAGGGTATGGGTAGTGTTGGGTTGGGTACGGCTGGGCAGAGTAAGGTAGAACTGGGTAGGGTAGGGTAGGGTAGGGTTGGTTGGGAGGCTTGGATTCAGTTAGAACAGCTTACCTTAGCTTAGGAAAGATCTCTCTTAGTAAAAGGTTAAAGTACGATAATGAAGGATAAGGTTTGGGTTGGATCGGGTTGAATTAAGGTAAGTTAGGTAAGGTAAGGTAAGGTAAGGTAAGGTAAGGTATGGTAAGGTAATGTAAGGTAAGGTAATATATGGTAAGATTAAGTAAGGTAAGGTAAGGTAAGGTGAGTTAAAGTAAGATTAGGGAAGACCTCTCCAAGTAAAGGGCCACAGTCACCCCTGATTCTAAAGTTGGCAGCAGCGCACTGTGACGGAAACGGAAGTGACGGTGGAGCCACAGGGGGAGGAAGTTAGCACAAACGCAACCAACCACACAGGCACAGAGGCAGGCAGGTGGGCAGGCAGGGAGGCAGGTATGTATGCAGACAGTGAGCAGGTATGCAGGCAGGGAGGTAGGCAGAAAGTGAAGTATGTAAGCAGGCAGGAAGGTATGCTCATAGTAAGGTCGCTAAGCAGGAAGACAGGCAATTAGGGAACGCAAGAAGAAGGTAAGGTAAAATGTGAGTGAAGCAGAACGGTAGAGTGTGCAGTAGAAAGGCAAAGATTGAGGCAGGTAAGCAGAGAGTGATGAACGTAGGCAGGTAATGAGGGAGGTAGGCAGAAAGAGGCACTTAGGGAAGGCAGGAGGGAGGTAGGTTAGAAGAGAGTCAGGAGGGTAGGTAGAGCGTAGCATGCAGTCAGAGTAAGGCAAGTAGGAAAAGTATAAGGAGAAAGGGAGGGAATTAGGGAAAGGAGGAGGGAGGTAAAGAAGGCGGTAGAAAGTGAGGCAGGTAAGCATGCAACAGTCGGTCCATATTAGGAAGACGGCGTCGGTTAGTTCGGAGGGAAGAGATACTGGGAAGGGAAAAGAAAGACAAATAGGAAAGACGAAGGAAGGAAGGAAGAACGGAGATTGGATGGAGGGATGGATGGACGGGCGAACGGTTTCATGGATGGATAAGTAAAGGACAGTAAACAGCAACACTCCTTTCGAGCCTGTTTGTTACAGAGAAGAGTAAGATTGATATATAATTCTACAAGGTTAAGATACGGATCGCAAAGTAAGAAGGCAGCAAGTCCAGTATGTAAGTAATAAGGCAGGTATGGAGAAAAGGATAAGGGAAAGTAGTAGGCAGGTAGGTAAGTAGGTGGGTACGTACGGAAGGAGAGATGAAGGGAATGAGGAGAGAGAGAGAGGGAGGTTGAAAGGTAGGTAGGCAGGTATGCAAGCGGGAAGATGGGTGGACAGTAAAGTAGGTAAGTAAGCAGGGATATAAGTAGGTAGAAAGGCAGACAATAAAGTAAGCAGATAAGTAACCAGACAAACTGGGTGATTGGTAGACAACTAAGCAGGAAGGTTTTTAGACAAGCAGGTACAGAAGCATACAGCGACAGAGTGGGACAGGCGGGTAGGTAGGTATAGTATGGGAATGAGTGAGGCTTGTATGTAAGTAAAGCAGGTAGAAAGGTAAGTTGGTAGGTAGAGGCAGGGAATGAGTCAGACAGGGAGGCAGATGGGATGGTAAGTAGGTAGAAAGGTAGGTAAGTAGGTAGAGAGGCAGGGAGTGAGTGTGGCAGGTAGGTAGGGCGTCACCCAAACTAGTGGTACTCCACCCTGAGCTAACCCACTTACCAAACACCACCAGCACCACCACTAACACACTCCCTCACCACCACCACCACCACCACCAACTCACCACCTTAAATAGATACAATAAGGGGGAGACAGACAGGCAGAAAGATGGAAGGACATAAAGGAGAGATGGAAGGGAAGGGAAGGACAGGGAGGAAGAGAAGGACGCAAAAGGAAGGAGAAGGAAGGACAGGGAAGAAGTGATGGACGGAAAAAAAAATAATGAAGAGAAGGAAAACGGGAATGAGATGGGAGGGGAGAGGAGAGAAGGGATGAGAAAGAGTTTGAGTTGTAAGAAATAGGGAGGGAAATGGATGGAGGAAGGGGGTAGAGGAGAAAGGAGAGAGATGAAAGATGAGAAGGGGTAGAAAAAAAAAGGTGAGAGAGAGAGAGAGAGAGAGAGAGAGAGAGAGAGAGAGAGAGAGAGAGAGAGGCACGTTAGAAGAGGGAGAGAAAAAATACGGAGAATTAACTGGGAGGAAAGTGGCTTGAGAGACAGGAATGAGCTCGAACGTCAAGAAAGAAAAGCAAAGTAGAAAATGAAGGGATGAGTCAGAAGGCAGAGAGAGAAGTTAGATGCATGAGGGAGAAGCTGGAAGTAGAGATATAAGTTACGAGATGGAGCGATATGTTAGGTGGACTGAGAAGCTAGTAAGTGGAGAGAGAAGTCAGAGGGTGGAGAGAGAAGTCAGAGGGTGGAGAAAGAAGTCAGAGGGTGGAGAAAGAAGTTAGAAGGTGGAGAGAGAAGTCAAAAGTTGGAGAGAGAAGTTAAAAGGTGGAGAGGGAAGTTCAAAGGTGGAGAGGGAAGTTCAAAGGTGGAGAGGGAAGTTAGAAGTGGATAGATAAGTTATAAGGTGAAAAGATAAATCAGAAGCAAGATGGATAAATCAGAGAAGAGGTATAATTGAAGGTGGAAGGATAAGTTTGAAAGTTGAGGAAGGATAAGTTGGAGGGTGGATGGATTAGTCAAAAGGCAGAGGAATACAGATCTGTGATAATGTATACTTATCAGCTGTATTTATCAACATATTTACCGTATCAATGTAACAACAGCATTATCAACATTATTCGTATTCTCATTATGTTGCGGTTATCTCTTGTCATCAATGCACATCATCATCATCATCATCATCATCATCATTACATTTTATCTCCACTTTCATTACCATCAAGCCATAACATCTAACGTCATTAATTTTAATCCTGTCAATATTACTAATGCCAATTTCCTTTTCATCACCAACAATCTACCATCTCTTACATTCACTGACCATTACCTCATAAGAGTAATTTGCTCAGTTATTTCTACACCCTATTGAACCCAAATTCTTCATCCGCGTGTCCCTTCCCTATGTATATATCCAAGACATGCCAAGACACTTCCCTCGTCTTGAGCCATTAACCCTTATACGGTAGGCTACAACGAAAGGCCTCTCCAAACCTGACTACAATCGGCTGGCGGGGGCAAGAAGACAAAGTTAACATTTCCACTGCCGTCAGAGAGTTATTCGAGAAAAAGTTTAACCGTCACAAAACAAAGGGTCACTCCTAAGCTGAATGAAATCGTCTGGGAGAGATCTGACTAGGGGGATCAGATATAATCATCATTACTCCTTCACTTTCATGGGTCTGCTATTAATTTGAATAAAATCGTCTGGAGGCTGCAAGGATAAAATAAAAGCAAGTCATTGTAGTGAAGAAGTTAGCGTTTTTCACCACACTGCTGCACTGACACATTAACACTCATTATCCAACTCCCTTAACACTCCCATGATCGGGACAACTCTGGTATTTTATTCCGCCCAACCCCTGAAGATTACATTCAGCCAAGAGTGACACAGGAGCTTGAACGTTAATACTGTCACCACTAACCTTCTCGTGGACGGTGTAACTGTTATACTCCAGAAATGCTCTGTTACTCCATCGGGCCGCTACGCACTCGCTGCTCTCGGGCTTATCCTCTATTCTTAACCATCTGCAGCTACACCGATTCGGTTTCTACCATCTCGCAGTTGGCACAAGATGGACGAATGTACGGGGACTCTATTAACACATCTAAATGCACAACATCAGGCGTCAACGGTGTCAACTTATGTATTTAAATTTCATGTGTCGTAACTGAGTGTTAATGATGAATTTTCAGTTATTCATGCTTCCCCCCGCCCACCAGTTTTTTCAATTACACACGACTGGCTCAAAAACTATTAATCTGCCTGCAATAGTGTTTGCACCATTGCACGCAGAACTGTATATCGATATCAATTATATTTATTATGAGGAAAACATGATTTTGTCTGATATTTGACTGTTCAAATGAGACCTGTAGAAAACTGCATAATGGAATACTCTGAAAAACAGATTAAGATGCAAGTGCGTAGATGACGATTTCACAGGGGTAGGTGGTGATGGTGCATGTATTAAGGTGCGAAAATAGTGGTGTAGTAGAAGACTACTACAGGTGGATCAATGGAAGGAAAACTAAGGTGGGGTGTCTGGGTTATATATTACTCTCTCAGGCTCCTATGACTCACTTTTCTGAATAAACCCGTCTTGCTGAAAAGTTTTAAGAGTTATCCCAACCACGAGATGGTGAAAGTACAGTATTACTCAAGTTCTTCTGTTTCATTCTCAGCTGAACAAAATCATCTGTTGCTAGCCGAAAGCATAAATACTACAATCCTGTGTGTGTGTGTGTGTGTGTGTGTGTGTGTGTGTGTGTGTGTGTGTGTGTGTGTGTGTGTGTGTGTGTGTGTGTGTGTGTGTGTGTGTGTGTGTGTGTGTGTGTGTGTGTGTGTGTGTGTGTGTGTGTGTGTGTGTGACCAAACACGGGCATAAGAGTGGTTTCTGGTAGACCTCGGAAGCTAGCTACCTACATCACATCCAGCAACGAATACATAAATCTCTCTCTCTCTCTCTCTCTCTCTCTCTCTCTCTCTACAAACACACACACACACACACACACACACACACACACACACACACAAACACGCATATATATATATATATATATATATATATATATATATATATATATATATATATATATATATATATATATTCATATATATATATATATATATATATTATATATATATATATTCATATATATATATAATATATATATTATATATATATATATATTCATATATATATAATATATATTATATATATTATATATATATATATATATATATATATATATATATATATATATATATATATATACTGTATATATATATATATATATATATATATATATATATATATATATATATATATATATATATATAATCTCTGTCTGTCAAATGTAAGATGAAGGCTTCTCCATTCTTTCTCCACTGTAACTTATAGAGGGTGTACCGGTCTGTGTGTGTGTGTGTGTGTGTGTGTGTGTGTGTGTGTGTGTGTATTATATACCCAAGACAAATATGAAGGCAAATCACCCCCTTCCCCCTCCTCTCTCTCAAGGACTTACTGACCGCATACCTGACCTCCAGATGTCTCCCTCACCTGACAGCCCACCACAACCTCCTCCACCCCTGATCCACCTCGCCCCCACTTCCAGATCTACCCCCACCCTCACCCCGTCCCCTCCCCGCTGTCCTTCACATCTCCCGGATAAGGGTATGTTAACACAAACACGCCGACCCAAAAGGAACTGTGTGGAACTGTACGTCTGTTTGTGTGTGCGCAGGGACTGAAATAGATTTAGCCGATGATGGTTAACCCTTGGACTGCGGAATGCGAACTGTGTACTGCATTGACGCTAACTCCAGATGATTCTGTTTACCTGAGAGAAACACCCGACCGTAGAAGAGTTGAAAGGCTATTTCAATTAACGCTCTGGCTGAGAATATAGAACTTTGTATTCCATTCTACCTAACGCCAAACGATTTTCCTATCACTTCTGAGCAACCCACCGGAAACAAAAAGGTTAACCCCTTCAAGACGACGACATCTGAAGGAATGTGGCCCGCAGAGTATAATTGCTGGCACAGTTCTTCCCCCCATCCCGACGGTACTGCGACATCAGGATACGCTGACGTCTTTTCATATTATCTCACTGCTATCTCCAGACGATTTCATTAAGCTCAGGAGGGACTTTTCGAAATGAAGGAGTTAGAAGCAGCTGCACGAATGAAGACGTAAATTAAAATAAGGCAGTTACATGGACAACTTAGTTTCTTCTATCTGATGTCGTTGGACAACTTAGCTTCTTCTATCTGATGACGTATTTTCTATCACATTCATCCTATGAACAGACAATTTTCAGTTTAGGTGAGCAGAATAGTAGCCAAAGGGTTAGCGATATGTACAGTATGTATCCCATCCAGTTTGCAAAGTCTCTTCAAGTTTTCCTAAAATTATGATGAAACCAAGAATATAATACAATTTACATCACTCTATCGAATCTCTTATGAATGCCTGTGAATAGAGCTCCAGACTTCAATGACCTACTAAAAACCTGATCCACACCTCGAATTCTGGTCGACAGAGTACGGTGGCCTCAATGAGCATGTGTTACTGTGTTACTGGTGTTGCCTTCCCACAACATGCCCGAGATCAACCTACACATCCTCCAGGTTATTCAATTTTCGGTGTGCATTTTGTGTTTTGTGTTCTACGGCTTCAGCATACGAAGACAGTATTTTTGGCATTTACTACAGCGACAGATTTCTCGATGTTCATTTTGTGTTTATGTTGCTCTGATGCGTCCTCATGTTCTTCGGGATCAACATAAAAACAGGGTATAGTCAGTACCCAGGTGACTGATTTCTTGGTGTTCTGTTGTGTTCTCGTGTTCTACGGGACCAGTATCTAGCTTTGAGAATGTCCAGTGTTCGTAGGCCTCTGTTGTGTTCATGTGCTCTACGGGATCAGCATAACAAGACGGTATTACCAGCATCTCTTAAAACTCTCTGCCTCACTCTCTTTACACAGCTGAAAGTGAAGGGAGTTGGAGTGAAGGGAAAAGAAGGGTGGAGGGAAGGGGAAGGGGATGGGGTGGAGGGATGGGGAAGGGGAGAAATGTGTTATTGTGAGCTTCGGCACAGTACTGTATACATGGTGGGCTGAGCGTCTAGTTACTTCAGGTAGGCAGGCAGGCAAATGAAAAGCTCTAGGTAAAAAGGCTTTTTTCTGTGTGTGTGTGTGTGTGTGTGTGTGTGTGTGTGTGTGTGTGTGTGTGTGTGTGTGTGTGTGTGTGTGTGTGTGTGTGTGTGTGTGTGTGTGTGTGTGTGTGTGTGTGTGTGTGTGTGTGTGTGTGTGTGTGTGTGCGTGTGTGCGCGCGCGCGCGCGCCCCTACGTGAAATGGTGAGAGGTGACCTGGATGGGGGGAAGTAGGGCAACCAATGCGGTTACGCTAGTCTTTGTCCACCCACACTGAAGCAGGGGGAAGGGGTGGGGTACAGGGAGTGGGTGAGTAGGGGTGTGAATGGGTGGTGTGTGGATGGGAAAATGGGGTTGAAAGTGGGAGACTGGAGGCGAGGATGGGGAAACTGTAGAGAAGAGGGACTGGGAGAATGGTTGGGTAGGGAAGCAGGGATGGGGGCTGTTGGTGTGAAGGAGTGAGGGTGGTGGAATTGTGGGAGAGGGAGAAAGGTGATGTGGTTAAGTGCTGAAAGATATGTGGTGGTGTGTGAAGGGATATACTACTGTGTGAGGAGGGATATGTTGTGTGATGTGGTGAAAATGTCAAGTGGATGACATTTCTGTGTGGGCGGAAGGGTGGTGGCGATAACAATGATGGAGGAAATTCCAAACTAGTGTAATATAAAAATACAATGCTCAATCATACGAAAAAAAGAGGGGGGGGGCAAAACAAGTCGTGTTCGATCACAACAGGAGAGAAGTAAACAGAGAACAAACATAGAGGAACAAGACAGGAAAGTATATGAGGGAGTGTGGGGTGCCGTTGGAGGAGAGGTTGATGCTGAGTAGGGATAGAACTACATAAAATTGATAGACAGAAGAAGAACAGAGGTAGAGACACAAGGTGAGTGACTACGGTATACGGAGTGTGATTTACTGAACAGTGAGAGGACACTGAGAGGAAAAGTCATTAATGAATAGAGGCAAAAATACAAAATAAAGCATATAATGGGATCCTGTTACTCACTACGAACAAAAATACGGAAATGACAGACTAAGAAGACATATGGAGAAGTGGCAAAACAGGAAAGCAGGGCAATATAAGGGAGAATTGAAACAAGAAATTTGTTACTAAGTAGGGACAGAAATAACTGGGAAAGTTTTTATAAAGACCTTTACCATTTTTCATGATTAATACCTCTCCATAGCAGTTTGTTATTTTCAGAAGGCACTTTCACCGGTCGTATTTATCACTTTATTATTCACATCAGTCTGGCTGGCGGTATCTGGTAACTGTACGAGTGGAGAAAATAGTATACATAAATAATCTACACAATTCATCTTCAAGAAAGTACATAAGTATGACTCCCTGGGAATTTTAATTATTATCTCCGACAAGGAGAGTATATTTTCACCTCTGTTTGTTTGTCTGTTTGCAAGATTACTCAGAGACTTAGAGAGAGATTTGGACCAACTTTGGTGGGTAGACAGCCCATATCCCAAGGAACAATCGATTAACTTTTGGGACCGATCCGGATCGTATTACAGATCCTGGATCCGGAAAACACTTTCTGTGAAACCCTGATCAATGATGAGAAAACCTAACCCATTAAGAAGAGTGGTTTAGAAATTACGTTGCCTTTGTCGGAGACATGCGCTCCACCAAGTGCCCCTCTGTTTACTACTGTTTTTATTTTCTA
>NC_137042.1:9344702-9389702 GCF_032717465.1 Coenobita brevimanus
ACACAAACCAGCACCAACACCAACGCCTATACAAACAACTTAAGATCACCACCTACACAACGCTACAAAACCCTACCCAATCCTCTATCCTTCACACAGCCATAACCTGAAGCAAAAAGAGAAAGTGGTCACAGTAAATGGCATGGGGAGTAAAAGACCACATATCCCAGTTCTCATTTAACGAGCTTTGTAATGAAAATGCAGGGTAGGTTACAGAAAAAAGCTACAATCTGTCCTCGCCCCCACAACACACACACACACACACACACACACACACACACACACACACACACACACACACACACACACACACACCAGGTGCTATACTGTACGTGGCTGGGATCAGGATGAACTGTGGAATTGATATGGATTTAAATACACATGGATTTACTGTCGCTTTGATGTCAGGTTAAGTCATACTGGATCTAGATTTCGCCAAATAGGTGTTAACAAGTTATTCTGGGTTAACAAAATTAAATATAATGTAATGTAGTTAGGTATTGCAAAGTAAGATTATGCTGTACATAATTTACGATTATGCACAGTAACGTTAGAGTTAAGTTATATGGTAAAGCAAGGTAGAGATATTCTATTTTAATAAAAAGTATGGTCTGGATATGATAGGTTACAAAATGTTTGAGAAAGACCTCGATTTGAATAATGAGAGCCTGGGCTAGAGTAATGAATGGAAAGGAAAGGTAAGGTAAGGTAAAGTAGTAAAGTGATACAAGGTAAGGTAAGGTGAGGTTAAAGTAAGTCTGGTTAGTTAGGCGTCTTGATAACGGAAAATACGCTCGGTCATGTCAGGCTAGATGAATTTCTGATAATTTCAAGATACAACAGAAAAATTCAGGTTAGGATGGCGTTATGTTAGATCTGGTCAGCCAAAGATACGGTACCACAGGATGCTACTTAAAAGATACGTTAGGCAATTACTGTATAGGATAAGGCCAAACATAAGTTCATCCCTTCAGACCGGCGATATGTTTCCTAAGCTAAATATAAGCCTGGCCCTTTTGAGAATATAAGAAAACGTCCTCAGGTTGAAGGGATTCACTAACCTTCAAATTGTGATATATTCTAACATGCCTTCGTATCAGCTATCATCATCCTGAGACGAAAGGTAGTGGCGGGATAGGGTATGGTTGGATGGGGACAGGATGGTGCAGGATAGGGGGAAGGCAACCATGGGGAAGAAATGACTGAAAACATACGCATCTTACATTTCCATTTAGCAAGCAAACTGGGGCGGTGGACGGCCGTATATGCGACAGTAAAAGCGGTGTGGAAGGCAGAGCGCAGTCCGGAGTAAGGAGGGAGAGCCTCTGAAAATGTCTTGGAGAGTAAGGAAGAATGAGAGATAATGGAGAAATATGCAAGCGGGAGCAAGCGTAAAGGAGAAATACCGAGAGAAGGATTTGATAATGAGGAGGATAGCAGGAGGGAAGATAATGGATAATGGTGACAAATGGGAGTGAGAAGAAAATTTGCAAGAAAGAAGGAGGGTAAGATTAAGACAAAGGGAAATGGGTAAGGAGCCAGGACCGGAAAAAAATGAAAATGCGTTAAAAAAGTAAATGGGGCGACGACGGACAGCAAGACTTATAATGATGAAGAATGGAAGGGGAAGGGAAATTTGGATGCACGACGGAAGACACATGCATGACAAAGAGAAATGACTAACAACGAAAGGAACAAGCTAGACTGGAAATGGATTACATCAATGTATAATTATGCATGTACACCTGTAGAGAAAAAACGGGGGGAAGATATTTCGAGAGAAGGACGAAGAATGTTATAATAAAGACAAAATGAAATGGAAAACAAATAAGGGAATAAAACGTAATGGAACGTGGCTTAAGACAGAGAAGTAAATGGCAAAGAAAACGAGGTGTATTACCGTAACAAAGATGAGTTTGTAAATGCAACCTGTGAGAATAAACTAAGATAAAAATAAATGGTTAAAGAAAGAGGGGAATAAGTTAGGAAGAAAATGGTTAACCGGAGAGATGGAAATGGATAACGAAGAAAACAAAACTGTAAGGTTACTTTGCGAGAACGAATAAACCAAGATAAAAGGAAATGGTTAAGAAAGAGGTAAATAACTTACGAGGAAAATGGTTTAAAGGAGTGAGGAAATGGATAACGAAGACAACAGAACTGTGAGGTTAATTTGCGAAGGCGACGAAGACGAAAATTAAGACAAATGCATATGGATAATAGAATGCGGAATATGCTAACTGGATAATGGCTGGAAGGAGAGCAAGACTTGGACAGTAAAATGATGCGTATAACCGTGAAGAATGGAAGTGCAGAGACAATTTGCGAGAAAGAAGAAGAGGATGATACGAATGGATATGAATAAAACAGAGAATATGGTAAGAATGATGGCATTATTAACAAAACGAGATGCACAGCGGTAGCAAATGGTAGCAGTAAATTACAGAGGAGAATATAAGTATACAGGCAATCTAGGAGCTACAGGTGGAGGGGGAGGGCGTGAGCAAGATCAGATGGGGTGGAAGAGTAAACGAAGATGAAGACAAGAAAAAGAAGATTTAAACGATACAGAGGGGAAAAAAAAATGAAATAAAAGGGGAAAGAAAGATGCATAGGTTAAAGAACGAAACAAATGCAATATCAGCTGTATAATGAGAAAATAATGACGAATGGAAGATGATGAAAATTTGGAAGACGGAAATGAAATCTGAGAAAAAAGAAAGAGAGGAAACTGAGAAGAATGATCTGAGGAATCTGGGTAACAAAAGAGATGTATATATAAAGGTAACTTATAGGCGAATGAAAGTGAAGGGATATTTAGAAGAAGCAAAAAAGAAAATTAAAAGAATGGGATGTGGACAGGAGGGAAAGAAAGGGGAAAACGGTAAAAGGAGGAAACTCTATATGTAAATAAACTACATTCTACATCTAAAATGCCCAGAGAAATGGAGAAGAGGAAGCAATAGATCTCTAATAGGCAGGGACCTCCAAAACAGGACAATAGAAGGGTAAATACGACGAGTGAACATGGCAAGGAATCTGAAAGGCAGGCTGTAAGTAACTTCCGAAAAAATGGAGGAAAAGGATAATAAGAAAGCTACTAAAAAACAAAAGGAACTCAGTAGCTAACGCAAAATTTATAACTGTAACAAATAGACAAGGAAACGAATTTGAGATAATGGGGAGGTGAAGTAAGGGAGATGGATAAGATAAAGGGATATGGATAAGAAAGGCAAGGAAATAGCATAAATATCGATGAAAAGAGACGGAAAAAAAATGTATAATGGAGAATATCGATGCAAAGGAGCAGGTAAGATATATGGAAGGCTATGTTGGATTAAGGAAACAAGTAAGAATATGGGAAATTAGAAGAAATAAATTTGGGTTAAGAGAAAAACCAAACTGGATGACAATCAAGGATGTAAAGAGCAGACATGGAAAAGAAATAAGTGATAACAAGAGGACAGATTATGATACACGGATATCGTGAGGAAGTTTGGTGATGTGACTGCTCAGCTTCTTTTTCTTTTTCATCGCGGGTACCCAGGATGAACTCTGGGACTGGGCGTCTGTTACTGTTGTTGTCGCCGTTGCTCTTGTGGCTCCAGAAACGCGAACCCCATGGAATGCTGGCTTAAACATCCCCTCTCCTTCCACCCATCATCCTCCTTTCTGGGGACAGGAGGGTAGCTGAGGGACGTTTGTATAATCTAGCAGATGAGTCACCCGGTTATATCACTGCCACCGCAAGAAAGCGTCCCTCTTCACCACTATTAGGCGTCTGGTAATACAAAGATGAACTAGAGCGAGGTGGTATTGATGGAACTATTTTTTCTTTTAATTTACATTGGATAAACTCTGGAATACAGCGTCTGTGAGAGAGAGAGAGAGAGTACAGCCGATAAGAGATGACAGCGATATTACTTGTAGCGGCCACCCAGTATGAGGTACAAGATAAGGCGTCCGGCAACAGAAAGATACACATGCAGATAAAAATGCAAAAATGATCTTTACGCCCCATAAAAAGAGCAGTAAAAGGCCAGGCGACGAGGGGGAAGTGCATAACGAAGTGAATGGACTGCGCACTGAATCAGAAGGCAATGCGACCAGAAATACTTATCCTTGGAATGAGGTTTGCAAATGTGACGATGTGACGAAAAGTCTTGAAGGTAAAACGTAAAAAGTTGACGGAGGTTGAATGGAAAATGCGAAGAATTGAACATCATGAAGAAAAATGCTGAGTATTGGAAAGAAAGTATTGAGAATTTTTTAGATTAGGACAAAATATTGGAAAAATATCACGGAAAAATGGAATGACGAAAAATGTCGAAAAAAAAAAAAATGCATGAAGGGAAGAGAAGTTCAGAAATTGTAAATAAAGTAATGAAAATTAACGAGAACGATAATGAAATGGTAGAATAAAGTTAAAAAAATATGGGACATGAAGAAATGTTCGAAAACTGGTGGCAAAGATATCACTATGACATGACCCAACGGAAAGTAATGAAATAAATAAAATGAAATAAAAGAAAAGGCCTGTACAGTGAGAAACAGAAGAATCTATTAAGAAATTTAAGGAAATGTGAGAATTGCAAAAATACGGTGAGATTAAAAAGAAGAATTATGAGACGAGGGGAGAAAGCAAGAAACCCAGTTAAATTTTTAGGTAATCAAAGAAAATGAAAACAGGAAACAAGAAAATATGATCTAATTGTGCAATCGAATAAAATGAACAGCAATTAAGAGCCACATTTAAGCAAAAATGTGCAAGAATATGGCTACAAAATACACACAAAATTACAAAAAATAACAGAAGAAAGCAAACATAAAGGAAGCAAAAAGAGAATAACGCAGAACAAAGCATTAATTAGAACATCAAGTAAACAGCGTCAGTGAAGTGCACAGCGACAGGAACAAGAACAGGCACAAATAGAACGTGATGAACAAAGACACATGGAACAAGAACACACGAATTAGTGACACTGAGGAACTGAACATCGATGCCGAACAAAACACAGAAAAAAAAAAAAAGGAAAATAACACATAACTTACAAAGACAAGTGAAACAACAGAATATGAAGAAAAATCATGTATATAAAAAAAAAGTGAAGGTAATGAACAGACATACGGAACAAAAAGATATGAAATAAGGTGGGGAACTGAACATCGACATAGCAAAAACAAATATTGAGCCAGAACAGAATGACGTGTAGAACAAGCACAGGGGGTAGATTGAACTCTGGGGTAGAACAAGGGAGAACAAAGAGACTTGTATATATATATTTGACTAGGGACAAATGGAACGCTACGACAGTGAGAGAGAGAGAGAGAGAGAGAGAGAGAGAGAGAGAGAGAGAGAGAGAGAGAGAGAGAGAGAGATATAGGGCACCTCCGAGGTCACTAAAGCCCACACCTGTATCCCCACATCTGTACCCCGATACCTGTATCCCCACACCTGTACCCCCATACCTGTATCCCCGCACCTGTATCCCCGCACCTGTATCCCACACCTGCATCCCACACCTGCATCCCACACCTGTATCCCCACAACTGTATTCCTACAAATATACCCCACACCTGTACCTGACATCTATACCCTTACATCCGTACCACCAATTTATACCCCCACACCTTTGCCCCCAAACACATGTACCCCAGAACTGTACCCCCAAACCTATTTCCCACAAACCTGTACTCCCAGACACACCTGTACCCCCACAACTATACCCCCACACTGTACTTCAACCCTGTACCCCATATCTGTACCTTCACACACCTGTATCCCCACATACACCTATACCCCACACCTGCCACACCTGTACCTCACACCTGTAATTCCACCCCTGTACTCAACACATACGTCAACGCCTTAGACGCATACACCCACACACGACTTATACGTACACGCCTACACACACCCACACGTACACATGCTGGTCAAATCTGTGTGACATTATTTCTCTACGCCCAATTCTGCACACGCCCATGCATGCCAAATCGGTATACACATGTACATCAGAACTATACACACACGTTTCAATCGATGTATCCGCGTATACGCACAAAGTCTCTGCACAAATTCCTATGCTATAAAAAATGTTTCTCCCCTCTCCCACCATACATACAGGCCCTTGCACACATTCCTTCGCATACATATGCACACACATACACTAAGTCTTGACACACACACACACACACACACACACACACCCCACATGCAATTACTTACCTGCAAAAAAAGAAAACACACACACACACACACACACACACACACACACACACACACACACACACACACACACACACACACACACACACGAAAATTGCCCATACGCAGACACACACAACGCACACACTACCTGCTCTCTCACTCACAGACACCAGATAAACCCCGAATTAACCGCTTTCCTGAGAGACCGTCTTTTTTCTTTTATCTCTGGACGATTCTATCCAACCTTGGGGAAACCTCTAGCACTGGGAAGGTGAGAGAGAATCTGTGTTACAGCCACTTAACTATGAAAAACCTCCCCAAAGCTCAATAAATGTCAGATGGCAGAAAGCAATAAGATCGGGCTAAAGGAAATCACACTTAGGCTCCTACGGCTCACTCTCAACTGAATGAAATCGTCTGGCAGAATCGGGAATAAAGAACTACCGTCGTCCCACTCATGAAAGGGGTAATGGTGAGTACTGCCACTCTTAGACTCCTACTCGTAGATGAATAAAATCTTCGGATCTTAAATGGAATATTGTAGTACTCTTGCTCTTAAACGAATGCTGTAAAATCGTCTGGACTTGAATAGAATAGAATTTTAGAGTTGGACAAAGTCAAGAGTACCAACACACTCAGATTTCCATACTCACTCAGCTGAATGAAATCGTTCGGCGTTAGATGGGATAAAATACTTGAGCTGTTTCGACCATGAAAGGGTTAATGGTAAGAGAAATAAAACTCAAGCTCTAAATGATTCGCTCTCAGCTGAATAAAATCAAGTGGCTTTGTGTGGGACAGAACACTCGAGCTGGTTCGACCACGAAAGAGTTAATGGTGTCAAAATTAACTCTAGGGCTCCTATGACTTGCTCTGTTCAACAAAATTTTCTGGTGTTAACAGTCGAATACTAGAGTTGCATATCTGCAGACATAAGTACCGATCCATTTCAAAACGATAATAACGAAATCCAGTGAGGCGATCTTCGGAGCCTAACAATTTTTTTCAGAATATTCTGTAAAAGTTTCATGCGTCCAGGACTGATACGTGGAACACTAGTAGTCTATGGTCCGCAACTGTACACCATCACAACACAGTCCTCCAAGATCTAGGTACGATGGCTGTAAAACTGGGCAGAATGTTGCTTTTCATTTCGGAATGATATGTATGCCTGATACTGAAGTGACGCACAGTGAAGCCTCTACACTAGTGAATGGTGTACTGGTGTTCGGTGCAACATCCATCTGCTAACAGAACACATGATGAATGAAATTCGTCGTCAAAATCTTTGGCCATTCATTTCAGAATGCAGAGTCCTTACAGCGTTCGGATAATTTTTGCCGAGTGTCCATGAGAGGAGCTATATGCCCAAACTCCCATCCTCTACTGCACAGCCTGACTCTCCTCACCTGTCTCTCTTCACCTCTCTCCATATCTGTCCTCGCACGTCCGTCTAATCCTTCATTACAATGACCTTTTTTTTTTCACCGTACTTAAGCACCCATCAGACGATTTTACTCAAGGAGTGGTTCAATATCCATCTCTTCAATTCGAAACGTCTCTCCCAGGCTGAGAAAAATCGTCTGAAGGCAGGGCAAGAATATGAAGCGTGTCCTCGGGCAGAAGGGATTAACTGGTTCACTCCGATGACGTATTATACGAGTATTTTCTGAATTGCTACCGCCAGACAGTTTTTGAAGGACTTCTGGAGAAAATTTTCGAACTGAAGTTGGATACAGCATTCGGTAACTCCTTCATTACTAGAGCCTTTTGTTAAGTTAAATATAAATCGTCCAGTTGTAGCAAGAAAAATGATAAGAAAGATCTCCGGGCTACAGGGAATACTGATAAATCCTCCCTACCTGCTTTGAGACAGGACACCTCTTACATCATGTGTGTGAGAGAGAGAGAGAGAGAGAGAGAGAGAGAGAGAGAGAGAGAGAGAGAAACCCTGTAATGGAAAAAAAAAATAGGAAAAGCCAACAAACCCTATCTCTAGTGGAAAATCGTCGGTAGGCTGACAGAAGAAAGTACCATATTGACGTCAAGGTACTGAGAAGAAAATGGATACTGTCTCTAAAACTTCCTGCATGGTATTCTTCCTAAAATTTATATCCTTCTTTGCTAGACTGGTCTTTATTCGCGTAGTTAACTACACTCTTCTCATCCTAACCTGGCCCAGATTTTCGTCCTTTTGCGAACTGTTTCACGAAGCTAAGAGGCAGAAGAAAGTGCTATGGCTCTACTTCCTTTCCACAGCACATCTGCGCTGACTGGCATCCTATTCTTGTGTTAATCAATTACTACAGCTCAGCCTTCAAGATGGAGATGTGGCAGTCTTGGGCCACGTTAGCGTAAAAAGAATATATCATTTGACAGGAGCTACTTGGTAAGAGCAGAGAAATACTGAAGTTATTTTCTTATCTTACGTGCTTGTGTTCTAAAATCATGTGGCGGTAGCAAGACCAGTGAAAAGCGTTAACAATAAGAATGGCGAAAAAAATTGACACTTGTTAAATAATCATAACACGAGACAGATTAGGTGAAGAACTAGGACAATACAGATAAAATTACACAAAAAATAAATAAACGTGAAAAAAAAGTACAAACAAGAGGAAAGAGCGAGAAATACAGATGAAACCGGAAAACTGAGGGTTAAAGGTGAAGAAGAGGAGTACCAAGAGACACGGCAAATATAACAGGAGACAGAAAAAAAAAGAACCTGAAAAACAGAGCAATATTGGTGAAAACAGAGTATGTATACGAAATAAAACTTTCAAGCGCTGCGAGATGACGAGAAAAAAATGAAAATCAATAAACAAGAGCATAACAACTAATAATATTACATGAAAGTGGAGAAAAACAATCCACGAAAAAATCAGAAACAAGCAACAAACAAACAGAACTAAATAAAACGTGAAATAGAAACAAAGGAAGTATGCACAATAGGGGAGAGGGATGTGATGGAAAAAAAAAAAGACGAAAGACAGAAGAGGTGTAGAAAGAAAACTGGAAAAAGTGTGATGGAGTGGGGGAGGGAGGAAGGAAACGGAAGGAAGCAGAAAAAATGGCGAGAGAGAGAGAGAGAGAGAGAGAGAGAGAGAGAGAGAGAGAGAGAGAATGTATTTGTGTATTTGTGTGTGCATGCTGTCTTTTTTGTACGTACGTATGTATGTGTTTATATATGCATGTACTGTGTGTGTGTGTGTGTGTGTGTGTGTGTGTGTGTGTGTGTGTGTGTGTGTGTGTGTGTGTGTGTGTGTGTGTGTGTGTGTGTGTGTGTGTGTGTGTGTGTGTGTGTGTGTGTGCGTGCAAGCGCGCGCGACAGAACATTACTAAACGAGTTGAGGAAAGAGGAGCTGACATTCACACATACATTTGTAAAGAGAAGGAAACCTCTTCATTAGTAAGTCGTTTCTTTTTTTTTTTAGTACAGTGCATTATCTTACTACTCGTGCGACTTTAATTCCTCCCTCTAACTAAATAAAACTGCCTAGTGTCTGCCTGAGAAGGGTGGAAAAGGCTTTAAAACAGAGAATACTGTAATAAGCTACTGGTATGAGATGATGAATTATACCTGCACACGAACATTAAAAAAAAAAAATCCATACGTGGGTATACCTAATTAATTCATAAGGACATTTTACGGCACTATGAAGAGAGGACACGTTGGTACTGGACACTGGTATGGGAAATTATGATCCTGGTCGAGATTTTAAGCCTAGTTTCCTATGCACTACTGGATTATACCATTCCCCCCCCCCTCCCTTACCCATTAACAAGGGCTGAAAAGGGTCTTGGTTAGGAGGTGACGGGAAGGGAAAGGAATGGGGGAGGGGGAGGGAGTGGGGAGGAGCAGGCAGGGGTGAGAGGATGTGAAAAATGGAGTGAAGGTAAGGGATGAGGGGAGTGGAGTTAATTGTGGAGGGAAGCGGGAGAGGCGGGTTGAGGTGAGATGTGAAATGTGGAAAGTGTGAGACATGGGGGCTGGAATGAATTCTGAGGTGGGGAGGTAAGGAGCGAGGAAAGGGTGGGGGAGGGGGAGGGAGAGGACAAACGACTTACGAAGGGGGTAAGGGGTGAGGGGGGGAGAGCCAAAACTATGAGGGTGAGAGAGGGGTGGGGGGGAGTAAAATATGGAGCATGGTGAGGGCAGAGAGTAAGTGGAGGAGTGGGGTGAAGGTGCAGACAGAGGGGTGAGGGGTGACGGGGTACCGGGGTGAACTGGGTCGGGTACGAACAAAGACGGTGATAGTAAGGGGTGGAAAGAGGAGTGCTGAGGGGGGGGGGGTAGGTGGAAGGGAGGAAATGTGGCACAAAAATGGGAACTGAGGGAGAGTTACTGCAGAAAAGGGAAAGTGGAAAAGGACGAGGGAGAGTAAGAAAGGGTGTGGGAATGTTATAAAAAAAAAAGGGGGGGGGGGGGCATGAGGGGTGGTAGAGTTACAAAGTAGAGAAGGTGGGATGAGAAGGATGAAAATTACTTAGGATTATAAGGAGGTTGAAAGTGGTGAGGGATGAGCGTTAGGAAGGGTGTGGAAGTGTTACTGGGAAAAGAAAAGGAATCTAGGAAGCCTGAAGTAGAGTTACAAGTGCAGGAAAAAGGTGAGATAAGTAAGGAAGCAAAACGGTGAAGTGAAAATAGAGAATAACAGGGGAGAGTCGGAAAGGACGCGGGAGGATCACTAAAGGCAGGAACGTACTATGGAAAAGGCAGAAGGGTGAAGATGAGAGGAAAGAAATGCACGAAGGAAGTGAGAAGGGTGAGTAGGGAAGCTAAGATGTGGGGGAGAGTGGTGAGAGGGATAAAAGAGAGTTACTGCATATACAGGAAAGTGAAGAAGAACGAGGGAGAGTTAGAGAAGGCGTGGGAATGTAAACAGAAATAAATGAGGGAGACTTAAGGATGATGTAGTAGTGTGTGTGTGTGTGTGTGTGTGTGTGTGTGTGTGTGTGTGTGTGTGTGTGTGTGTGTGTGTGTGTGTGTGTGTGTGTGTGTGAGAGAGAGAGAGAGAGAGAGAGAGAGAGAGAGAGAGAGAGAGAGAGAGAGAGAGAGAGAGAGAGAGAGAGAGAGAGAGAGAGAGAGAGAGAGATTTCTACGGAAAAGGGGCGAGTTATTGAGGGTAATGAAGCGTTAGTAATAAAAATGCAAAGTTGATACGAAAGATATGAAGAGTTAGTGACTGCAGGGGAGAGCTTCAATGAGACACAGAGAGAGCTGAGAGAGACAGGGAGAGCTGAGAGGAGAGAGACATCAGCATAAAAGACACTGATTAAGACATGATGATATGAGGGGGGACAAGATGAGAAAAGGGGGAAAGGGAAAGGGAGACTTAAGGACATGGGAAAGAGGTGAAAAGAGTTGAGGAAAAGGAGAAAGAATGGAAGAACTTAGGAGAGGGGAGAGAAGGGGGGGAGCTGTGGAATCGAGAAAGTGGAGGGGAGAGTTAAGGAAAGACAAAAGAGAATGGAAGACCTGAGAAACTAGGAGAAAGGAAGAGAGCTGAGGAAAGAGGTGAGTAGACTGGGAGTTCCTAGACAGACGCAAGTAAGAGTTGATATAAACAAGAGAACAATACGAAGAAGGGAAGAAGTTGGAAGTGTTGAGGTGAGGGATGATGATGATGATGATGATGATGTGAAGGACAACAAAAATGACGACGAGGACCACAACAGGAGGGGGGGGGAGGGGGAGGATAAACTGACTGCAGGAATGAATCAAGAAGTGAAGAAGTTAGAGACAACAGAGAAGACCTGTCAGCCCAAGGGCGGCATTCATATTCTGTTCTTGATCTCTCATGGCGATTTTATTCATCCACGGCGGCACTTGAAGAACTGGGCGGGTTAGATATGTCCTGCAACCTTCATCTCTTCAAGCCAATGACGTACTTTCCACTATTAATGTTACCTGCAGATGATTTTATTCGGCTGGTGGATATTTTGGAGCTGTAGGAGTCGGATGTCGCATTTAATAATCCTCTACCTAACAGAGGTCTCTCCCAAGGTAAATAAAATCGTCTGGAGGTCGGAAGAACAAAAATACGTCACCTAACTGAATGGGTTAACCTCAGCTGAATAAAATCGTCAGCTAGTAAGAATAGCCTGAAGTACTGTAATGCGTCTGGTGCTGAAGGAGTGAGGCAAAGCAGGGTTGAGAGGCGAGGAGCGTGTTGTGGAGTGGGAGGAGGAAATTACAAACTGCCGAAGAGAGTTACAGAGTTGGGAGGGACTTAGTACGAGAGGTAGGGAAAACGTAGGAGCAGAGTTGGCGTATGAGAGAGAGAGAGAGAGAGAGAGAGAGAGAGAGAGAGAGAGAGAGAGAGAGACGAAATTACTGACTGCTAGGGAGAGTTAGTGAGACTGATAGGGAGTTGGAAAAGACACAGGAGAGTTAGTGAAGTAAGAGGAGAATGAAAAGTAAGGGAGGTGGAGAGAGACGAGGAGAGAGATAGATGGGGAAATTACGATCTGTCATGGAGAGCTAGCGAGGTTAAGGCAGAGTGAAACAATACGTAGGAGAGTTACTGAGAGCTGAGGGAAAGTCGAAAAATAAAACGTGAGAGCGTCAAGGCAGGAAGGAGGGAAGTGCAGAGTCACGAGAGAGAGAGAGAGAGAGAGAGAGAGAGAGAGAGAGAGAGAGAGAGAGAGAGAGAGAGAGAGAGAGAGAGAGGAAATTTACAAGCTGCCAGGTAGAGTTTGAAAGAATAAAGACGAGCTGGACAAGATGAAAAAAAAGTGAGATAAAAGAAGAAAGAAGAAACAAGTAGGAAGAGAGTGAAAGTGGGTGGAAAGAGAGTGGAGCGTGACGAGGAGAAAGTGAGGGAAATTGCTAGGTTCGAGGGAGAGTTGGTGAGGATAAGGGAGACTGCTAAGTGCCAGGGAGAGTTAGTGAGGAAAAGGGAGAGTTGGGAAGGGCGTGGGAGAGAGGATAACTACTTCTGTCTGAGGATGTAATCATTATTTTTATTCATGCTATCTGTAGACGATTTTATTCAACCTGAGAGAGAGAGAGAGAGAGAGAGAGAGAGAGAGAGAGAGAGAGAGAGAAATCACACAGTGCCCAAAAGATGATCCGGACGGCGAGATGACAAAGATTTCTACACAAAAGAAAAAAAAAAAAAGACACAGACACTCAGACACACATACACAGATCATCCAGACTATTCGATGCCTACGAGGTGATTCGCCCTACTGTAAATGCTGATAAAAAACTATAAAAAAAAAAAAATCTGAACGATATTGCAACAAGATGATGGAAAAAAAATAAAAAATAAAAAATAAAAATAAAAAGGAGACTCTGATGCTGGAAAATGCGAAGGACATAACTGAAAACTTGAGGACGAAATACAAGTTACTGAAAAAAAAAGCTGGAGTGCATTGAATGAAGTAATACTGCTAGAACACCGCGTCATATATTACGAGTAGTGTTGGCGAAGCTGCTGCGTGGGTGTTGCTCCATTAAGCGAAGGAGAGGGGGGACTGGGAAGGGGAAGGTTGGGAGGGAGAAGGAAGGAGGGAGACAGAAGGGAGGGAGATAGAAGGGAGGGAGAAGGGAGAGAGAAGGAAGGGAGAAGGGAGGAAGGAGAGGGGAGGAGTATAGGTTACAGGAAGGAGGTGGAGATGAGGAGAGTGAGGAGAGGAGGAGGAGGACGAGGAGAAGGATGCTATAAGAAGCCGAAATGAAGTGGCGGAGGGAGAAGCGGAAAATGATTTATTTGTTTAACTTTGCCTCACTCCGATCCTCGTATATTTTGCACACCTCAGTCTAGCTACAGGTGCCCTTGACAGCGACTGAAAACACTGGTGGGCAGTAACTAACTAAATAAAATACGACTGATACTATATACTGTAAATCCTGTAGTCTCAGGGTAGCAAATCATCCCCCACCTTAAACAAAAGATTAACTTATATTAACTGTATATAAATTAATACTAAACTAGTGCCTGATTTGAGTATATAAAACTGAGAAATGGAGGGAGGGGGGGGATGGTTAAGACTGATGAAGAACTGGGTGGAAGGAGGAGGAGGAGGAGGAGGAAAACTGAAATTGCGAGAGAGAGGAGGTGAAAACAAGGAGATAAGAAGGGAGGAGGAAGGACAGTATGGTGGCCCTGAAGGTGAAAGTTCCTCCTCTCAGATTTACAGGTTTTACCCTCCATTGAGCATCGACCTGTGGAGGAGGAGGAGGAGGAGGAGGAGGAGGAGGAGGAGGAGGAGGAGGAGGAGGAGGGGATAGGGAGGGAGGGAGGGAAAGGGAGCCGAATATTGCGTAAGAAGTTAAAAAATTGTTTAGGAAAAGAAGCGGAAGAAGGAAAGAGGGAACTGGATGATGATGATGATGATGATGATGATGATGATGATGATGATGACAGACGATAGGGGATGCAAGGAAGAGAAACATCGGGGGGGGGGAAAGAAGAGGATATTTCTTTCTCTCTCTCTCTCTCTCTCTCTCTCTCTCTCTCTCTCTCAGGGCCCTAGTAGCATAATTACTTCCTGGTCCTTTGTGGTAACCAGAGGAAGAGGACTTGATTTCTCTGCTTTCACTCCTCTCCCCTCTGTCTCTTCTCTCCCCTCTCCCTCTCCACCACCTCCCTTGTTCCTTCCCCACTTCCTTTAATCCTTTCTTCCACCCTCCCCTCTCTCTGCTTGCTTCTGCTTGGGGAGGGGCTTGTCACTCACCTACTTATCTGACCTACTGACCTCTCTCCTGCTCAAGTCGGTCACTGCGAGAGGTACCCCCAAGCTGAATTAAACCGTCTGATGGTAAGAGGAATAAAAAATAATCGTAATTACACTTAATACCATTCCTTTAAGTCTTGTTCTCACTGGCTAACTTCCACTCCTTTCCCTCTCACAATCCCTTCCCCTTTCTTGCTACTTACCTACCTCTCACTTCCTAGGATTGCGACACTCTCTCTCTCTCTCTCTCTCTCTCTCCATACTCACTTTACATATTACTCACTCTTCTTCTTCTTCCCGTTCATTTTCCTCTTCTCTCCCCGATTCATTTTTGCCCTTCTTAATTTTCCCTCCCTCTTCTTTGTTCTTTTATGTTCATCTGAAGTTTGTTTTTACTCTTCCTCTCATGTTATTAATTCTGTTGTACTTTGTTGTTCTTATATTTTCCTACTATTGCATCTGTTTTCTGCTTTAGTGTATTATTTTATCTCCTGTTTGTACTGACAAGTTTACTTACTCTGATGTCTGCCTGTACCGATTTGTCAATTTACATTCATGAACCTGCTATACTGATCTGCTTGTCTGTACAGAGGTATATCGGTATTCATGGGTTTACCTCTACTGATGAATCCAGCTGTATTCATGCGCTTAGCAGTATTTATGGGGCTACCTGTATTAATAGACCTACCTGTACTGACATCTCTACCTGTATGTATGGATCTACCTGTATTATCAAGAGTGTACTATATTTATGGGCATCTATTTAATATCTATTTATCTATATCTATATCTACCCATCTATCTATCTTGCCAGACGCTGAATCCCAGAATTCATCAAGGGAGGCCTCTACCGCTATTCATCTCCACTCCCTGCTGCCAATCCATGCCGCCTTCCCACATATACTCTTTTATCCAGCCACCTCAATATCGGCCATCCTCCCTTCAGCCTCTCATCAATGTACTTCTTCCCGCCTCTCTCTCTCTCTCTCTCTCTCTCTCTCTCTCTCTCTCTCTCTCTCTCTCTCTCTCTCTCTCTCGAGCCAATCCAACGTCCCTTATATACTCTTATCCATCCAACTCTGTCTCGTTTCTCCTCTTCTCGGCCTTCCATCAATATGTTTCTCTCTCTCTCTCTCTCTCTCTCTCTCTCTCTCTGACCTAATCACAGCCAGCAATTCACCAGGTAGGGTCTCCAACCATCAGCAATATTCATTCTTTTCTCAGGTATCATTAGTCTGTCCTACTCACTTCAATCACCCTTTCCTTCCATCTAACTGCGTACTCACTGCTTATTAACCTATTTACCTACCTACCTGCAGTTCTACCTCCTCTACCTTTCCTTTCTTCTTCCCACCTTTCTTTTTGTAATATTTCTCTCATTATCCAATTTACCTATCCATCTACACCTATTAATATTCTCTTAACTTTTCCTTCTTTCCACTTTCCCGTATTTTTCATTTTTTCTATTATCAACCAATTTACCTCCTCACCTACAGCTATACTTATTCTCTCTATTTTCTTCCATCCACCCTTCTCCACTTGGTGTCCCTCTCCTTCGTATCAGTATTAATTTTCTTCTTTCTATTCATTCGTCTCTCTCTCTCTCTCTCTCTCTCTCTCTCTCTCTCTCTCTCTCTCTCTCTCTCTCTCTCTCAACAAAAACACCCCTCTCACTTCACTCAGCAAATCCTCTGCTCCCAGGTAATCTGCCCTTAATTAAATACCTCTCCTCACTCTCCCTCCCTTCCACTCCTTCTCCTGACAACTAGGGTTAATTACAGCCGCTAATATCGTTTACTAATGCCCCTGTTCTTAACTCCTTACCTCCTACCCCTATGCTTTCCTTCATCACTACCCCCCCCCCCACTTTCCCGTATCGTTCCTCCACTTCACCCTTCTCCACTAGGCTACCTCAGTCCCCATGCCTTCTCATCTCCCCGTAGTTTATGTTTACTTATACCTCTCCTCTGCACACTATTTCCCCTTCCTTTTTCCCCTACTCTTCATCCCTCTTCCCTTCCTCCTCCTCCTCCTCCTCCTCAACCCCTATCCTCCCCTTCACCCATTCTTCTGATATCGTTTAATCATGTCCCTGTCTTGCCCCCTTACCTCTTATCCCTCATCTCTCTCTCTCTCTCTCACTCGAACACCTGATATCGTTTACTTACCCTTCTCCAATCTTCCTACCCCCTTCCTTTCATCTTCTACATTCCACCTTCCCCTCCCCCTCACCCTGTTCCCATTCTCCCTCACCTCTCCTTCCTCCTTCCCTCAATCCCTTCATCCTTCTCCACCCCCTTAATCTTTCCCCTAACCCTCTTCCTCCTTCCTGCTCACCCTTTTCCACCTCTCCCTCACCCCTACAGCAAATGTCGTGTACTCATGTTCCTCTCCCGCCCCCTTCTACTCCCTCTCTCCTTTCCTCCTCATACTTCCCATCCCTTCCCTTCCCCTCCTCCCCCTCCCCCACCCCAACTAACAACCCCCTCTAAAATATGGCACTGTTACGGATTGGGATGGGCTTGTTTGGATATGTTTGGATTATCGGTTTTTATTTTTTCCACCCCTATCTGTGAATATTGTTTCAATTAATTTGGCTTAGTTTCCTACGCATTACAGCAAAAAATGGGATGTGTTATTACTCTCGTTTTTACTTCTGCTTGCACGGGTATTTTTTTTTTTTTTTTTTTAGGTTTTCTGTTTCAAGCACTTCGGTGTTAATATTTTATGCTTGCTTTCTTCAGACGAATATATTTAGCACCTGGAGAGACTTATCAAACTGGCAGGGTTGTATATACTTGGCTTTCATTACCCCGTGCCATACGACGAGGGGTCTCCTACTCCGGATGAAATAATATGCTGCTTGCTAGAAAATGAAAAGTTCGCTAATTGAAGGGAATACATTTTTTAAGGTGACAGTAACAGTTCACATGTTCCAGTCATTCACATTTATTCCTTAATTCACTCTCCTACGTGAAGAGATAATTGGTTTTCTTTGACCTTCTTCACGACAAAAAAAAAAAAAAAAAACACCTGTCACTCAGTCTAAGATGTCGCCTTACTGATTTTACGCAGCGTAGGGCCAGTTTTGATCTTATCCTTGCTATTCAGACGATTTCATTCAACTGAGGGCGACTCTTTACAGATTAAACATAGCCTTTATTAACTTCCTACCGAGCTACACGTTCTTCGTAAATTGAATATAATCGTCTGGTGATGGAGAGAACAAACTAAGCACAGGTAGGTAGTTTAATGTCTTTGTTATTTAGTGCATGAGTTCTTGGATGATTCTGGCTTATATTATTACCCTGTTTCTTCCTCTTTCATGCAATTCGCTCATCTTATATTCCGAACTCCCCCCCCCCCTCTCTCTCTCTCTCTCTCCAGAATCTCTTGCTCGTTCGATCTCCTCCTCCTCCTCCTACTACTACTCCTCCTCCTCCACCTCCTGAACCCTACACCTCCAGCTCCAGTCAGTGGGCGCCATATTGCACTTCAACGTCTGTAACATTATCCTCTCCTCCCTCCTCCTCCTATTCCTCTTCCTCCTCCTCCTCCTCTTCTTCCTCTTCCTCCTTATTTGCTTTACTATCCTTATCCTTCAGCATGTAGAGTTAGATCTTGTAGTCATTGTTTTCTTTGTAACAAGCAGCCTCGAAAGGACAATAAGGTCTGTTGCTGTTTGCTTTCCTATGTAATCCTATGTAATCCTTCTCCTCCTCCTCCTCCCCTGCCAACGGTGATTTGGCAGATGGAGGAGGGGGTGGAGGAGGGAGGACCTGACGGACATAATTATAACCTTCAAAGACCTTGAATGGTCTGAAGTGACTTGCGACCAAACTCGGCCTGATTTGATAGGTCTATCACATACCCGACTTACCTGGATGACGCATTACCAGATCTGATCCCTGCTGAACAAAAACTGGTAATATTACTAATTCGACCTGACCTGAATGGATGTGAAGAGACAATACTGTTATGACTCGAGCTGAACATGATTAGGCTAAAAATATTAAAATAACCTGAGCTGATGGAAAGGCTGAGTAGGTCTGTGAATGGCTAGGACGGGCATGAGTGGGCGTGATGTGACCTGACCTGACATGACAAGACCGTGATGGGGACAGCCCTGAACGAATGTGAAGGACCTGAGGAGAATTAGTGTGACGTGTAGAATAAACTGACTGACGAGTGACATGATCAGACGTAAGCTAACCTCACTGCACCAAAAGCGATACTACTGGGTCTGCACGCACCTTTACTGCTCAGACCGCACCTGATTAATTAGCACCTTTACTGCTCTGACTGCACTTGATTAATTAGCACCTTTACTGCTCTGACTGCGCCTGATTAATTAGCACCTTTACAGCTTTGACTGCACCTGACTAATTAGCACCTTTACAGCTCTGACTGCACCTGATTAATTAGCACCTTTACTGCTCTGACTGCGCCTGATTAATTAACACCTTTACTGCTCTGACTGCGCCTGATTAATTAGCACCTTTACTGCTCAGACCGCACCTGATTAATTAGCACCTTTACTGCTCTGACTGCACCTGATTAATTAGCACCTTTACTGCTCTGACTGCACTTGATTAATTAGCACCTTCACTGCTTTGACTGAACATGTCAAAATAACATGCGGAAACTTCACAAAATCTGAAAGGCGTGAATGAACCTGAGTGACCACAAGTGAATCGGATACGACCTGTGTGACATGAGAACTTCAACTTACAGTTTCCGTGACCCCTCCGTCCTCAATGCATCAACTCACCTGCAAAGAAAAAATATATTATTACCAAGCTGATGTAACACACACACACACACACACACACACACACACACACACACACACACACACACATTAGCCTCTTCAACCGAATAAAGTTTTTGAAATATATATCGGGGTGAAGTGGTGAATACTTATACTGTTGACTGCCAGGTTACTCGATAAAATGAGTTGGCTACTGCTGCCATCTGGGAATTATAGCTATCAATGGGTCTGATGTCGACTCAAGTGGTATGAATGGATCTTAAGTAATCGGAGTGCATCTGAATGTTTTGTCGGCGTACGTAATAGAACCCGAATGTGCCCGCTGTGAGTCCAGTCTATAACCCAGGATACGTAAAACCTCAACGAACCTGAAATAAACAGTGCACTGATTTATTGCTAATTACATCAGGAAGGAAAGTAATGGGCTGTTCCGTGTACTTTTCCGACGGCGCCACTAACATATGCAATTAACAAACGCAATTTTTTGTTAGTGTGGCACAGTCAAGTTATAGAGGAGGTACACAACAGGATGAGGCTTTTGAGGTAAATCAACATCTACTTGCGAAACACTTTTTTCAAAGTAGAACAGAGCATAAACTTAGTCATATAAATCAAAGAATCATTTACTTATGACTCACAAAGTTTGACAAACATCCGCACTTTCGAAATACTGCATAAAACAAATATACCACGTACTAGAAAACAAATCCTGTATCACACTGTCGTATCATTACTATTCTCTTTTAAGAACAAGCAAAATTGCTAATTCGTTCCAATAGTAAACAACGAAAATATGCAAGCCATAGCTAAGGGGAGGAGGGAAGAAATACCAAACTGAAATCCAAACATGAAATATATCAGTCTTGAGTCAAATTTAAAATTCTCAAATATTTTCCACACATACCTCTACCCTTCCCTCAAAAATTTATACCGGTAATAGTCAGATTATATGTGTGTGTGTGTGTGTGTGTGTGTGTGTGTGTGTGTGTGTGTGTGTGTGTGTGTGTGTGTGTGTGAGAGAGAGAGAGAGAGAGAGAGAGAGAGAGAGAGAGAGAGAGAGAGACAGACAGACAGACAGACAGACAGACAGACAGACACAGACACAGACAGACAGACAGACAGACAGACACAGACAGACAGACAGACAGACAGACAGATCCAGCTATGGAGTAAAACAAAACGTGCGCAGGAGAAAGAGGAACACACATAATTCCGTTTGAGCGAGTTTTTCCGCCAGGATATAAGATGAAAAGGACCAACTCTCTCTCTCTCTCTCTCTCTCTCTCTCTCTCTCTCTCTCTCTCTCTCTCTCTCTCTCTCTCTCTCTCCAGCACCTTAGGAACAATGGTACAATCCTCTTGGCCCCAGGATGAAGCTCCACATCTCCCCGTCTCCCTCCTCCACCAGCCTCCCTCCCTCCCTCCCTCCCTTCTCCACCTCTCTCTCTCTGGTCGCCGCTGTAATGGAGGGTCTACAGGATAAAAGTAAACACCAGCCAGGCAGCCCCGTAATGTATTTCTTATTGCAGTTTTCTGAGCTTTGCGCCCTGTCTTGGGAAATGGAGGATGAGGTGTTTTTTTGTTTTTTCCTTAAGACGAGGTTATTTTTGTCTTACGAGAGTTTTCTTGGTTTTTGGTCAATCTTTTTCTCCTTTAGTGGGAAGGGTAGGTGTCGGGGATTTCTCTCTCTTTTGTCTTTTCTCTCTCTCTTTTTTTTTTTTTTGCGTGAGAAGACAGGCTTAGAAATAGGTTGGTATCTAATTATGTGGGAAATTTCTTTCTGTGTGAAAGATGAGAGTTTTCTGTTCGTTTTTCTTTTCCGCTCTCTCTCTCTCTCTCTCTCTCTCTCTCACACACACACACACACACACACACACACACGCAAGCAAGCAAGCAAGCAAGCGAGCGCGCGCGCACCTTTTGAAGGGTGCTCTAAAGGATTACATTTTTTCTTCTACATCTCCCACTTCTTCTCTCCCCTCCGCATCCTCCTCTCTCTCTCTCTCCTTCCATCACATTTCATCTACCTTAATGTCCTATGTATCTCTCCTCTGTTTTTCTATCTTTCCCGCTTTTTCTGTTGCTATTCTGCTATTTCTCTCCTCTACCTCATCTTTTCCTATTTGCATCTTCCCTTCACCTTTGTACCCGTCTCTCCTCCTCTCCCCTCTCATAATTTCTTTCCCTTCCTCCTCTCCTTACCTGATGTCTCTCCTCCTTATACCTATTTCCCTTCTCACAATTGCCCTCAATTCCTCTCTCATCTTCCAAACTTCCATCACTTTTCTTCCATTCCTCCTTTTCCTCTTCCTCGCTCTCTCTCTCTCTGTGGCGGTGCGAGGAGCGAGGCGAGAAGGGGAGGGATCTAGTGGTGATTGCCTCTGCCTGAGATGTCAATATCACGGCACAGTAGTCTGTTGAGGGAGGCGCAGAGGGAGAGAAGGAGTGGATGGACTCCTGGAGAGAGAAGGGGTGGGAGGTAAGAGGAAGGACAGAGTGAAACGGGAGAAATGAAGAGAAGATGAGAGAATGAAGGGAAAAGGGAAGGGGAGAAGATCGGGGAGGCACGAGAAGGGGGAAGGAGGAAAGGCTGTGAGAAGGGAAGAAGTGAGGCGAGTGGAAAGTAGTAGCAGTTGTACTCCCAGGCTCATCTGAATGTGAACCGTGTGGACTACGGGCCGAAGCTGCTCTCCTGCAGTCTGCCACCCTCCTGTCGGGAAACAGAGTGGGAACTGTGGGAGGTTTGTATAGTCCCGTAGGTCCACCGTGCGGTCATATCGGTGCCACCACTTGAAGGCGTCTCTCCAGCATGGACGAGAAATTAAGGAAAGCGAGAGGAGATTGGAGGAGAGAGGCAAAGTGAGAAACGGGGAGAAGGAAGGCGATAGGAAGGGTGGGCATGGAAAGGAGGAGGAGGAAAGGCAGAGAGGGAGGGCAATGAGGCCGAGAAGGGGATGGGAGGGGAGGATGTGCAAGAGAGGAGGTAGAGACGAGGAATGAGGAGAGGAGGGGGAGAGGAGAGAGGAGGAGAGGAGGGGGAGAGGAGGGAGGAGGAGAAGCAGGGAGAAAGGAGGAAGGAGGAGAAGCAGGAAGAAAGGAGGAAGGGGGAGAGGAGGGAGAAAGGAGGAAGGGGGAGAGGAGGGGAGTGAACAAAAGAAGAAAAAGAAGAAGAAGAAGAAGAAGAAGCAGGAGGAGGAGGAGGAGGAGGAGGAGGAGGAGGAGGAGGAAGAGAGAGAGAGAGAGAGAGAGAGAGAGAGAGCAATCAGCGAGAGGAGAGGACAGGAGACAGGAATGAAAGCGGGTGAGGAGGCTAGATGAAGCAACGGGAAGCAAAGTGAGATGGAACAGGGAGGTCGTGGAAATACAGTATCTCTAAATACTGAAAATGTGTTTATTTAGAAGGGACAGCCATTTCGGACCGACTTAGACCCTTTTACTCCGTGTCTATACTTGCCCCAAGAATTAACATATTTTCGTACATGGGTATAATTCTTCCTTCTTAATTATTCACCAACCTGTCTGAACTACACCTGTATTTTCATCAACGTGAGAGGTTCCGTATCATCTTTATCAGTTAATTTCCGCTCCCGATACGCCGAGTTTACTGCCCTTAATTCTGTAAAAACTACCAATACAATGACCTAATAAGAATGAGGTAAAAAGAATAGTCATGATGCAATATGCAGATAAACAGCCATTGAGAAAGTGCCAGAAGGTACAATAACACCTAGAGAGGCAGTAGACAGACCAAGTAGTACATGACGGGGAGTGTACGAGAGCGGGGTGCTTGGGAGAGGAGACAGATTAAGAACGAGGTGGGGAGGACATAAGGGAGAGATGTGTGGCATGGAAGACCTATCTGTCGAGGTCATCTCTCACAGGATGCAACCTCAGACAATAGTTTAAGGAAGACAGACAGATACAGACTGACATAATAGACAAATAACACACAGATATGGGGATAGATAGATAATGATAATGATTATACAAAAATAAAGCAAGAATATATATCAGAGCAAAACAAAATCGTGAAAACTGAGAGAGGAACAGGAGAGGCGAGGGTAAATTAGAAGGAAGATGGGAGACGCGAAAGACAGAATGAAACGAGATGAGGCGAAGAAGAAGGGTGCAGACGAAGAGAGAGTGAGAGAGAGTGAGACAAAGTGAGAGAGAGGGGAAGGGAATTAGTAATTAAATGAGGCGAGAGGGGGAAGGAGAGGAAACGAGAGATGGAGTGAAGGTGAAAGATTGGGGTGAAATGAAAGATGAAAGACAGGAAAGAGGATGAAGGAGAAATGATGAAAAGACAACAGGAAAACACGATTTATATCTTTAAAAAGGAAAGAGAGAGAGAGAGAGAGAGAGAGAGAGAGAGAGAGGGAATGACGTCCACCTGCTGAGTCCTTTAATTAGTGACGGATTACCTGCTTTATTCCTGCTGCCGCTAAGGAAGAATTTCTATAAGTGAATGTGATGACGAAGGCTATAACTAACCCATCTACACTATACTTAATCCCTCCAGCTATATCTAACCCCTCCAGCTACACCTAACCCCTCCAGCTACACCTAACCCCTCCAGCTACACCTAACCCCTCCAGCTACACCTAACCCCTCCAGCTATACCTAACCCCTCCAGCTATACCTAACCCCTCCAGCTACACCTAACCCCTCCAGCTATATCTAACCCCTCCAGCTATATTTAACCCCTCCAGCTAACCTCTCCAGCTATATCTAACCCCTCCAGCTATATCTAGCCCCTCCAGTTGGCTGCAAAAATTACGTTCTCGGGTAGAAGAGGTCAAGCCGTAGGAGATTAGTAGGGCCTGGGAAGCGCTCTACTTGACAAAACAATTAGACCGGATGCGGGAGCTTCAGGGCCATTTACTTATTGCTCTTGTCGTGGTGTGGTGTGGCGTGGGAGGGTGATTTTGTGTGGTGTGGTGTGGGAGGGTGATTTTGTGTGGTTCTCTCTCTCTCTCTCTCACCTCCGTTCCTCCCTTTCTCTTTCCCTTATTCTCTTCTTGACATTTACCCCATCTCTCTCTCTCTCTCTCGACATTTATACCGTTATATCCCAAAGGAATACATAACATTGCACTCCTGGACGTTACCAATTCTAGCTATCCCTCTATCTATCTATCTATCTACCTATCTAAGAAACACGGGTACTGACAAAAATATAAGAGAGAGAGAGAGAGAGAGAGAGAGAGAGAGAGAGAAGGGAGGAGGGAAATATGAGACAGAGAAAGAGGGAGGTAGAGAGTGAAAGACAGTGAAGAACAAATGGAGACGAAGAGAGATGGAGAGACATCATGAGGGTGAAGAGATATGGAAGAAAAGAGTATGGAGAAGGAGGGAAGGAAGATGAGGAGGGAAGATAAAGAGGAACAGAGTGAGTAAAAAAGAAGATAATCTAAGGAACAGAAATAGATAGGGAAGGAAGAAAAATATGAAGAGAAACAGATAGTAATAACGACAGTGAGACAAAGAAACTGAAAAACAAAAACGGATGCAAATGAAAGAAGGAAGGAAGGTTTACATATGCGCACACACACGGACACACACACACACACACACACACACACACACACACACACACACACACACACAATGATTTATCTGTGTACAAACAATATTTATAATCACCATTCCTTTTTTCTACCTAACACTGTTATCATCCACAACACCACCTTTCATTCCTTCCTCTTTCATATCCACTTCATTTCCCCCCCCCCCCGACCTCTCCTTCGTCTTTCCTTCCTTCCTTCCTTCCTCCCCTCTCTCCCTCGTTCCTCCTCCCCTCCTTCAGCGAACAACTCAGTATTCCAACCAAACTGCTCTCGAACCCCACCTGACCCAAACCTTCCGTAACATCCTATTTATTACCCCATCCTCGCCCACCACAGTACTGATATCCCTCTTATGTCCCACAGTACTGCCAATACCCCGAACACCCACTACAGTACTGCCAACACCCCGAACACCCACTACAGTACTGACAACACCCCGAACACCCACTACAGTACTGACAACACCCCGAACACCCACTACAGTACTGACAACACCCCGAACACCCACTACAATACTGCCAACACCCCGAACACCCACTACAGTACTGACAACACCCCGAACACCCACTACAGTACTGACAACACCCCGAACACCCACTACAGTACTGACAACACCCCCAACACCCACTACAGTACTGACAACACCCCCAACACCCACTACAGTACTGCCAACACCAATTGACACCCACCACAACACTGCCAACACACCCCAATACCCACCAATCGCAACCCACTCCCCCTAATCCCCCACAGTACTGCCAACACAGCCAAACAGCCACGAGAACAAACTCTGGCAACACTGGCGGCTATACAAGGGTGGTGGGCTTCTGGCAACACTGGTCCTGCTAATTAACCTACCCTGCTGACAACTCCACTTCGGTATTATGCAGCCATATTTACAAACTCTCTTCTTGAGCTGCTGTTGTGTATATAATTGTTTCTTTAGGTATATTATTTTTTCACTCAGTCACCAAACACAGCAAAACCAAACTACAGTAAATATTGATACGAAAATATGGACAAAAAATGCTATGGATACATATACTGTTACTCGTACGTATACCAAACACTTCAAATACAAGCTTGACTGAACGCTAAAGTAAGAAAAAAAAATACAAAAAAAGGGACATTAAAAATCTTTCTAATAGACTCGTTCTCACTCATACAGCTACCAAAAAATCAATGCCAAATTAGTGAAAATGAAAGTATATATAAAAAAAAAAAAGGTGATATTTGTTATGAGGAACTCTTTATCCCAAAAATTAGTTCAGGTCCATAATAAATACGGGCCCTAGTTCCGCCTCCACAGGTAATTAATAAAGTGATGTGTTAATAACTGGGATAACTGATTTATTAATGAGGGTGATTTATTTTGACGCTCGCAACACTGGGGTTTAGGATGATAATTGGTACATACATAGGTGTCTGCAAACATATATACCCTGTACATGTATATATGTACACATTAGCATATATGCACATACGAACACACACACACCCACACACACACACACACACACTCAATCATCCTCACCCACCCACCCACCCACACACACAAACACACATGCATCACTCACCACACACACACACACACACACACACACACACATGCACAAATATTAACACAACAAACGAGAGGCCATGAAACTTAGCACATATATAATACGATGCGATAACTTGTCCGCCGCGATATGAATAACGCGAATATTTTTAGCAGGCGCTCTCTATCAATGGCTTTTTCAAAATATTGCGTTCAGTGTGTTTATGGAGCGATCGGTAGGCATTTTTCGAGAGAGAGAGAGAGAGAGAGAGAGAGAGAGATGAACATGATCTAAAAAAAGTCTAAGACAGAGATAAATAAGTAGACAGACACAATGACAGACAGACAGACAGAAATAGGCAGATAGGCAGACTGACACAAAGATAAACAGATAGACGCGTAAACAGATAGACAGAATGAGATAAAAAAAAGAGAAAAGTATGGATATTAGCTCTTCTGTAAATAATACTCGAAAATGATCACAAATTATTAAATCCAACTAATAATAAGGAGACGGTGTACTGATATTCTCCCAGCGTATCCCCCAATCACTGTCAAAAAATATAGGAGGAAACTGCCAGATAGTTTCATTATAATTATACAGGGAAATGTGTTTATGCTGTTAGTTAATAATTAGTGCACACAGATTACCAGCTGAATACATAATCTCTCTCTCTCTCTCTCTCTCCTTGCTATGCCTCAACACTGGGTAATAATAATAATAATAATAATAATAATAATGTTTTAAATATTTTTACAACAACTGGAGGAGGAGGACGACTTGCAGACACCAAAATTATTATATGTCTTAGTCCAGGAACGAGATAAAGGTCTGCTCATTAGATTCTGTGTGTTTCTTGGAGTCAATTTACTGTTGCTTCTCTAAGTGTAAATATAACAACCACGGCTAAGAAATACAATCACAACAATGCATATTATCACCTACAACAATCACATCAGCTGCTATCAACACAACCAGACACTATCTTCACTTACAACAACTACCACTATCTTCAGTTATAACCACAACACTCACAACCACTGCAACTATCATCATTTACAACTACTAGCATCACTCATAAGCACTACTTCTATATAATTCACAACCACTATCAGTAACTACAACTACTACCTCTGTCCTCAGCACCAGCCACTAACAACATTCACAACCACTACTGCTTCTTCATTTACGCAACTATCAACATTCACAACCACCATCATCAGTTATAACCACTATTCCTACCACTATCGACACTCAAAACAGTACCTCTGTCCTCATTCACCAATACCACCGGCAGTCAAAGCCATACCCTCCAACCATAATCCAAACTCACCTACCACAATCCGCATCCCCCTACCACAATCATCATCCACCTACCACAGTCCAAACCCACCTACCACAATCTCCATCCTCTTACCACCATTCATACCATCTAATAAAATTCCTTCCCACCAACCACAATCCCCACCACATCTACCAAAATCTAAACTACATTCTCTCTCTCTCTCTCTCTCTCTCTCTCTCTCTCTCTCTCTCTCTCTCTCTCCACACAAGGGTAATCAAGTCGCAATAACCCCTGAAGGCAATTAATGGCGAGATAAATGACCTGGAAACGAGAAACTGGACAGGTGGAGGAGGCCAGATTATTAATGATGGTGTTATTGCTTGTACCTGGGTCACTGAGGGTTACTGTCCAAGGAGTGGTTCACTGGGGAGGGGGCTATGTGTTAATCAGAGAACTATGGTAATGATAAAGGCTTAAATGATAGGATAATCGAAGGTTATTATTTGAGTGTTTATTGTTTGTGGTGGTAATTATACTCGTTAATGCCCCAGGTTCATCTGAAACGTGAACCCAGTGGACTGCAGGCTGAAATTACTGTTCTGTTTATCCACCATGATTTTTTTGGTGGTAGGGTACAATTGGGCAGAGGAGTCGCTCGGTTATATCAATTCCACCACGTGAAGGCGTCCCTTTCCACGATAAATGCTGCTTGTAGTCGGGTTATTGTGGGAGGGTGTGAGTGAGAAGTGTAGTTACTGAAGTTATTTTTAAAGGGTTACCTAAATGGATAATTGTTCATTTATTAATAGGGGTGATGTGGTTACTGAGGGTTATTGTCGAGGGTTATTATCCTGGTACGCGGTAATAACTGGCGTTAATTAGTGGACGTGTTGTTGTTGTTAATAATGGCTTAATGAGATAACTAAAAGATACTGAGGGTGTTATTCTGGTTATTAATGGTTAAGACTCAATGACTTAATATAATGGGTAATGACTGACATGACGGTCCACTGTTGTTATTGATGAAGGTTAATTATAAGATGACTGAGAAGTTTTACTACTAGTGTTGCTGCTCTGGTCTGGTTATTGACGACTGATGTTGAGGGATGCTAATATGAGAAGGGGTTATACCTGACATGGGTTAATTAGTGGAATGTCGTTATTATAGTTATTGATCAATGTCTGCCTGGATGATGATCAGTTTTTTTAGCAACTGGTCATTTAAAAACGGTAAACTGAGGGACTAATTAATACGTGTCAATTAGTGAGCTGTTATTATTGCAGTTATTAACGAAGGATTACTACAGATGATAATAATTCTGGTTACTGAGGATTAATGTCATGTGGATGTTAATCTGAGTTGGGGTGATAATTGACAGGTATTAATTAGTGGACTGTCGTTAATAAGGGATAATTATTACAATGCTCATCAGCGATTTGTTTATACTGCATATAATGAAGAACGATTGCCTGATAAGTGACATGTTGACTTCACTGCAATATTATTTTTTTCTTATTCCCTGTACATTTGTAGACAGTGATATCGCTTCACGTTTTAGTCGAGCAATTATGAGACGTCTACACAGCATTATATAAGGTTTCTTGAGCTCGAATGTCACTGTTCACTGCCTCGTTATCTATCTTAAAGAAGTGTTGATTTTTACGTGAGGAACTGTAGATCCAGTCACTGCCCATACAAGTAACCCCCCAGGCCGGATGTCTATTAACTCGCCATGGTCCTAACAACTCTAGTATTCTGTTCCACCTAACACCAGACAACTTTATGAATCCCAGAGTGAGTCATGGGAGCCTAATTATGTTACATGTGTGGCCCATTTTAGTGAGGACTGTGCTTGATAGATCTCCAGACTTTGTAAATTTCTGCTTCACATCCTTGCCACCCCGTGTATTTCTGCTTCACATCTTTATTACCCCACATACTCGGTCTTCCCCGATGTCCCTCTTCACCCAGCAGCACAACTGGCGACCAAGATGTAAACTCTGTTGTTGTCTATCGTATTCTAGAGGAAGTTTGTTAAGTATTAAAAACAGATTGTCTGCCTTAGGGATCATTGTTCTTATATGTATTTGAGAGAAAGTAGGTTAACGTAATCATGATGACAGGATGAGTGGGCACTCGCACTGCGACATACTATCAACAAAATTAGCCTCTTCACCACAATGACGCTATTTTATTCTTGCTACCTGCAGACGATTTTATTCGGCTCAGAAGGGATTTTTCTTAACTCGTGAAGTGGAATAAAGTCTTTTTTTAACCCCATCATCGCAGATGTTCATTTATCCGCTTGAATTATTTAACACTGCTACCTGTAGACGACTTAATTCAGCTAAGAGGAGATATTTTGTACTGAGAGTCAATGAAGGCTGCCCTAAGTTGATGATAAAGATCGTTTGACGGCAGAAAGAACACACAAACGGAGTAATCACCCAATTCCTGAGATTATCAAGTATAAAAAAATAATTCTCAAGGCGGTAGCTACAAAAAGGAAAACACGTCATCGTAATGAAAGGGTAAAATCACTTCACCCTTCATTCAAGAGAAAAATCTCCCAAAATTTTCATCACCATCAAATCATAAGTTATTCAGTATCCCTACAGACATACATACAGACAATATACTCGTACATACATACATACATACCGGTACATACATACATACATAGATACCGTACGTACATACATACATTCATACATACTGTACACAGGCGATGTACATACATACATACATACATACACATGGGTAAAACACATTCATACATACATGATACAAACATACACGAATACATACATACACAATTCTTAGAAGCATATCATACATACATACAGACAGACAAGCAACATGTCCCCAATTCTCCTCCCGATTCTCAAATTAACTGTGTAATACAATGGACACACACACACACACACACACACACACACACACACACACAATCATTGACCTATACTAGTTATTGGAGGGAGATCTTCTATCACTACTGGTTATCGTAAAGCTATTACATGAGTGATAATTAACAAAAATAGTGTTTTATTTTTACTGCCATTACTGATAATACCACGTCAATTAATGGTAAGTTGGGTGGGGAGAGAGAGAGAGAGAGAGAGAGAGAGAGAGAGAGAGAGAGAGAGAGAGAGAGAGAGAGAGAGAGAGAGAGATCGACGGTATCTACAGCCAGCTCCCTTAGCCTAATCCCTAATCATAGTCAGTCTCTCCTCATCCTCTAATTACATTCAGATAAACACCACAACGCTCCTTCACTTCCTCATTTGTCTCTGTCCGTCTCTCTACAATACCTCTACATGCTCCTCTCGGCTAACACACTTCTGCCCTCGATCCTGACTCCTCTCTTATAGAGTTTACGACTTGCTTTCTCTGTTTGAGGGGAGAATCACATTACAGTCAGGCAACATTTTCACTACCATGCTCACTTCCCAATTCCACATCACTGATTTCAATAAACCTGATGTACCCTTCCATGCACTTCGCCTTTAAAACGTCCATCCTTACTCATCAACCTAAAAATATATAAAGACACTAATATTCCCTTTTTCCTGACCCAAACTCTGTATCTTTTGCCAGACGCCTAAATCCCACAAGGGGTGGCCACGGACAAATCTCTTTCACATCACCATGTCCTCTGAAATTTGGCTGCCCTCCCTGTGGCTCGCACCCCCTCTCTAACTCTCCAATGCATTCCCCATCTCATAATTGGCCTCCCCTTCCTCTCCTTCCTCTTCACTTAACTCAGTAACATTCTCCTAGTCAGCCTCTCTCCCCATCTCCATCCTCTCTACATGGTCAAACCTTCTCAAAAATATTTCTTTTAACATTTTCAATCACCCCTTAATATTAACAGCACTTTTTATAATATCCACGGCCATCAACGCCCCTCTCCACTCTCTTTTATATCATAGCTTCCTTTTTTTTTACCTCAACTATATCAGACATCCAATTACCCCCAGCAACGTCTCTCATTAACTGTCTATAAAAACAATCTCTCTCTCTCTCTCTCTCTCTCTCTCTCTCTCTCTCTCTCTCTCTCTCTCTCTCTCTCTCTCTCTCTTCGGACCCCACAGCTCTTTTTCGTATACCAAGATCGCTTTTCTAAACTTAAATTCGTCGATACTGTAAACTTCGATGAACTGGAGGAAGAGGAGGAGGAGGAGGAGGAGGAGGAGCCTAATAGGAAGAGGAAAATGAGCGAGAAAGTAGAGCTAATGTAAACTAATAATAATAATAATAATAATAATAATAATAATAATAAATAAATAAATAATAAAAATAAAAAATAATTATCATTATTACTATTATTATTATTAATCAGTCATTATTATAACGACAACGACGCGACGACGACGATGATAAGGTAGAGGGGGTGGAGGAGTAGGAGAAGCAGCAGGATAAAAGTGAAAAGAGAAAGAGAAAAGAGGAAGAGAATGAGAAAGATTTTAGCGACCACTATTTAACTTTCGAACAATGACAGATTATTTTTTTATTAAATTCATACTACTCTTAGACGATTTTACTCAGTGTAAGGGAAACCCATCGTAGTGAGAGGGTTATAAAAGCCTCCAGGAAGAATTTCAGGAACAATCCCATCCTTTTTTTGTGTTGTATTCCTGCTACCGCCAGACTATTTCTTTCAGCTAAGGAGAAACCCATCGCTGTACAGGAACAAAAGTCTCATTATACCCTTTAGATTCAGGACGTCTGTTTTAATAATTATGGTATACCTGGGACGATATTATTAGGTTCGACTTGGAAGATTTGGATACAGATTTCATTCATCTTATTAGTACGAGAGGTGTTTATGCAGAGTTAATTCGTCCGGTGGCAGTTGTTAGTAGGGTAGTACCTGTTGCAACCCCAGGCTAATCTGAGCGTGAACACTGTGAACTGCAGGCCCAAGTAGCCATTCTTCTACATTCCACCATTCTCCTTCCGTGCGACAGGGAGGGAGTTGAGGGACGTTCAGTAGACCCGCAGTGGATCTGTCCGGTAATATCGCTGCCACTACGTGAAGGCGTCCCTCTCCAGCACTGGCACGGACAAGCAACTAATGATATGATGATCTTGTACTGACGAGGTTAATCATATCAGTGGGGATAACGCCTCTGTGTGTATTATATTCCTGTTACCGCCATGCGATTTAACTCAGTCGTCGGTGAGAAAGGGAAAAAGACCAATCCATTAAATTCGCCACAGAGATATGCCAGAATTTCTTTTTTATAATGTTAAAGTTGGGAATACAAAATAGCAAATGTGAAGATCAGATGTGCATTTATTAGTAATGAAACGAATTATAAAAAGGTCAGTTCCTGGAAACCATTTTAAGAATTTGTGTAATCTGAAGAGTGATGGGGGAGAGGGAGAATGAGGGTTTAGTGGGGGAGAGGGAGTGAGTGTCGGAGGTGAGGTGGGGTGAGGGAGAGGTGAGGTGGGGTGAGGGAGAGGTGAGGTGGGGTGAGGGAGAGGTGAGGTGGGGTGAGGGAGAGGTAAGGCGGGGAAGGGTAAGAGGGTAGGGGAGTCTGGGGCGAGTGAGAGAATGGATATATTGAAGTAGCGAGGATAGTAGTGCAAGGAAGTAGGGAGGGGGGGAATGTGGTGGTGTTATGGGACAAAGTGGGGGAGTGGGAGGGGACAGGAGGGGTCGCAAGATAGCATTAGGTGAATAGTGTTGAGTATGGGGTGGCGGATGATAATGATGAGGGGGAAAATGAGGGAGTGAGGGGGTTAGAAGAAGGGAGGTGAGGGTGTGGGGGAGTGTAAGTGGAGTGGGGGCAAGTGATGTAAAGACATAGGATGAGGGAGTGCGATGGAGGAGGGTGATGACGGGAAGGATGAGGGTGGGGGAGTGTGAGAGTTAAGTGCAGTATGGATGGGTGAGAAGGGGGAATGATTGGAATGTGGGGTGTGAGAGGGAATGGGTGTAATGTGGAGTACGAGGGAGGACGGGTGGAGTGTGGGTAGTGTGAAGGGGAATGAGTAGTGTGAGGAGGGGATGGGGAGTGTGAGCAGGGGATGGGGAGTGTGAGCAGGGGATGGGGAGTGTGAGCAGGGGATGGGGAGTGTGAGGGGGGGATGGGGAGTGTGAAGGGGGGATGAGGAGTGTGAAGGGGGGATGAGGAGTGTGAAGGGGGGATGGTCAGTGCGAGGGGAGATTGGCTGCATTTCCGTAATGACAGCAAGCGAAGACTTGGGAGAAGAGATGGTTGATGCACAAGGCAGGGATGGGGGAGGATAATTACTGTATATTCTTGTCTTTTGGAATAATCTTTTGCATGTATTGTAAATTTCTCTATCATCATGTTGCTTTCGTTGTGTTAGTATGGATATAGAGAAAGGAGGCTACGAAAAGCTACAATCACGCATGCCGATGAGAGAGAGAGAGAGAGAGAGAGAGAGAGAGAGAAACTGTGCAAGATAGACGGAAGACATAGCACTGAAAGAGGAAGGATGCAGCTGGCGCATGCTTTCTGTGATAAGACACACGCACAACTTCCACAAACTGCCCACCCTCGACAGCGCATTACAGTAGAATCCTTCATTAATTACCTTTACCTCACAGTCATAATTATGGTTTAAGCGCAAACACTGAAAGATGAAGGGAAAAAAAAAAGAGCAGAGATTTTAAGAGAAACCACTCCATTCCGATTTTGACCCCCCATCCCCACCCCAGGTTTCAGCCGCACCGCTCCCACCTTTTCCTACCTTTCTTTCCCTCCCTTCCACCACCCTTCTAATTTTATGCCAGCCGGCCACCTTCCACCTCTTGTTTTGCCACGCATGCCCTCCCAATTATCCTCATTTTCCTCTGGTATATTAAGTTCTTCTTCAGTTTCTCATAATTCCAGGTATTCTCCCTTCCGCCGACGATCTTTAAGTCGGTCGAATGATACATCAATAAAAATGAGCTACTTCTATCACGTCTATTGAGGGGCCATGCTCAATGCAGGGCCCCAACAACAATGCATCATGGCATCTGACGCCATCGCATATTCATCACATCACACTGAATTCTCGCCATCCTTCACCCACCAGTATTTTAAGTTAACGATACGAAGACAAGAGACACCAAAACAACTAAAGATACGGGAAAAAAATCAAGGTACGAGGATAACATAACGACAGGGTTTAGTCGGCCAAGACACTGCAGTATCACTCGAGGTGGTAAATAACTCGCTTACCTTGGTTCCTTAACTGACAACTTGGCACACTCCCACTTCCTCTTAACACGTCGTACTAGTATCGTCCTCACGTCTCGTCCACCAGCTCACTCTCAAGTCGTCGATAACCACCACTAGACAAGCAAAACTCACGCGACGCCAGCGCACCATCCACCTCGGGGCAGACAGGTGCACAAGTAACCACATGCGCAGGTTGAGGGGGGCATCAGGCATGACGTCATGGGATCCAGCCAATAAGCACCTTGCTACTGTTTCATTCATTCATTCATTCATTGCCAGACGCCATGTATCCCAAACGGGGTGGCCAACGGCTTAGAGTTAATTGTTTTACAGGGAGGGGCACTAATCCTCCACCAACCCCACTTGACACGTAGGGATGTGGTACTGTGGTACTGTTTCCATATACTGAATTAACTGCTTCGGGTACTGGTGAGGGGCGCATCTCGACACACTGACGGTTCCACGATAATTTAAGGCGGTGTGATATATGTGTGATTATTCTTCTCTCCCTTTCAATAAATGTTGGTACGGTACATCATCATCATCATCATCAGCAGCAGCAGCTTTCGACTCCACTCCAGGACAATGGTTTCTCTCATGGTTCTCCACACTGCTTCACTGATTTGTTTCACCACTCCGAATTAATTTGTTAATTCTCTCTCTCTCTCTCTCTCTCTCTGTCACTGTGTAATACAATGGACACACACACACACACACACACACACACACACACACACACACACACACACACACACACAAACGCCCGTTCGCCCGCACACACACGAATATAACTCTACACTAACTTCCCTTAGTCACAATCGCTTTGACGAGTCAGAGCGCATAGTCTGTGTGCAGTGCAGAAAAACATTGCCAAGACCCTAATCCCTTCAGCCAGAGGACGTCACTGATTCTGACTACTTGCTATCCTTTACGAGTTTATGCAGGTAGTATACTAGCATATTTCGAGCTGGAGGGGTTAAATACAATCTTCATTAATCCCTTCTTTATCATGGGATTTCCCTACATTGAATAAAGCTATCTGGTGGTTAAAATTATAAAATATTTCATACGTCAAAGGAATGAAGAGGATAAAGGGGTGATACTATGCTTCTTCACCACTATTCCGGGCCAAGGTTTCTGCCAAGAAAACCCAAACACCTTCCACATCTGTAGCTGAAATTGCCAAAGTGAAGAGCCTAGAACAGGGCGAACCGACTATACTGTTTTTACTTTAACCTGGCCTAAAACTGACATCTCTCCATCTTGAATGTCGAGTTGTAAAAACGGACTAACATTATAATATGATAAAACGTAGGTGTGCTATGGAAAGCATGTAGTGCCTTTGTATTATCTTTACCTCCGTTGGACTACGTGAAACACGCCGCGAAAGAACGAAAATCTAGGCCAAGATGAGGTACAAAGAGTAAGAAAGATTCGGGATACCTCCGAAGAATCCACCATAAATGTTCAAGCCTCCCTCAGCCCCCTCCTCCTCAGTTTTGTCACCAAACCTTCTCGCTCATTCTCGTTCTCCTCTTGCATATATTAAAGACTTGTTCAGTTACTCAAAAGTGCAAGTGTTCCCTCCTCGGCTGATGAGCTCAGTACCATTGGATAGGCAATAACTGGCTTACAAAAAAGAACAATTTCCGTGACGCCTGCTGAGAGGCCGTGCTCACACACTGAACTGTAACCATCCTTCATTCACACTCCTTTAATCAACAACAGAATAAGACTCTCCAAAGTAACTGACTATATGCTATATATATATATATGAGGACAGAAGATGGGTGGGTGAGGGGGGAATGGAGTAAAACAGTAGGGGTTAAACAGAAAAACGAGGAAGGTGAAGGGCAAGGAGAATGATATGGGAACGGAGAAAGTAGGGGACGATGAACAAGATTTAGAGAAGCAGAATTTCAGGAATGGGAAAGGGAAGAGATTATAGGGTGTAAGGGAAGGGGATGTGAGGAAAAGTGGGGGGAGGAGTGAGTGTAAGGGGAATGGATGGGAAAAGCTCGAGTGAGAGAAAAGGATGAGGGTAAAGAAAAGGTGAGATGAGAAATCGGGAGACAAGCGTGAACGAGGAGGAAAAGACGGCAAAGTGTGAAGGGACAGGTAAGAGGATCAAGAGAGGGAATGAAAGGAAGGAGAGAGGGGGGAGGAGGGGAGAGATGAAATGAGTGGGAAAGGGAACTGGGGGAGGGGAGAGGGCCTGAAGAAAGCGGAGAGGGAAAAGGGTGTGAAGGGACAGAATTGGAGATAAAATGAGAGGACAGAAAGGGGACGAAAGAGGGGAAAGATACGAGAGAAGGGGACGAGGAAAGGGTAGGAGAAGGGCAAAGATATAGGGAGGGGGGAAGGGGCTTAGAGGAGAGGGGTGAGGGGAAGGAATAGAAGGGAAAAGGATGAGGAGGTGAGGTAAGGGGACGAGGAGGATGAGGCTGTGGTGTAAGAACAGTATATGGAAGGAGAGAGAGAGAGAGAGAGAGAGAGAGAGAGAGAGAGAGAGAGAGAGAGAAAGGGGGGGGAAAGAAATTAAGGGAGAAAAAGGAAATACAAAAACGCAATTACTGAAGAAAATACGGAGAGAGAGAGAGAGAGAGAGAGAGAGAGAGAGAGAGAGAGAGAGAGAGAGAGAGGAAGGGGGTCAGAGCTCCCGGAAGGCTAGGGAATGCGGGGGAGGGGGGGAGGGGGGGAGGGGGAGGACAAGGGGAATGACTTACACCAACAATTGGTGAACGTGAGAGGTGAACGGCCGGTGAGTGAAATATAGAGAAAAGAGGGGATGTGTAAAAGAGAGAGAGAGAGAGAGAGAGAGAGAGAGGAAAACAAGAGTAAGCAGATGCAACTGGAGAAAAATAGCTGGTAAGAACTTAATTTCCTTTATTTCTTTTATTCGGGAATATGCAAATAGCGAAGTAAAGACACATGTAAAAAACATAAAGAATGCGAAGGTAGGTGGTGAAGCAGATGCAGAAATGAATCAATGTAGTGGAAAGGACGCAATGAAATTTCTATGGGATGCCAAACATCTCGCATGAGTGTTGTAGCAGATGAACGGACGTGGACAAAGGCTGCACTGCATCAAAATATAGGTGACAAGTCAGTACTGAAAATTAGTGAAATATTCTGAGCGGTGAGGGTAAGGTAAATGGAGGAACAGTGATACAAAAGTTAGTATCGATGTCGATGAGTGACAAGCAGGACGATTTTCTGAGTTGCGGGACTAAGAAATCTAACTGCCCACCACTAACCAGTCTTTCACCCCTCTCTTCCCACCAATCAGGCAGCTTGTACCAGACCTAATTCCCCACGAGACCCTAATTATCCCTTCTCTCGTTATCTCCTTCCACTCCACCTCACGCTAATGCCGATCTGAACCCCTTCGATATGGTGACGTCTAGATTTAGTGTATTCTTTCTGATACCAAACGATTTCATTCAGCTTGGGGAATTGAATATTTTATCTCACCCATTCCAAGATGAAACCCATCCTAAGCTAAATAAACCGTCTGCAGATGGAAAGAATAAATAATCGGATTGAAGGTACTAAAAGGAGGCGGGCACTGACGGGGGAGGGTGGCAAGGGGAAATATACATGAGAGGATTTACTGGGCGATAATTACTCGGGGGATTGACAAAGGGGGTAGAATTACATGGGGGCTGAAAGGAGCAAATTATGGGGCTGGGAGAGACGTAGAAAGGAAGATCTACTCAAGGATGCGGGAGGAGGGAATCTACTTGGGGGAACTTTACTTTGGGAAGTGTCCTTGTGAGGGGAGTGGAAGGGGAGGGACTGTAAAAAGCTATCTACTTCGAGTTCCATTCAGTGATGCTCGTGGCAGGGGAGGGAGGAAAGGAATGAGGCGATTTCACTTGGAGGAAAGCGAGGGGAGGCTCAAATCTGGGGGACAGGAAGGTGTGACTAACGTAACTATTTTGTGGGCCAGAGACAAGGACAGCAAAGCAGAGAACGGATCCAAAGAGGGGGACTTTACAGGGGTGGGACATTTAATTCGTGGAAAATTAACTTGATGATTAACTCCATACGGGATGAGTGGAGGGGGGGGGGGAAAAGGGGGGAATTACTCTCCAATGCCATATTTATGCAAGGGACTAACAAGGGGAAGGATGGGGGAGCTTAGTGAGGGGGAAGGGAGAACTACAGGGATGTCAAATTTACACTATAGTCCTTCCACCTTAACTTGGCCCAGGTTTCGTCCTTTTACAGCATACTTAACACTGCTCAGTAACAGAGAAGAATTATGCTACGGCTGCACTGTCATTATACGGCACTCCTTTGTGAATACCACCGTTTCCTAATATTAATCCATTGTTATAATTCAGCATTCAAGATAGAGAGATGACAAACGCAGGTAGAGTAAAAAGCGCATAGATCCTTGAATAACAGAACGTCATTTAATCTAGCTATTTCCATACAGTTTTCCTCAGCTTACTAGAGGCTTTTCAGACTGGGGATAAGCCATGTATAAACTTCACACTCGTCGTAAAGTTGAATGTCTGAAGGTAGCAAGAAGAGAATGTGACGTCATTTGCTCAAAGGGAAAAGGGATCTCGAATTTTTAGCTGCGACATGCGAGCTTTGTACTTCATCTCGGCTAATGTTAGGAAATTTTATCTCAGGAAGCATCACTACAGCAAAAAAAGGTTAAAAACTATCACGGTGACCATTTTGGCTAGGAGCAAGGTTTTATGGGCCTTGGCTAGGAGGGGAGTACTTAGTGTTTTATCTCACCAAACGCCAGCCAAAAATTTAAACAGAAGCAAACTACACCAAGGAGAATTTATCAGAGGAGACTTTACTCTGCGAAAAATATACTCTTAGACTTTACTCGGCAGAATTTACTAAGAATTTACTCTGACCAGATTTTGGTGAGAATTTAGTGATGAGACGTTGGTGAGGAGAAAATACTGCAAAGAGAATCTTCTTTGGGAAAAATTTGCTTCTCTGAGGAAAATTTACTCTAAGGAAAATCTACGGCTAAGACTTCCACTGGGGAGAATTTACTCAAAAAATAAATACTCGGGGGGGAAGGAGGATTTGCTCGTCCCTGCTCACGATTATTCTGGTTCCAGGAAGGGTGAAGTATTTTAGTGTGTGTGTGTGTGTGTGTGTGTGTGTGTGTGTGTGTGTGTGTGTGTGTGTGTGTGTGTGTGTGTGTGTGTGTGTGTGTGTGTGTGTGTGTGTGTGTGTGTGTGTGTGTGTGTGTGTGTGTGTGTGTGTGTGTGTGTGTGTGTGTGTGTGTGTGTGTGTGTGTGTGTGTGTGTGTGTGTGTGTGTGTAAGACACACAAAAATGGGCTGAATCAAAACACTGGTATATACAGTATACATACATACATAGAGAGAGAGAGAGAGAGAGAGAGAGAGAGAGAGAGAGAGAGAGAGAGAGAGAGAGAGAGAGAGAGAGAGAAACAGACAGACAGACAGACTGAGTTGGTCGGGCCCAAGTTGTGTTTGTGTAGCTATTTTTGGTGTCTGAACATTTAAAAACCCCTCTAACGATGTTTACCCTGGATGTTTATGATAAATATTTTGTGCAGGCGAGTGTGAATGTGAGTCAATTAATTCCGGTAACCAGTGGACGGATTTATTTAGCTACTGTGTTGCGTTTCGCCTTATTAACACACTTCTTACTGTCTTTATTTACTAACCCTCACTACGGGTGGTCATTCCTAAGCTGATGAATATGGAATGGTCAAAGCGAGAATAATACACAAGGGACATCACTAATCCCTTCATCAGGAGAGCCACTTCCTCAGGTAAATAAAATCGTCTGTTGGTAATTGGATAAAAATAAGATAATAAAAATGATGAATCATCGTTGAGAGGCGAATGAAAAGCCAAGCTAACCATGGAATTGTGTACTTTTATTCCCCCTTCCCATTTAGTACGAGAATTTCCCCTAACAATACCGTCAATCAGTGGCAAGAATTAAGCTACACGACGTGGTAGTGCTGAGATGGGTATAGTAAGTACTGGTTTTAATCCCTATAGGGTGTATACATTCGTCTGGCAGCAGCAAGAATGATGCGATTTTTTAGTTCCTTCACGTCGCTTTCTAATAATTGAATGCCGTTTTAAGAATGTATTTTTTTTTTAAATCAAGATCCCACCTACCTAAACAAGAAACTCGCCCCCCCCCCACCCACACCCACACCCACATTCTCTCTCTCTCTCTCTCTCTCTCTCTCTCTCTCTCTCTCTCTCTCGAACACTTTTCCCACGATCATCTTGCTCCATTTTCTCACGTCCTGGGAATAAATTAGTTACCCAATTAATTTCTCCACTCGTATATCACCTGAGTACACCAGGTGGAGGAGGAGAAGGAAGAGGAAAGGGAGGAGGAGGAGGAGGATAAAAAGGAAAGGGAGGGGAGGGGATGGAAAAAGAAGAGAAAAGATGGGAAGAGACGAGAAAGGATGGAACGAAGGTTGAAAGGGATGAAAGAAGGCGATGACGGAGGGAAAGAAGAACGTGGAGTAGGAAAGGAATGACAAGAGGAGGAGAAGGATGGATGAGTGGATACAATATGATCAAATTTAACTACATATCATACACTTAAGTAATTCTAAATAATAAAAAGTAACTCAAAATAACACCAGTACTCTTACGGACGGTTTACATTAACACCAAGTAATCCTGATCAACACCAGGTAATCTCACAAGTAATTTCGACCAACATCAAGTAATCGCAGAAGAAACCAGGTGACTCAGCAGATGACTTCGACAGGAGTGGAGTGTCTTGTGTGGTCTCTATGATGATCTGAAAGAGAGAGAGAGAGAGAGAGAGAGAGAGAGAGAGAGAGAGAGAGAGAGAGAGAGAGAGATGGGGAGGACAGATTTGCATGTGAGAGAGGTGACCGCTGATGGTGATGGAGGGAGGGGGAAGGAGGTGGAGGGATACTGGAGGGGGTGAAGGAGAGACGGAGGAGGAGTGGTAATGGGAAGGGGGTGAGAAAAGGAGGGAAGAGAGAACAGGAGGGACAAAGGAAGGAGAAAGGAGAAGAGATAAAGGATGGTACGAAGGAGGATGATAAAAGCGGAGGGAAAGGGGAAGGAGATGAGAAAGGGGAGCAAGGGGAGGGACTGAAGGGGAAAGGAGGATTTGTGGGAAAAAGGGTAAAAGAAAGGATAGGAGAGAAAGAAAGTGGGAAGGATGAAAGCTGCTATAAGGTACGTGAAAGGTGACGGAAGGGAAGAAAAGGGTGATTAGGAAGAGGAGTGAGGAGGATAAATGGGTGAAAGAGTGAACGAGAGTAGAAAGAGATAAGGACGCGAAAGATAGGGTGACAGAGGAAAAGGGTATTGGCGAGGGTATGAGAAAGGATGAACGAGGAGGGGGAATGGGAGAAGAAGGAGGTGATATGAAGGAAAGGGTTGAGAAAGGAGGAAGGGGGGAGGGGGTGAAGGAAAAGGAAGAATAATCAGGAAAAGGTGAGGACTGAGAGAAGAGTGACCACTAATGGTGTGGAAGGGGTTACAAGGGGGAATGGGTAATGAAGAGAGAGAGAGAGAGAGAGAGAGAGAGAGAGAGAGAGAGAGAGAGAGAGAGAGAGAGAGAGAGAGAGAGAGAGAGAGAGAAAAGGTAGAAAATAAATGAAATGGAAATTACTAGGTGAAAGAAGACAGAAAGAAGGTAGAGGGAGAAGATGAAGGAATGATCCGGTGTGGAGAGGAGTGAGGGAGAGGATGGAATTGAAAGGTGAGAAACTGGTGAATGGTGAAGCCTGATGATGATGAGTGAGGGACAGGAAGGGTGGGGGGATTGATGAGGTAGGGGGGAAAGGAGATAGGGAGGAGTGGGAGACAAGAAGGGAGATGGAAGAGGGGAACGTGTGCAAGGGGAAGGAGAAGATGATGAGGAGAAAGGGTTGAACGGAAGGGGAAAAGGTGGATGGGGAGGGGGAAGAGCATAATGAGTAAGCAGTAAGATGGGGAGAGGGGGTGGAAGAGGAAAAGATGGGGAAGGGAGAGGGCAGAGGGAAAGGGAAACGTGAGAATGGGTGCAACGGGAGATGAAATAGGGTAAAATTGGTGAGAAGGAGGTGATATGGAAAGGCAAGGGGGGGTGGGATGAGAGTATAAGGAAGAATAAGAAATAATACGAATGATATAAAAGCGAGAGAGAGAGAGAGAGAGAGAGAGAGAGAGTGCGCAAACAATTCAAGATAAAAATAACTGAGTCACTCTGGGAAGATATACACCGCGGTAAATCAAGAAAAAAATGAGGAAATACCCATAAAAAGGAATGAGAGAGAGAGAGAGAGAGAGAGAGAGAGAGAGAGAGAGAGAGAGAGAGAGAAATACCCATCGACCAACATTACCAACAGCCACCTACCCCACTACCAACACCTACCCTCTCCCACTAGCATCGCCCACCTACCCCTAAAATCAACATCCCCCTACCCCACCATCAGCACCCACCTATCCCTACTAACAACATCCATTACATACACCCACCCACCTTCCCACACTACCAACACCCACCTTCCCACACTACTAACACCCACCTTCCCATACTACCAACACCTCCAATGGCCACAAAACAGCTGTCACCTCTCCATACATTTTCGACAAAGATCTCGCTGTCAGTTTCCTAGTATTAATCCGGGTTGTGAGAATGAGGTGAAAATGGGTGTGGTATTGACTCTCTCTCTCTCTCTCTCTCTCTCTCTCTGGTGGTCTCAGGGGATTAAGGAGAAATACGACTATTGTAGCGTTCGGCTTGCACACGCCTACGTACTGCAGCGGACGGCTTTAGTATTACCAACAGCTTCGTTATTGTCGGTATCCTCATTATCAGTCCTTGGGATTAATCCAGCCCGAAGATGGGATGAATATAATAATTTCAATAAATATATCATTAATAGTAACAATACTAATAAAAATAATAATAATAATAATAATAACGATGATAATGATAAGACGATGACCATGACGATGATGAAAACAAGATGAATGATTGGTATCGCTCTTCACAATTGTTTACCTACCTGTAAAATGTCCACGCCAGTTTTTCTATACGGCGTGGTGTTCTTTCTGACTTTTTCCGGCCGGCTTCGGCTGGAGGGTTTGGAGGGCGGGGGAGAGCCTTCTTCTTTACTATCCTTATCTCATTCTAGTAGTTCAGTTACTCTTCTAGGAACTGCCTAGCATGGACCAACCGGCCTACTGCAGTTATCCTCTCTTCTTATGTTCTTATGTTCCTCTCTTATTAATTAGTCGAAATACAGACACGCCTTTTGGCCCTAATTTTATCACACACAAATAAAGTATTCGAACACTAATTTTATACCACACTAATTTCCCACCTCTTCTCGCCCACGGACTCGGGGACTAAGGGAACGGACTGGTGACCGGCAACTCATTTTTTCACCCCTTGATCACTGAAAGTGACCACGAACTGGGCTAAACACAGGGCCAGGGAAGATTTATTTGTTGCATCCGACATACAGTACATACATACACAGAGATATATATACTTTCCTAACAATCACATAACCAAATATATACATACATACGAGTACATACATACATATCTATAAATCAAAATAAGAACACACCGGTGAAAACCTACTCTCTCTCTCTCTCTCTCTCTCTCAGACACACACACACACACACACACACACACACGAGAGAGAGAGAGAGAGAGAGAGAGAGAGAGAGAGAGAGAGAGAGAGAGAGAGAGAGAGGAAAATTTTGTACCTACA
>NC_137042.1:9392202-9479702 GCF_032717465.1 Coenobita brevimanus
AAAGAGGAAGAAAGCCTAACCAGAATAAAAGACAAGAGGAAAATAAAAGAACGGGGGAAATGAGTGACAGTGGGGAGAGGGTAAAACAGAAAACAATGGAAAAGAAATATTAGAAAAAGACACATTCAGAATAGGACTGCAGGGGGATGAGAGAGTCATGACAAAAATACGCACGTCTAGATCTCCCACGCGCTTTGCACATTTTTTTTTTTTTCTGCCCATGCAATTTGATTTCCCCAGTAATTTTCTTCCTCGCACTTCCCTAGTCTTCATGCACTTTCCTCCCACGAACTCATACACTGCCACGTCTTCCTCTCCCCCCCCCCCGCCTCCATACACTGTATTCTCAGTCATTTTCCCTCCTTTTCATCGTTTACACTTTCCTCTTCTTTCCTCAAATGCACTTTCCTCCTCCTCTGTCCGATACGCTTTCCTCCTCTTTTCTCAAACGCACTTTCCTCTTCGTTCGAGCTGTACATTTTCCTCCTCTTTCATCTTCCTACCCACACACTTTTCACCTCTTCCCTTTCTGGTTTCATTCCCCCCTTTCCTCTTATGTATTTTTCTCCCATGCACACTTTTCTCATCTTCACTCCCACGCATTTTCTTTCCACGTAATTTACTCCCACCCAATTTCATTCCACGCACCAGTACTTTCCTTATATATGTTTTATTCCCATGCACTTTTCTCACCTCTACCTAAAAACACTTCCTTTCAACGCAGTTTCATTTTTTTTTTTCCTAATGAGTTCTTTCCTCTCCCCAGTCTCAATCAATTTTAACCTCTCTCTCTTTCTCTTATGCACTTTTCACATATTTCCTTTCACACACTTTTTTTTCCCACACAATTTTCACATCATTCCTTTCACATTTTTTTCTGTTGACATCTTTCACGTCTTTCCTTTCACACACTTTCTTCTACACACTTTCCACACAATTCCCATGCACTTCCATCTCTTTCCCAATCACGCACTTTCCTTCCAATTCCGTCTACGATATTTCCTCTCTCTCTCTCTCTCTCTCTCTCTCTCTCTCTCTCACACACACACACACACACACACACACACACACACACACACACACACACACACACACACACACACATTCTCCCATTCCTCATCCACACTTTCCTCTCCATCCTCCAACACATCCTTCCAGCACTCCCACTAACACTCCCCTCTCCCTCCCCTGCATTTTTCCCCCAACGCTCTCTTCCAACACACACACACGCACACGCACACGCGCACACACACACACACACACACACACACACACACACACACACACACACACACACACACACACACTCCCCGTTCTCTCCCACACTTTCCTCCAGCGCAATATTCGACCACTCACACACACACACACACACACACACACTCCCCGTTCCCTCTCCCACACTTTCCTCCAGCGCAATATTCGACCACTCACACACACACACACACACACACACACACACACACACACACACACACACACACACACACCCTCCCTCTCCCACACTTTCCTCCCCATTCCCCAGCGCACTCTTCCAACGTGGCCCCGTCCCATGAAAACCGAAAGCAGAGACATATATATATTTTTTGCCCTCCTGCCTGCACACTAATAATTTCCTCCGCTTCCTCAGCAGGGCCTGGATGTCGCCATAGTTGTCACACGGTTCGGAAATAAGCACAAAAATAGGCAAGAAATGTGGACAGGAATGTAAAAAAAAAAAAAAAAGTGTGTATGGGGGGAAGAATAAAGAAGGAGTATGTGAGGATTACAAGAAATGAGGGAAAGAAGAGATATAAAAATTGCCAAAACTGTCTGTCAGTTCAGAAACAAGGACAAAAAAGAAGTAAGAAACTGCTAGGACAGGAATAAAAAGTGAAGGCCGATTAATGGATAAGCAGGAAGAATGGAAAACTGAATTAATAAAATATACTGTATATACATGATTAAGTAGACAAGAGGGGGAAAAAATTAGAACGAGAAAGTGTATGAACTGATGAGGAAGTGAAAGACAGAAGAGACTCTGAAAATGCCACAGCTGTAAATCAGTAACTCTGGAAGAAAAAAAAAAGTCTACGGAAAAGTTGAGATCGGAATAAGAAGGGAAGATGTAAAGACGATTGAATAGGCAACATGAACTGAAGAAAGGGAGATTAAGGAAACGAAAGTATTGACTCAGGACAAAATATGTAGGAAGGAGGAGACAGAGATAATGTGAGAACTGGAAAAAAAAAAAAAGGAAAGATAAATGAAATAATGACACTTTGAGGACGGGAATAAAAAGAGGTGAAGGGGCAAGATATACAAGAATAATACCGTATATGCAAAAAGGGACAAGAATACATGTGAGCCTTGAAAATGAAAGGAAAAAACACACAAAAATCCACAATTGCCACCCAGCTCAGAAACAAGTATAAAAATAAGAGAAAGTGTGAACGGGAGTGAAGAAAGAGAAAAAACGTGCACAAAAATTAGAAAAGGTGGGAAGACGAATAAAAAAAATAAGAATTGAAGTAAAAAAAATAATATAAAAAGCTATAAAAATTTCTGTATAGGAAATGGAACTCTATACCTGAAGAGAAAAAAAAATTAATGTAATAAACACGATCCATACAGAAAATAATTGGACCTGAATGAGAGAAGAAAGAAAGGGAAAGAAGAGAGAAAATGAGAATAGGAGTCGATAAGGAAGGAGAGAATGAACAAGTAAGTGAGAAATCAAAGGCAGGAGATCCAAGAAAGAAAATGTGAGGATAAGAGCAGAAAATAAGTTATAAAATAGAGAATGTATGAATGCCGAGAGATAGAAGAAAAAAAAAGTTATAAACGCTATGACAAGAACCATAAATGATGCAAATTAAAAATAAATGAATGAAGAAATGCGGAAAGGAAAAAAAAACAGCAGTACGGAAAGAAAATTAAGGACACTGGAATCAGGAAAATGTAAAATATATAGGGAAAACTAGGAAAAGAAAGATATGTGGATGAATGGAGAAATAAATAACTGAGTACGGTAAAACACAAAATGTATGGAACTTGAAAAAAAGAGTGAAATAATCGAAATAAATAATTAAAAGTATCAAAATAACATTTCTGATAAACTGAAGTACACAAGCTGAAAATTTGTTGACTGAAGAATGAGCTTTCTGGAAGGGGAACTGTTATATAAATGGTTAACTGAATGACCGACTGAAAATGAAAGTGAAAAAGGCAGATGACTGGACAACTCTCTGACTGGAGGATAAAAATGAAAAACAAAACTCTTGAAATGGCAGAATAAAGACTGACTTACTGACTGATTGATTGACTGACTGACTGACTAACTGATTGAAAACTGACTGTGTACGAGGAAAAATAGAGCATGGAGAATGACATGGTGACAAAACAAGTGAAAAACAAAATCTACATCACTGACCGACTGAAGTCTGACGAAATGGATAAATAATAAACCGATGGACCAAACGCAGAAAGAAAAGCCTCAAAATAACCGAATAACTGAATCCGACTGACTGATTAACTAGGTGACCGAATGAGCTATTGACTGAGTGGCTTGCTGAGTGGCTTGCTGACTGACTGACTGTAGGAAGAAAAGCTGACTGAGTAATACCCGACTCAGTTCAAATTGAGAGAAGACGAAGGGAAAATATGTCACGTTGATTAAAAGAATGGTGCGATGACTGACTGCATGAAGAAATGAAAACAAGATGAACTGTTGCGTTAATTCCACTGACTAACTGACTGACTGGACTGACGGACTAACTGACTGACTGGCTGACTGCCCATTTTTTTTTTTTTTTCATAGCTGCTTGACTGAACTGCTTGACTGGACTGACTGACCGACTGCCTGCCTATTTGCCTTGAGCGACTTACCGACTGTTTGCCTGCTTGACATGCTTGTCTGCCTACCTGCCTGCTTGCCTGCCTGCCTGACTAAGAACAAAAAGACTGCTGGACTGAAAAAAGATTAATCACAGTGCGAAACGGTCTCCAATTCTCTTCAACATCGCCTTTAGCATCACTTTTTTTTTTTTTTTTGGTACGAAATCAAAGGTTAAAATGAAAAGGTCAGCAAGCCTAAAGGGTCAAGGCGATCCAATAGCGTGCAGTGCATAAGAGGTCAAATCGGGGGGTTGGCTGAGGCTTCCTGCTCACATAATATCAATCAGTATCTCGCAAAAAATGTCTGGACTAAGTAGCCTAGCCCAGGGTCCCTACGCTTCTGATGGGGCAATAGAGGGTTCGAAGATGGACAGATAAAGGCTAACGATACACAGGTCTATAATTAATCACAAAAAGGTTTAATATGGAAAAAAGAAAACAGCTGGGGAAAAAGGGGGATCTGATGGCTACGAGAAAAGAAGAGAACAGGAGAGGAAAGGAGCATGGAAAAAGGACAGAGAACATGTTGACTGGCGAAGAGAAAAGGGAAACACAGGAAAAAACGATAAGCAAAACAGACAATGAAGAAAAAAATATCTTTAGCCAAAGAAGAAGATGAAACAATAATCCACAAAATGCAAAGAAACCCTAAATATACAATACCTGCAACGATTAATAATAAAACTGAGAACGAAAATAAACAGGTAAATAAAACAAAACTTTAACAATCTCGAAAACCAGCCAAATAAATAATTATAAAACACACAACAATATTAAAGCAAAACTTGGCTACCCACTTCCTCGTCAAGATACCAGCTCAAGAGAGATGAGGGGAGGGAAGGGAGGGGAGGAGAAAAGAGGGAAGGGGAGAGGAGGGGAGGGGGAAAAGGAAGAGGTAGTAGAAAAGACCCTTCCCCCCACATCTCCTCTTGGGATATATGCAAAGTGATTTTCGCTGATTGCAAGTTTGCGTGTGTGTGGGTTGCTTGATCCTTGCTTGCGTGTTCGACTGAGGCCTCCAGACGGACGGCAGGACTTGGAGACACACACACACACACACACACAAACACACACACACACACACACACACACACACACCTTTTTCGGTAAGTCAAGTATTCGCCCGCCGGTCTAGTGTATCAAGGTGTTCCAGTGTCAGGAATGAGTAGCTTAATCCCGTCATCGTCGACTTGATCATCACCAACATTATGGCGATTAATACAGAAAAAAAAAAAAAAAAAAAAAAAGGTGGGATAACTGGGTATAATAAGGTCTTGTACTCACCGTCCCATGAACATCTTGTAATACGAAATGAAGGTTACATCAGCCAACTTACCTGAAATGAAAGAGAGGGAGGATTATAAACCGTACTAACAGACTATATATATTTCTCTCTCTCTCTCCCCCTCTCTCTCTCACACACACACACACACACACACACACACACAGGAGCACTCAGCAGCACCAAGGATTACGGAACACTAAGAGATACAAAGAGATAAGCTCAGCCCGGATCAGCTTGCCTACACTTCTTAGACTATAGTACTCTCTTTCGTTCCCTTCCTTCCTTCCTTCATTCATTCTTTTCCTTCGTTCATATCTTCTTTACTGTTAGTGATTTTTTTTCATTGGCACAGACTTTTTCCCTATATTGTTTCCTTTCTTCCATCTATCCTTCCTCACTTACTCTATTCCAATTCATTCTTTCTCGGTTGTATTTCATTCTTTCTGCCCCCCCCCCTCTCTCTCATTCATCTTGACCTCACAATCATTCACTCTTCCTTGTATTTCCTGTATCTTCTTCCCCTCACCCTTGCATTTTTCCCACGAGTCTGGTCCCTCCTATCTTCCCTTCCCTCCAAGTTCCCTCCTATCCCCCCTCCCTCCAAGTTCCCTCCTATCCCCTCTCCCTCAAATTTCCTACTATCTCCTCTCCCTCCAAATTCCCTCCTATCCCCTCTCCCTCCAAATTCCCTCCTATCCCCTCTCCCTCCAAATTCCCTCCTATCCCCTCTCCCTCAAATTTCCTACTATCCCCTCTCCCTCCAAATTCCCTCCTATCCCCACCCCCTTCGCATCGCCTCCATCCTACTTCGGGGTCTTAAATCACAGCAAACTTTGTGGTGTCTGAAAACAGCTTCCCCTGAGGCTCAAAGTTGCAGGATCGGTGTCACTTGGTGCTCCTAATGAAGAGTTATGCCAGTACTCATTAATTAGAGAGAGAGAGAGAGAGAGAGAGAGAGAGAGAGAGAGAGAGAGAGAGAGAGAGAGACAGACAGACAGACAGACAGAGAGGTACTGTAGTTAGGAGGGGTGTTATCACGCATGTGTGTGTGTGTGTGTGTGTGTGTGTGTGTGTGTGTGTGTGTTTTGCAGCCTAATGAATAGACAGGCTGAAGGCCACAGAAACATAACAGATGACGAAAATGAAAATGCAAAAATTGGAAGACTAAAATAAATAAATAAATAAATAAATACGAAATATGTGGTAAATGGCAATGTAGTGAGAAATAAGAAAAACTAAAAAATAATTCAAGAAAGTGTGGAAAAAAAAAACTGGAGAAATAGAAGGACGACAAGAACATTGGAAAATAATAAAAAAAAAAGAATGTGAAAGCATGAAAGCATGAAACTGGAAAAAATTAAGGTGCAAAAATACGGAAAATTGAAAAATACATAATACAGGAGAAAGGGCAAGGGAGAAAATTGGAAAACTCAAACCGTTTATTAAGGAGAAAATGAGAAATGAACAAAATACAGCCAAAAGAAATGAGAAAATAGAGAAACAATGAGAATACGTGATAAGGAAATGACCAAAGGAGAAATATATGGGAGAAAGAGGGAACGGAAATGAGTAATGCGCATAATATGGGAGGTGAAGTGCAAATGACAGCATCTGGGAAAAGTACATTAGAAATATGATTGAAAGCGCAAAAAAAGGGAGAATGGAAAAAGCAAAGACAAGAAAGCAAGCGACAAATAAAAAAAAGGGGGGGGGGGGGATCGGAAGACAATATGGGAAAATTAAAACAGAGAAAAATATACAGGGGTAGAATGCAAACTACAAATGAAAGAGCAAAAGGGAAAAAATGGTAAAGTAGAAAATATGGGTGAAAGTTCATGAAAAAAGAAGAAAAAAAAAAAATCTTCCAAGTGACGCGATCAGGAAAAGCACTTTGGAAGAATCTGTGCTAATGTTGATACATAAAAGTTAATGTTCCATGGTGAAAATCTCTGCCAATAAAGTGACGCTATGTAACAGGAATGAAGGGAGAGAGAGAGAGAGAGAGAGAGAGAGAGAGAGAGAGAGAGAGAGAGAGAGAGAGAGAGAGAGAGAGAGAGAGAGAGAGAGAGAGCTGGGGAGCGAGAAATGGTGGATGAAAAAGAAAAGAGGAAAACAAGAGTGGATAGGACATTTGAGAAGAGAAAAGGAAAGACGAGAGCACAGGTGAGTCGAAGATAGAAGAGAAGAGTAGATTAGAGGAAAGGATAGAAAAAGAAGAGAAAACAAGACAGGAGAAGACACAACAAGACAAGGCACAAGCAGAGCAGACACAGACTAGAAGACAGGAGGGGAGAGAGAAACGAAAAGAAGAGAAGAGAGAGAAGACTAGGAGAGGAAGGAAGAATGAGGAACTTTGGAGGGAAAAATGCACTGCCCCATCTGACGCCACAAACTATAAACCCATCTCTGTGGTAAAAAATAATGAAAGAGAGAGAAAGGAATGGAGCTAAAGAAAAGGGTGCATATTATAAACACATCCGGCACTGTGAAATTACTCCATCATAAAAAATCAACCAAATCCAGTACTACAAAATAAAACCCTATCTTGCCATAAAAAATAAAAAAAAAACTGATTTGTCGAGAAAAAAGAATAAGTAAATAAACTAAGTCTTGTCGTAGCAATGAAGTATAATCACATCTCTTACGGAAAGCACCAGAGTGTCTTACGCAATGCTAACACATTCATACGTAAGAAGAATTCACATTGTAAGCGATACCAGGTAAACTTAACCACGTCTTGAGAAACAAACGAAATCCTGCTGTAAGAAAACAAAATCCTGCAGTAAGAAAACAAAATCCTGCTGTAAGAAAACAAAATCCTGCAGTAAGAAAACAAAATCCTGCTGTAAGAAAACAAAATCCTGCAGTAAGAAAACAAAATCCTGCTGTAAGAAAACAAAATCCTGCAGTAAGAAAACAAAATCCTGCTGTAAGAAAACAAAATCCTGCAGTAAGAAAACAAAATCCTGCTGTAAGAAAACAAAATCCTGCAGTAAGAAAACGAAGTCCTGCGGTAAGAAAACAAAATCCTGCAGTAAGAAAACGAAATCCTGCAGTAAGAAATAGACCAAATCCTGCCGAAAGACATTCAAATCCCACAGTACGAGGTAAATCATTATTCTGACGAAATAAATCCAATTATGTCATAAAGAAATATATCCAAATCATGCCGCAAGTAACATATCAAAACGTCTCGTATGAAATGTATTCAAATCCTGTCCCGAAAAATATACCCAATCCTTTTCGTAGAAAAAAAATATATCCGAAAGCTAGTAAAAAAATTATTCAAATCCTTTTACAAGAAATATAGCCAAATTCTATCGCAAAAAATATATTCAAATCCTGTCGTAAGAAATCAGCCAAATCCTGTCGCATGGATTGTATGCAAATCCTCGCAGGTACGAAATAAACCAAACCCTGTCGTAAGAAATATAACCAACTCCTGCCGTAAGAAACAGAACCAAATTCTGTTGTAAGAAGGAAATCAAGCCATGAGGGAAGAAATATAAATTCTTTCGTAAGATACAGGACATAATAAAATCGTATCCTATACTACTTTAACAAATCCTACCGTAAAATATAACCAAGTCCTGTCGTAAGAGTTTTATCAAAGCCGTTCGTGCGAAATCCACATAAGCCCTTAGTAAGTTGTACACAAAAAAGGAAAACTAAAAACTGAAGGAAAACAGTGACCACAAAATGAAAGAGTAATTCAATGGACTCATATACGAGGAAGTAGAGAGAGAGAGAGAGAGAGAGAGAGAGAGAGACTGCTAAAGGGAAGAAAGGAAAAGCTAAACATGAAAAGAGGAAACTAAGAAGGAAAATGAAAATGAAATGAAGAGAAGGTTGAGTGAAAGAGAGAGAGAAATGGAGAATGAAAAAGTCCTGCTCATAAAAGCTGAAGGGAATATCACTCCAAATGGGGAGATATTTTGGTCCCCCCCTCCGCCCCCCCCAAGGTCGCTCCCCCCTACCCCCCTCCTCTACCACCCCTAATAAGAGCCAAGATGTTCCCCTGGAGTATAGGAGAGGGGGTGGGAGAGGGGGGGCGAGGACGAGGTGGGGAGAGTAAAATGTGTGGGGGTGGGAAACGGGAGGGGAGGGGATGGAAGTAGGTTGTGTTAAGGAGAGTGTGAGGGGAGGAGGGAGAAGAAAGGGAAGGAATGTAAAATGTGTGTGTGTGTGTGTGTGTGTGTGTGTGTGTGTGTGTGTGTGTGTGTGTGTGTGTGTGTGTGTGTGTGTGTGTGTGTGTGAGAGAGAGAGAGAGAGAGAGAGAGAGAGAGAGAGAGAGAGAGAGAGAGAGAGAGAGAGAGAGAGGAGACGAGAAACTGACAAAAAAGAGAAAGTCGATCCGCAGAGAAAAGAGAGAATCCAAGACAAACCCCAGAAACCCGAGAAAATCCTTAGAAAACGAGACAAAGGGACACTGAAGTAAAAACCACGACTCAGCAAAAGACAGAAGGAAAAGGTGAGCTCAAAAAACAAAGGCGAAGTTGAGGTTAAATCCTGCACATTCGCCCATAATTCCCCTGAGAGAGAGAGAGAGAGAGAGAGAGAGAGAGAGGGGGGGGGAGGTAAGAAATTAGCCTGAGATGTCCCCCCAGCCTCGAAGGATTTTGGCTGGTCTAACCTTATTTTGGTTCCAACATTCGCTCGCTCGCTTGCCCGTTCTCTCTCTCTCTCTCTCTCTCTCTCTCTCTCTCTCCTGCGCTTATGCTCAATCTCCACCAACCTCTTCCTCTTCCTCCTCTTGCTTATCATAATCCTCCTTTCAGAATTCCTCTCAAACATTTTTTTTCCTTTCATTATACTTTCCTCTTTTCCATTTAAAAAACATCTATGCTACAGTTCCTTTAGTTTTCATCAACCTGTTCATTTCGATGACGTCTTTACTTTTCTTATTACCGAACCAGCGATTATATTTCATTTAGGAAAGATCTGTAAATATTCGCGAAGTTAATGAAAGAGTACAATGCGTGTGGAGTAGAAAAGGAAGAGAGTGTGAGAGTAAGGGAGGAGGAGGATTACACACAGGATTACACACAGGAAAGCAAACAGCAACAGACCTTATGGTCCTTTCGAGGCTGCTTGTTAGAGAAAACTATGACTACAAGATCTAACTCTACATGCTGAAGGATAAGGATAGTAAAGCAAGAAGGCTCCCCCCACCACCAAACCCTCCAGGAAAAAGTGAGAAAAACCACCATGCAGCATGGAAAAACTGACATGGAAATTTTATAGGAAACACTGGAAAGGAAAAGTCACATTCTATAATACTTTATCTATAAGCTACCCGATAGAGTAACCTGAAAGAGAAAGTAAACAAATAAAATAATAGTTACGGCATGACATTATAAACCGGTACATTGAGTTAATGGGAAGTCTGTGGACATAACGTGGAAGCTACACACTGCACAGTGTGGATGTTTAGGGGTGGTGCGGCAGCCTTGCCTGGCGCTTTTAAGGTAGACACCAGTCAATCAGGCCCTAGCTCCGTTTGCTCCACTGAGACAAGGAACTCTCCCATGTGGGACAAGTACACAAGTTTCATCCTGAAGCAGTGACCCCTGGTACTTTAAAAAAAATCCCGATGGTGGTCACTTGACTAACAGGGACCCTCAGTGATCCACAGCCCATCACAGGTCGAAAGTAAGAGTAGTGACCGTTAACTCAGGGTTATCTGTGCAGATCCTAATCTGTGCTTATATTGCTTTCTTTGCATTGGGGAGATTGAAAAGTATATAGGACGGGTGTCTTAGATAAAAGGGGACTGCACAGTGCACAGTGTGGATGTGCAATGCACAGAGTGGATGTTTAGGGGTCGTGCGGCAACCTTCCCTGGCGCTTTTTAGGTGGGCAGCAGTCAATCAGGCAATAGCTCCGTTCACTCCACTGAGACAAGGAACTCTCCCATGTGAGACAGTATACAAGTTTCATCCTGAAGCAGTGACCCCTGGTACATAAAAAAATCCCGATGGTGGTCACTTGACTAACAGGGACCCTCAGTGATCCACATCCCATCACAGGTCGAAAGGAAAAGTAGTGACCGTTAACTCAGGGTTATCTGTGCAGATCCTAATCTGTGCTTACTGTATATTACCTCATTTGCTTTGGGTAAATCGAAAAACGTATAATGACGTGACGTGACGTTATGTTAAGTTTACGGGGTGTCCTGTAGACACGAGAGGACTGCAAAGTGTGGATGTTTAGAGGTGGTGCGGCAGCCTTGCCTGGCGCTTTTAAGGTAGGCAGCAGTCAATCAGGCCCTAGCTCCGTTCACTCCACTGAGACAGGGAACTCTCCCATTTGGGACAAGTACACAAGTTTCATCCTGAAGCAGTGACCCCTGGTACATTAAAATAATCCCGATGGTGGCCACTTGACTAACATGGACCCTCAGTGATCCACAGCCCATCACAGGTCGAAAGTAAGAGTAGTGACCGTTAACTCAGGGTTATCTGTGCAGATCCTAATCTGTGCTTATATTGCTTTGTTTGCACTGAATAAATTGAAAATGTATAATATCGTGACGCAACACTATGTACGGGTATTTTGTTTACGGGGTGTCTTGTAGACTACAGGGGCATGAACTTACATGTACCGTAGCTATAAAAGCAAGTTTTTCGGACAGAAAAAGAGTCAGCTGAGGATTTTCGTGCAAATACTTGTCTAATTTGTTTTTGAATGTCTCAATTGAGATACTGTTCACGGTATCTGAGGAGGAGGAGGAGGAGGAGGAGGAAAGTGCCAGAAGACAGCATGAATAAACTATCAAAAGACGCCCTCTTACTGAAAGGGTTAATATTCATCGTATCTTTTCCAGCCTTCAATGATGAGTGAAAGGAAGCTGGTCCGTTTCACTGGGTAGTCTTAGGATTGTCTCTACTGTCGTTTGTGTTTTCCCTTCGCTCGTTTCGCGATCCTGTCCACCCTGGTCGTAGAGGAAGGAAAGAAGATAATGGTTGGGTGGTGTTGGCAATGCTGCTGCTGCTGCTGATGATGATGATGATGATGATGATGGTGATGGTGGTGGTGGTGGTGGTGACAAAGGCGATGTTATTAGTGAACTTTTACTCTTCCTGTACCGCCCTGTTCCTCTCTTTGCATAAATATTTTTTTCCTGTACTGTCTCTTAACTTCTGCAGCTACCTAAGTTATAAACAATTCCTTCTTTTTCTTCCTTTTTCTCTAGTGACTTTTTAAAATCAATTAGTATTTTTGCTTTTCCTCTTCCATTGTTTTTTCTGCCTCAATGGAACTAAATTTGCCTCATTCTTCCTCTTTTATTCTCTCTCTCTCTCTCTCTCTCTCTCTCTCTCTCTCTCTCTCTGATCCTCACGCAATTCATCAATTCTCTCCTCATTAACTCTGCTCTCAACTCTCTAATTTCCTCTCCATCCCCCCATCTGTTTTCTTCTCTTTTGATTCCTCTTCTCTCCTATCTTAAATTCCCGTCTCTCATTTCTCTTCCCCATCCCCTCAACTTTCCTCATCCTTCCTATTTCTCTTCCCTATCTCTTCATTTACCCAATTCCTTCAATTCTCCTTTATCATACCTGCCTTTCCTACTTTTTCTTCCCCCCCTCCTCTTTCCTTCTTAGCCCCAATTCTTCCCATAGCTCCTACACCCACAACACAAATATTTCCTCTTATTTCCTTCTCACCCTCACGCTTTCTTATCCTCTCTAATTCATCTCCTCTCTGCCTCCTCAACTCTCGTCTTCTTTTCCTTCTCTTTCCTCTTCTTCCCGATTTGCCACAAATTCATTCTTATTCTCCTGTTATATTCTCCCATTCCCATCTCATCTCCCGTCTTTAATTCTCTCTCTTCCTGCTCTTCCCTCCTCTTTCTTTCTTATCCACCTCCTCTTCCTCCTTACCCCCAATATCTCCTGCAGGTCCCAGCCACACAGCATATTCATTAATTCTCTCTCTCGTCTTTTATCCTTCGACTCCAGTGCCGCTAACTTTTTCGCCACGTAACTTCCCGTACACCTTGCTAAACTTGGCCCATTCTTTGTTTATCCACTTAAATTTTGCCCGGGAGTACAGGTGGCCGTAAACTAATTAGCGGCACACATACCCACGCACACACTCGGGTGAATGCGACCTCGTACACACACACACACACACACACACACACACACACACACACACACACACACACACACACACACACACACACACACACACTTTCTACTAAAATGAAACTAACACGAAAAATAAGATGATTATGATGATGATGATTATGATGATGATGATGATGATAATAATATTTAAGAAAAAAAGTAGCAGTAAGAAAAAATAATAATATGCATGGATTAAGTACGGTATGAATTTAAGTTAATCTCTGCGTATTATTCTCTACAGTATTCTTACAGTTATCTGATCATATCTTATTCATTTATCACTTATTTCATATATTAATTCATTCATTACTGCACATATTATACTTTTAAGGTTATTCTAAATCACTTATGTATGTTTTTATGTAGTTATTTATCTCGCAACACACTAAGTCAACACATTTTTCACTTTAAAAAATACAGCCCAGTCCTGTTATATCCTCTCATTCCCATCTCATCTCCTTTCTTAATTCTCTCCTCCTGCTCCTCCCTCCTCCTCCTCCTCCTCTTCCTTCTTCTTCATCGAGCTGGAGGAAGGATGAGAGGAAGACTCTCGAACCAAGGTAAACGAGGAGGTTGTGAGATAAAGCTGTACTGTAGTTCTTCTTAGTGCAATTCTGTGTAGGTTGTATGGCCTGTGAGGTGGAGCTGGGAATGTCGATGTCTTGAAAGATGAGTGACTGCGTGTGTGGACTATTTCCCTATGCACTCTGGGTGACATTTCTGCAGTTTTCTATTTACTTATTCCTGATTCTGGTACTCTCCGACCCCCGTGATTTAACTGGAAAGTGGAGGAGGAGGAGGAAGACGATTTCTAACTAGTAATGAATTCAGTGTGGTGTTTCTCATTAGCATGCATTATTTCCTATCACTTCCATTATGATAGCAAATTTACACTGCAACCCAAAAATATATTTTATTAGGCATCTGGAAACTTTCCAATGGCGTGCCGGAATACTTTCTGAATGCTCGTTTCGAAATCTCAATTTCTTTTTCCCAATCAGACACATTTAACACCTCCAATTGATGTTTTAATTTTTTTCTTTTTAATTCATGATCACTCAAGATTATTTGACTCAAGACTGACCTTTGGTACTGAAGGGATTAATGAAGGTTATTTGTAACTCTTGTTCAAAAAGTTTCTTCACAGGTAACTACAATCGTCTGGTGGTAGCAATATTAGTACATAAAGTAGGCCACATCATCGTTGTAAAGTGGTTAAGTGTACGGTGCGCTGCGTGTTAGCGTTTCCCGTCCTGCTTAACACACTACACTGATGAAGCAACAGGTTATCACCACCACCACCACCATCGTCCATAAAGCTGCCAGTTTGTCTACCCAGGAGCTGATTATCTCAGTGAAAAAATAAGACCAGTGATGGACCTGGGAATGTTTACACTAAATATGATCTGGCGTAAGTGATTCGTAGGATATACACTCTTCATTTTCACCTAAACATTGATAAGATCGGGCACGGTACGGGTGCAAGGGTCCTCATATTTACCTCATATTCATCCTTCCTCACTCTCTTATCCTCCCAACCACATCCTTTCTCAACTTCCTCTTCCTATAACCCTTCTCCTTTTTATCCCCCTCCCCCTTCTTATATCCCCGAGCACGTTCCTCCTCAACCCCTCCCTCCTCAAGCACCCCATTAAGCTCTCCTTCCATTACCTTCTCCCCACTAACGTCTTCCTCCTTCCCCAACAATTTCCTCCCTCCTCCAGCTCCTCTCTTTCCCCCATAAATTAACTACTTCACCACGATGACGATTTTTCTAAAGTTTCTTAAAGCTCTCACCAGGATTTTTCGAAATAAAGGGGTTAAATATCACTTTCACTATTTACGACGCCTTTTAAATTTTTCATTCTTCCTTCTACCGGACGATTTTACTGAACTTACGTGACTTCTCAAGCTGGAGGGGTTAAATATCGACTTCATTAACCCTTTTGCGGCAAGAAATTTCCTCTTAAGCTGGATATACCCGACGGATGATAGCAAAAATAAAATAAGCCAGAAGCCAATGTAGTCAGAGTATTAAAGTATCCGATGCCGTACTGTACCTGCCGTTTCCTGCAACATGATACCTCCTTTACCTCTCTACCTCACCCTCATCCTGCCTCCATTTATCCCGTTATCACTCTGCCTCCCCATATTTTCCTTCCCTCTCCCTGCCACCCCTTCACCCTGCCTCGCCATCTCCTTCCTTCCTCACAATCTTGCCTCCCCCTACTTCTTGTCACAGAATATATACCATGCCATAAGCTACCCTGTAACAAGGGGTCTTGGAAGGAACAATTAGGTCCGTTATGCTTGATTTTTCTGTGTACTTCGTAATCCTCTCCCTTACCTCTCTCTGCCTCCCTACCCCTCCGTCATCCTGCCTTCCCCTATTGCACCCTCCACCCCACCATCCTAACTTCACGAACCTCTCTTCCTTCCTTCTGCCTTCCTTTCATTCAACACCACTCTGGCTCCATCTACCTCCCTTACCAACCTTTCTTCCCATATTTTCGTACCTTATCCTTTATTTAATTTCATTCAAATATCTCCCAGTTTATCCCCCCCCCCCCGCATCGCCCACACATCCCAGCTTAGCACCCTCCCGACCTCCCCACCTCTCTTAAACCCACTTTCATTCTTTGCTAATCCCCCACGCTTTCCAGTTTCTTCTCTTTCTCCCTCCCCCATCCAAGTCCCCCAACACCCACACTTTCCAGCTTTCCCTCCCTCCTCACCGGCCCCCAACCCACACCAAAATATTCATTCGTATACAGTGCAGCTCTTCCTCCCACCCTCCCTATCCTACCTCCTAATTTCTTCAATTCTAGCTCTCCCCCACCCCTCTCAAATGTATATATATATATATATATATATATATATATATATATATATATATATATATATATTTGTGTGTGTGTGTGTACATATATACAGTCGCTAACCATCCTCCCCTCCCTCCACCACACGTCCCAAAAATCTTTTCCAGCTCCCGCTCCCAAAACACAGACACACAGACACACACACACACACACACACACACACACACACACACACACACACACACACACACACACACATCACCCACTACCCAACTTCACTAGATTCCCCCCGCCCTACTGCCCCTCCTCCACACTTTGCAGTTTCCCCCACCCACCCCAGCCCCACAGGCCCGACAGGAACGAGTCTGGAGAAACACCCGGGCGGCCATTACTGTTTATATACGGGGCAATTATACTAATTGAATTAGGCAATCCAGGGCTGGCGGGCCGCGAGAGGCACCCAAACGTACGACCACCACCTCACCTGCCCTGATTCCTTCCCGGGACACCACACCACACCACACCACCACACCACACCACACCACACCATAACAAACTACGCCACACCTTACACACGACATCACCTGTCGCACCTTCTAATACCACCTGCCTTGATTCCTTCACATTACCACACTATATTCCCATCCGTCCCGCCTCCTACGAACACCTACCCTCATTCCTATCCTGCACATCACATCACACGTCACACATCACACCACGCCACTCCACCCCAAAACCACGCCACGCCACGTCATACCTAACCACATCAACCCACACCACACCACATCACACTATCTGTCCCGTTCGCCACCTGTCATGGAGAGGATGCAAGATGGCAGAGAAACGTTAATCCTTTACTATAAGACAAGTGCCCTAAGAAGAATCAATCCATCATGTGGTGACCAGAATATAACTGATGAACTGTTGTGGAAAAATCGTTACTACATTTTGGAATTGGATTTCTTGTGAAGATACAATGAGACTGTTAAGGAATATATGTGGACAGGGCACAATGGATGGGAAAAAACAGATGTGGAGAAAGGAAGCTTTGTGGCAACACGGTCGAAAATATTTTGTATGCATGTGATGGTATATGAAAAAAAAAAATAAAAAATAAAAACACGAAGAGTGGTGAAATGGGTATGATGTGATGAGCCTCAGGGATGGAGTGGCAAGGCAGGTCAAGAATATGAATGTGGAAGGATAAAGTAAATTACTATGAGAAAGCGAAGTTCATGAAGCTCAGGAACTGACATGCAGGGAATTGATCTGGACGAGGTGCAAGTGTCATCCCACCTGCACGACTCCCAGCTGGACTACCGCCCCTTTTAGCGTATTTTTACCAACCCACGCAGACGATTCCCGGGAAGGCAATTAAATCACACGATTTCCATATGGACAATTATAGCTGAGTATTAGAATTTCGTTCAGTTTATCGTACTTGACAGAGTGCTTTCTGTACATTCTTATGTGTACATATATTTGTGTGTGTGTGTGTGTGTGTGTGTGTGTGTGTGTGTGTGTGTGTGTGTGTGTGTGTGTGTGTGTGTGTGTGTGTGTGTGTGTGTGTGTGTGTGTGTGTGTGTGTGTGTGTGTGTGTGTGTGTGTGTGTGTGAGAGAGAGAGAGAGAGAGAGAGAATAAACTCTTGGACACGCAATCACGTCACGAACGATGCATCTGCTTTATCAGGTTTCACATTACAAGGCCCAGCCCAGAAACTCCACGTCTGGGTTGCCACTGTAGAAGAGTGGAGCTACTGAACTGTCATTTCTGTCAACCAGTTACTTACCTACCGGTACCTTGTTTACATTATGAATGCCAGACACAATAGTAGGCCTTGTTTGTTCAATTATCTGTCCAGATAAGAGGCTAATTACTAGCAAACTACTAATTTGGCATTTAAGCAGCGTATATACAGACGGTTAGGTTTGCGAGACGTAGCTAAGATTCCGATGGCTTCATTGATGCGGGTATGGGTATGTAGCCCACTTCAAGGGGCATGCTATTGACAGCCGTCTCAATCTCATACTTTCTAGTTCCTTATTTATGAAGCCAACCACATCCCACCTTTAGGTGGGGAATAAATAATTACCGTATGATGTTACGATAATTCTCTCTCTTGAACTGAAAAGTTAAGAACGTGCTCAGCCAGGCATTATAAATTCAAAAGAAGATAATAAAATCTGAAAGGAGCCGCATGATATTTAGTAAAAAAATTTTTTTTTTTTGCTCTCCTGTCATTATTGAGATAAACAATTGCAAGAGAGGATCAGGGAAGGCTCAGGAAGTCAGTGTGTGCATTGGAAATGGTAAGAACAGGTCAAGTGGGGTCAAGTAGGTGGTCTGTATGCCGAGAGGTAAGAATGAGTTAAGAAGGGTCACGAGGGGTCAGGCAGAGTCAGGTAAGGTCACGCTGAAGAGTCAAAAACTTAAGTTGAGTCAAAGAGAATTAGGTAAGGTCATGCAGGGTCAGCATGGAGTTAGAATACAGAGATGGGAATAAATTAGGATCAAACAGGGTGAGATATGGCCATGTAGGGGGTGGGAATAAAGAAAGAATGGAATCAAGCTCGATCAGAGAAGGTCAGGTAGTTAAATCAAAATACATGGGAAGATTGAAACTGGGTCAAGTAGGCTCTAAGGCCAGTTAGGGTCTAACAGGGTCAGGTAGACAGTCAAAATACAGAGTGGAGGGAATCAAGCTGTCAAGGATGGTCAGGTAGGGTTAGTAAAGGTCAGTAGCGGGTCCGAATACCGGAAGCAGGGAATCAAGTCGTTTAAGTAAGATCATGGAGGGTTAGGTGGGGGGTCAGAACAGAGAAAGGTGGGAATAAAACTGGGTCAGGGAGAGTTAGATAAGGTCAGAGAGAGACATGTGAGGTTAGGTAGTGGGTCAGTACAAAAGAACAGAGGAATCAAGATGGATCCGCCAGGGACAGATTAAGTCAGGTAGTCAGGTAGGTCCGAATACAGGCAGGAGGATACAAAAGTCCTTAAAGGTGAGTAGCGCAGATTAGGCTGGAGGCGGTAAAAAATGCCGATGAAGAGGCTAAATGTACAAAAGAATGTTTGCATATTTTATTTATCCTAGCGAAAGGAAGACGACAGAACTGTTTATCCAGGCAGTCGCTTCGTTACGAAATAATGTCTAGAAGCTCGGGTCAAGAAATAACACCTAGATTCAGAAAGTAGGATCAGGTAATGATATATACACTAAAAGTTTAGATATACAGTTTAGACATGTGTATATAATAAAAAAAAAATGTCCATAGAGGCAATATGTGCAACACAAGTAATCAACATCGTGTTACAAGAGATACCAATTATTCTCAGAGGAAGGATAATCACATATGTCCATGAAGAAAACTGGGTAGGAAAGCATGTAAGGTGTACGTCTAGACCCGGGTGGGGGAGGATATAAATGTGTTCAAGAAGCACTGTGTGTGTGTGTGTGTGTGTGTGTGTGTGTGTGTGTGTGTGTGTGTGTGTGTGTGTGTGTGTGTGTGTGTGTGTGTGTGTGTGTGTGTGTGTGTGTGTGTGTGTGTGTGTGTGTGTGTGTGTGTGGAGAGGGCAGAATATGCACGCACGGGCCTACCTGAAGAAAACCCTGTACATAATCCATAATTCATTCATAGTTTTTATCCCCATAAGACAGCATGACAGTGCATATATGTGTAGGTGCGAGTGTGTGTGCAGGCGTGTGTTAGGCTCGTGTACACTGTCAATATGCACACACATACACACAAACACATATACACGCAGACACACACAAACACATATACACGCAGACACACACACACACACATACACATGTTCCTTGTTGCCCTTATTGGAAGAAACCTGCATAAAGGAACATACAGATTCAATACATGCACACAGAGCAACACATACACATGTCATAAAGACTTTGTAGTTACTTGTAGAGAAGTATATTTTAGACTTGTGGTCGAGCGGCTTTTATATCTTGTAGTAGTTTCCCCACCAGATGTCATGTAGTGACGGGAGAGGTAAAGAATAGTATGGGACTATTTTTATTTGTCTTGGAAATATTAAACAGGTATAAGAGTATAAGTCCCGGGTAGCTACCTTCCTGTCTCGCTATCTCTCTCTCTTTCTGTTCTAAGGCTAATCTCCGTCTCGACCTCTCTCTAGGGTCGCTTGTCTCCTTCTGTCTAGCCTGTTCGGTGGCTAATCTCCGTCTGAGCTCTCTTTCCTGAATTCTGGTATAGCAGGGGTGGACTAGATCTTTGTTCACGAGAGGACTGCTGACAGCTAACTGCATCATCTCCTTACTGGCCGCTGTCGTCAGCTTTCCTCAGTGTTAAGAGTGTGTAAGCATGCTTAGCACTGCTCGATTCTCGCAGACACAACACCTTCTCATCATTTGACTTCCTGCTTCTATCTGTCTCTCTATCTATCTATTTATCTATCTATCTAGTATGATTTGCAATTATAATATGGAGACCTACCACACACATACTGGTACTTACACACACACACACACACACACACACACACACACACACACACACACACAGCGGCGGCGGGCGGGTGTGCGTGAGTGTGCAAGCTAAGCAGGAGCGGAGCGGCATCTCACACCACGAAGCGAGTCAAAAGTGCGCCTGTCAAATTAGCTATAAACCACAGCTAATGACGCAGCTAATGATGTCGCTGCAAAAATGCTAAGTGAGTCAAATTAGCCCCCTTGCCGTCTCTCTTCTCCTCGCTCATCTTCCCCCTCCCCCTCCCTCTTCCGCCCCTTTAACAGAAGCTCGTTTTCTCTCTCTCTCTCTCTCTCTCTCTCTCTCTCTCTCTCTCTCTCTCTCTCTCTCTCTCTCTCAATTTTTGTCCCTTTATTTTTTCCTTCCTCCTGTCCCTTCTCAGCTCATCTCCTTTTCTCGCCTCTCTTCGGTCTCCCCCTTCCTTCATTCCTGTTTCTTCCCTCATGTCTTCCTGTCAATCATTACACTTCCTCAGCTTTCTCTTCCCCTCTTCCCTCCTCCTCCTCCTCCTACTAAACACTTCCTTTTCCTTTATTTCTCTCTCCTCTTCCCCCTTTCTCGTCCTCTACATACCCTCCTTGACTTCTTTTCCTCTTCGCCAACTTCTTCCTTCCATCCTTTCCCTCTTCAACCAATCAGCTCTCCATATTACTTTCAGCTTTCTCCAGATTATATATACTTTCTCTCTCTCTCTCTCTCTCTCTCTCGGCGAAATTAACCCTGCCTTCCCCCTCCCCCTCTCCCTTTTCCTGCACACCTTGGCTCTCCTCCCTCCCTCACTTCCTTCCTTCCTCCTCTCTCACTCTCCTTCAATCCTTCCCTCCCATATTGGCTTCTTCCTCATCTTCTCCCTTGTTCTCTCTCTCTCTCTCTCTCTCTCTCTCGGCGAAATTAACCCTGCCTTCCCCCTCCCCCTCTCCCTTTTCCTGCACACCTTGGCTCTCCTCCCTCCCTCACTTCCTTCCTTCCTCCTCTCTCACTCTCCTTCAATCCTTCCCTCCCATATTGGCTTCTTCCTCATCTTCTCCCTTGTTCTCTCTCTCTCTCTCTCTCTCTCTCTCTCTCTCGGGCTTTCTACACTTTCTCTATTTTCGTCTCTCCCCTCTTTTACTACTCTCCATTCTTCTTGTTCCCCTTTATGCTTTTTTTTATACTCTCCTCAGTTCATTCACCTCTCTCTCTCTCTCTCTCTCTCTCTCTCTCTCTCTCTCTATCATTGTTGTCAACACCATGGTCGTCATTATTCTCCTCCTCCTCATCATCATCATCACCATATCCCTCCTCCTCCTCCTACTCTTCATCTTCTTCTCCAATGCACTACATCAAAAGGAGAACGAACTGGACGGGAAGACAGAACGGGATGCAGAAGGAAATGAATCAGCTGAAAATGAGGAATAATAAAGGAATGAAATATAAATGTGAAAAAAGGTTTGAAGTATTGAAAGAGAAAATGTAGGGAAAGAAAAGGAACGAAAGAACATCCTGGAAACATTAATGGGCGAAGAAGATATAGGAAAGAACTGGTAAAAAAATGTAATGGAGGAGGAGGAGGAGGAGGAGGAGGAGGAGAGAAAGAGAAAGAGAGAGGGGGGGGATGGGGTGTGTAGGATGGTAGTGTAGTCGGGAAACCTCATTTTGCGGTTCACTTAGTATGCCGCCCAATATGTCAGTGCCAGGGGTGGACGGGGGCGGGGAGGGGGAAAGGGGGATGAAACAGACACACACCGTGGGGGGAGGGGGAAGGGACGGGGTGAAGGAGGAGACAAAGTGGAGGTGAGACAGTGTTGGGTGGAGGAATGAGAGTGAGAGATAGGGTGAGGGGGGGAAGAGAAAGACTGTGGAAGGGGGGTGAGACAGTTCTAGGTTCAGAGAGAGAGAGAGAGAGAGAGAGAAGGAAAGCAGAGGATAAACTGAGTGGAAAAGGAGATACAGTGGAGGGAAATAGAAAAAGAGTGTGAAGTGAAATGGAGGTGATGGTATGGAAGAGGTATGGGGAGACAAGACAGGGAGACTGGATGGGGGAAAACACGGGATTAGAAAGGTGACCTAGTTTCGAGGTGGTAGGGGGAGACAGGACGAGAGGGAGAAAATACAGGGGAGGGGTAGGAGAAAACGCTGGGGAGGAGAGGAGTGAAAATGCAAGGTAGCGGAAATAAGGGTAAAATGCTGGAGAGGGGTAGGAAAAAATGCAGGGGAGGAGAGAGGGAGAAAATGCAGGGGAGAACAGGGGGAGAGTGAAACGGTAGGAGAAGGAAAGAGAGACTGGAATGCGGGAAGAAACAATGCAGCAGAGAGGAAGGGCAGAGGGAGAAAAACCGCTACGAGGGGAGGGGAGAGAAGACAGGAAGGGGAAGGGAGAGAATGAACGCGAGGAGGGGGTGGAAAAAGAAACAATGTGGGGTGGGTGGGGGAGAAGAGATTCTGTTGGGGAGTAAGTGTGTCAGAGTAAGAGGGAGGGAAGAAAACATTCAGCGAGTACCAGGTTGAGAGAGAGGAGGGGGGAAGAAGGATGAGGAGAGGGGTAGACCCAGGATAAGGAGCGGGAGCGGCCTCGGGATGTGAGGGGGAGGACAGGGTAAGGCGTGGGACAGGACAGGGAGAGGAGGATGGGGGAGGGGGGACGGGGTAAGGAGGGGGACAGGAGGATAGGAAGAGGAGGATAGGGGAAGGGAGACAGGGTACCGTAAGGAGGGAGATAGGAGGACAGGCAGAGGAGGATGAGGGGGATGAAGGAGAGGGGTAGAGTGCCACCCTTCAAGTGCCACAAGGTCCAATTTACCACGCCAGGCACATGGGGGAGTCGACCATGTGGCTTGTGGGGCGTCTTGGGGCCGTGCTGGGGGAAGGACGCGTTCAGTCTTTTTCAAGCTTCCCGTATTAACATGTTAAAAGTCGCGCTTGAGTAAGGGTCGGGGAGGCGGTGGGAAAAGAAGGTGGGGTGGACGAAGGAGGAGTTGGAGGAGGGGGAGGAGGAGGAGGAGGAGGAATTAAAAACTAGAAAAATTGAGGATGAGAAAAAAAAAAGTAGAGAATAAGTGAAGAAGAAGGAAGACACACACGGGAATGAGGCCGAATATAGAAAAAAAGGATTATAACGACCGAGGGAAATAAGAATAAATGATGATAAAAGGGGGAAGGAGGAAAAATGGAGATCTGAAGGATTGCAGATTTTTAAGAAACAGGAACGATAGGAAGAAGGGATTAAGGAAGAAATTTTTAAAAGACCAAAACGGAAAGGATGCATCGCTGGTTAGTAACAACAGACTATAAATATAAAAATAAAAAAAACGGCAAAAAGAAATGAAGAATAACTAAAGATGAAAAATGAAGACGAGATACAAGAAAATATTGGTGATAATGACTGGTACAGAGAGAGAGAGAGAGAGAGAGAGAGAGAAACTGAATGTATGAGACAATGAAAGCAGTGAATAGAGAAGGTGGATGAAGAGGACGAGGAGAAGGGGAAGAGAAAGAAGAGAAAAAAAGATTTATCAAAGGAAATTGGAAAGGATGTGAAGGAGGTAGGCAGGCAGGGAGCGAAAGAAATGGAAAGAAAAGGGAAGGAAAGGAAAGGAAAAGAAAGGAAAGGAAAGGAGAAGAAAGGAAAGGAATGAAAAGGAAGAGACAGAAGAGGTGGAAGGGAAGGAATGAGAAAGGGAGAGGGGGAAGGAAGGGAGGAGAAGGAAGGGAAAGAAGAAACATAATCACGGAAGGAAGAATATGACTAAAAAGGAAAGAAACGGAATGGGAATGGAGGAGATGGAAAGGGAAGGGAGGCTAAGGAAAATGAAGGGAGTGGAAAGAAAAAGAAGGGAGGGAAAGGAAAATGAAGACAGGGGAAAGGAGAGCAAGGGAGGGGAGGGAAAAGGAAGGGATGGGAAGGGAAGGAATAGGGGCGATAGAAGGAATGAAGGAAGTAGACGTGTTCAGAGGAATGAAGGAGTGAAGGATGAAATTCAGAAGAAGGAGGGAAAATGGCAGAAAGCGACAGGGATATGACAAAAGAAAAAAATGCAGACGACAAGGTGCAGGATGGAAAACAAGAGAACTAAATCGGATAAAAGGAAGAAAAAGAAATGAATAAAAAAGTAAGACAAGGAGACGAAAACTGAGTCAAAAGAAGGGGAAAAAAGTATTAAAAAAAAAAAAATGACTGCACGTTTGGAGATGGGACGGAAGCAGAGAAAGAAGAAAAACGATAAGAAAGGATAGGAAACAGAACGAAACTGTACGACAAAACTGTTAGAGAAAGCAAGGAGGAACGAGAAGGAAACAGAGAGAGAGAGAGAGAGAGAGAGATGGTGGGGGGGAGGTCACAGTAAGCCAGAGATAAAGAAGGTGGTAGAAGAGCGAAAGAAAATGGACCTGGGCACTTAGTCGTCACAAGGGCCGGGGTTACGATGCGAGGGCTGCTGGTGAGGGCTCCTAGAAGGGATGCTGTGAGGGATGGTGACGGCTACTGGTAAGGGTTGCTGAGGGGTCTTGAAAGGGCTGGACAGGGGTGCTGGTGAGAGCTGGTGAGGGTTGCTGGTAAAGGCTGTTGAGGGCTGGTACGGGGAAAGAGGGACATTGAGAAGGTTTACAGTGAGGACAAGAGTGAAGTGTATTTTGAGGGCTGGTGGGTGTAAGGACGGGGAGAGGAAGAGAAGGTACTGAGAGCTGCTGGTAAGGTCTGGTAAGTGCTGGCAGAGAAGGTAAACATAATGTGTGGGCTGAAAAGGGAGAAGACAGAAGCGAGCAGTACTTTCAGGGATGCTGGTAAGGGCTAGTCTAAGCCTGTGAGTTCTGGTGCAAAAAAAAGGAATGACGACACTTCAGAGATAATGTAAGATATGGTATGGACTTCCGCGATGACTAATGAAGAACACAAGAGATTAAGGATATTTTGAGGACTGAATGAAGAACAGTGTTAGTGAGATAAAGTGCCAACAATGGAAGAACACAAAAAAAAGGAGAAAGAATTTATTGATGGCTAATAAGGGCTGCTGAAGAAAGATGGGCAGTAAGATGTAAGGGCCAACAAGGGGTGAAAACAGAACTGCGGACATTTCTGAGGGCTGGGGCAGGATAACGACTGAGATAGGGACGAGGTACCAAGGATAGAATAAAACCATAGCGAACACTTTCACGGTTGTGAGGATTATAGTTCGATCACTTTAACCTGGCCCATATTTTCGTTCTTTTGAGGCCTATTTCGAGTACTTCAGTGGCAGAAAAAGACAATGTTATGGTTCAACATCCTCTCCATGACACTGCTTCGTGACTATCATCCTACTCTCGTGTTAGCATCCTATTAAAGCTATGCATTCAAGACAGCGAGAAGGCAGGTTTACGCATAGTTAAAGTCAACAGAGAAGAGTAGAAAGAGATAAGTAGTGAGATGTGACGGTTGAAAAGGGGTGAAGAAGAAAAAAAAAAGTATGCGCCTATTTTGAGGGCTGATCAATGTACAGGTGTAGCTGCAGGGGTGAGTAAGAGAAGGGTGTGCGTGGCTGTAAGAGTGATGATAAAGGGATACAAATGAGTAAAGATAAAAACTGAAGTAAACTGAACGATGCAAAAATACAATGAATGAGGGATTATGTGACAACGGAAAACAGCCCCATAAAAGACTGAAAGGACGCCAGAAAGGACAAAAAGGAGGGGAATTTACAATGGGTCATGTGAGAAGGACATAAAATGGACGGCAGATTAAAGGCGAGCGAGCGAAAGGAAGAGAAGAGGAGAGAGTGAATGGGGGAAAGAAGAGAAGGGAAGAGAATGGGAAAGTGAAAGGGAGAATGAGGAGAAAGGAAGAGATTACGGGAGTGAAAGGGAGTAAAATGAGAAAGGAATAGAATAGAACGGAGTGAAAGGGAGAAAGTAAAGACAGGAGTGCTAGTCTTCGCAAAGCCGTACTCTATAGCAGAACAAGCCACTCCCATTTCTTTCTATGTCCTTGCGAACGGTACAAAGTCATTGGGGATGGGCTCAGCGGGTCTCTCTCTCTCTCTCTCTCTCTCTCTCTCTCTCTCACACACACACACACACACACACACACACACACACACACACACACACACACACACACACACACACACACACACAGAAAATAATATAGCGAGACATTGGTAAAGTGTTCATGGGTAGAGAGAGAGAGAGAGAGGGGAGGCAAATCCTTAGCTTGGGGAGAGAAACAGGGCGAAAATGTTGGTGGATATATGTATAGGGGAGAAAGTGTGTGTGTGTGTGTGTGTGTGTGTGTGTGTGTGTGTGTGTGTGTGTGTGTGTGTGTGTGTGTGTGTGTGTGTGTGTGTGTGTGTGTGTGTGTGTGTGTGTGTGTGTGTGTGTGTGTGTGTGTGCGTGCGTGCGTGCGTGCGTGCGTGCGTGCGTGCGTGCGTGCGCGTGCGTGCGTGCGTGCGTGCGTGCGTGCGTGCGTGTGTGTGTGTGTGTGTGTGTGTGTGTGTGTGTGTGTGTGTGTGTGTGTGTGTGTGTAAGAGAGAGAGAGAGAGAGAGGGAAGTGGAAAGACAGCATGCGAAAAAGGAAACGATGAAATCTGATTGAGGGAAAAATGAATGAAAAAGATGAAGCAATATGTGTGAAGTAAGAGGGTTTGGGAAACTACGAAAGAATAAAACAGAAGCAAATGTGTGGAAAAGAGGAAAATATTACTCAGATAAACGTATTAATATTATGAGAAAGCGAGAAAAGACTGGAGTAAAGTGGTAAAATATTAGGATTGGGAAAATGAGAGAAAACGAAAAAAGAATGGGAAAATTGTGAGAAAGGTGACTAGCATTAAGAAAAAAAGAGAAAACGTAGGAAAATTTAAGAGAGGAAAGGAAACAATGAAAAGCGAGAAGTAGAGAAATTGCACAAAGTGAATAAGGAATGGCGGAGAGAAAGAGAGAGAGAGAGAGAGAGAGAGAGAGAGAGAGAGAGAGGTGGGGAAATTGTCAGTGATACGGATCGGAAAACTATGGAGTGAGGGGGAGGTGAGGAGAGCGTGGGGATTTGTAAGAAAATGAAAGTGAAAATGTGAAAAGTAAGAGAGGGCTGTGAGGATGAGAGAAAGCGTAGGATTCAGAAACAGAGCCATATGTAACTAATGGGTGAAATAAAAAAAAAAAAAAGTGAGATGGTTGGGGAAGATGTAAGAAAGTGTAAGGTGGCTCAGAGTGATAATGGTGGAGAAAAATGAGAAAGGAATGGGTGAAAGTGAGAAAGAAGACAGTGAAATTGAGAACGGAAAGTGTGAGAAAAGAAAAGATGAAAGTGAGAAGAAAGGGTGAAAGTGAGAAAGGTAAGGGTGAAAGTGAGAAAGGTAAGGGTGAAAGTGAGAAAGGTAAGGGTGAAAGTGAGAAAGGTAAGGGTGAAAGTGAGAAAGGGACTCGTCATTTAGAGAATAAGAAAAAGCTAAAAATGAGAGCAGAAGTTGTGAGACAGTGAGACTATTGGGAAAGGGGGGGAGAAGTGAGTGACGTGGAGAAATGTAAGAAAATAAGCGATAAAGAAGAAGGATAATGTGAGAAAATAAAACGTGAATGAGAAACAGAGAGAAATGAGAAACTTTGTGCAAAGAGGTGGAAGGAGGTGTGAAAATGAGAGAAGGGTGTAGGGAAATAAAAGAAGGTGAGAAAACTTAATCTGAAACAGGTGGGAGAAGGTGAGAGAGCAGTGTAATATTAGAAAAAGAAAAACACGTGAAAGCAAGGCCCAGGCGGAAAGCTTCGGAGAATATGAAGGCAAGTGAGAAGAGAAAAAGTGAATGAGCGAGGAAGCCAGAAATGTGAGAGACTGAGAGGGATCGGGAATATGTGAGACAGAAACGAATATATAATACAAGCGAGAACAAGGAATAAACTGCTGTGAAACTGGGAAAGATAAATGTTAGAGACCAAATGTGGACGAGACTAAAGTGTGATATATGAGAAAGGATGCTACATGGGGTAGAGAGAGAGAGAGAGAGAGAGAGAGAGAGAGCAATAAATATATCAGAAAGAGAAACATATGGTGTGGACGAAAAGAATAGGAAACGTAGCAAAAACATTAGAGGGAAAACCATAGCAAATCTGAGACAAAACAACGACGAGGGAAGAAAGGATAAATTATACAGAATAAGGAAGAAAAAAAAAAAAGATATAAAAGACAGAATTAACAAAGAACAGAAAAAAATATATGAGGGAAGCAGAAAAACAAATACACCAAACAACAAACACAAATAAACACCAGAAACCGAGAACAAGGAAGCAAAAACACATAGCGGTAAACAAGTGCTCGTGGGCCGTTCGAGCCCCTCGCACTTGCTCCTGTTGAGGGCTCTTGCGTTTATGTGCTGTTATAGTGTAACGTTGTCACTGGATTTTTTGCAGCTAATCAACTGATCGTGTAATTTGCAGCTTCGAGAATGGAACTCAAGTTGTCCGAAAGCAAGTCCGAAGTACACACAGACACACGGCTACTGCTACCTAGTTCTACCTCTGGGCAAAAAATTCTACGGAGATCCTATGCCGAGCGCCTGAAGCAGCGTTTTTTGGTCAAAATGTGATCGCTCATTAAATATAGTAAAAGTTTTTCAATCGTGATGGGACCAAGTTTTTTTTTACATCAGCGATTTTTTTGGCGATTTTTGTGGCAATTTTGGTGCGACTTGAATGTGTCGTTTCGGCTGCCCAAAGTACACACACGCACACACACACACGGCTACTGCTATAGTATATTAGAAGGAGAACTGATAGACAGACGACTAGAAAGCAGTCACTATCGCCACTCCCCTTCATTTCTATTCATTTTTCTCTCGTCATCATTACATTTCCTTACATTCCATCATCATCATGGTCCTGTCACTTTCATCACCGTCCCCCTTGCTACTTCATTCCTAACAATATCACTTAATTCTTTCTCTCTCTCTCTCTCTCTCTCAATCACACACACACACACACACACACACACACACACACACACACACATTTTTGTCCCTATACTTTCGATTTCACTTCCCTTCCCTTCCCGTCTATATCTCTCGTCCTCCACTTTTCTCTCTCTCTCTCTCTCCTTCCTTCCTTTCATCTCCCTCTCCCTCTCTCCTCGTTTCCTCCCAACACTCATTTATTTTACGATTATTTTACTCCCTATGTCTCCTCCTCCTCCTCCTCCTCCTCCTCCTCCTCCTCCTCTCTCTCTTTCTCTTTCTCCCCTGTTTTATCTCTCTCTTCCCTGTTTATGGCTGTGTCAATTTCTCACACTTTTTCTCATACGCAGTCTCGTGTTTTACGCTTATTCTGTGTTCCCCTATTATTTTGTCGTTTTATCTTTCATTTACTTCTGTTTTTATCTGTTATATTGTTTGTTTGTTTGTTTTTAAGGGATTTTTCGCGAGCTTTTTTTCTTGTCATTGTCTCTGATTTTGTTATTATGATGTGTTATTGTTTTTTTCTGGTTTACTGTTATTGCTTTTTATATTGTCTTCGTATTTTCTTGTGTAATTGTTTACTTGCTTTTTTGTCTAATGTGTTCTGAGGTTTTGCTTTGGCGTGTGAGCTTTCGGAAGAGAGAGAGAGAGAGAGAGAGAGAGAGAGAGAGAGAGAGAGAGAATGATAATGGGAGGAAGAGAGGAACGAACGGGAAGACGACCAAGGGAGAAGAAAGGGACATAAACAAAGATGACAAGGATCAAGAAGTAAACAAATCAACATAATTCTAAAATACAAGAGAACTATCTATCCATCTATCTATTCACCTATCACATACCTCCCTTCTTCACACCCTTATCTGTTCTTAGCCACCTATTTACACCTACTTGTCTATCAACACCTGCATCTATCTATCTACTCTGATAATTCCAATCTCAACTTTCACGTCATATTACCTAAAAAAAAAAAAGGGAAGAAAAATGAAGCTCCTCGTATTCTCACTCACCTCTACCCCTTCTGCCACTCAATGCCACCCTCCAACATGCATCTTTTCACAGTAAATATCTGTCATTTGATCCTTGCTACTACGATGCGATTTTGTTCAGCTTAGACGCTTTAGTCTTTCACTTCGATGATGTAATTTCTATATTTTATTCCTGCTACCTCTAAGTTGAGCTGAGGGTGTTGCGATGGTTTGGGCATATGGAGAGAATGGATAATGAGCGACTGGTGAAAAAGATAACTAGATCTGATGTGAGAGGTGTAAAACTGAGAGGAAGACCACGAACAGGATGGATGGACAGTGTGAAGAGAGCGTTGGATGCGAGAGGGATGTCTGTTGAGCAAGGAAGAGTGGCTGTGCGTGACAGAAATAAATGGAGAGAAATTGTGAATGAATAAGTGATGACGCAGCCCTGAGGGGATATTCTCCGGCATTTGGTCTGATCAGCTAGTCAGGTCAGGTGCGGGTAAGGGGATGGGTCTGTTATGATGTGGCAGGGGTAAACCAGTTCTGCTGTCGGGCCCTGCTGCGGATGTCACTGATTGCATTGCGCAGTTGACCCTTGTGCGGTGTGGTGCGGTGAGGATCTGTCCGTTCTCCCCTTTGGGGCTAAGATGCGAATGAATGTGTTTGAATGGATGAGTAAATGGGGAGTGTGTCGTCCTGTCTCGGCTACCTCCCTTTCCTTGGGGGAAGCAGCCTAGGTATATAGATAGATAGATAGACCTCTAAGTTTACTCAACTCGGGGTGACTTTGGAGGGATTATAGTCTTCAATAACCCCGTCAAAACCCATTAACTCACCTAAACTAAAATAAAAAAAATCATAGGTAACAAGATTATAAACAGGGATGTCTTGATGCAAAAAATATATAAATAAATAAATAAATAAAAAGGAGAGTGTTCCCAGCTAAGTACCAATGAGCGTTCATCTTTAAGCCGAATACAATGGCTTGGTGGCAGCAAGAGCGATAGACAGAATATAGAATAAATCCGAACGACCTAATGCACTCCCATGACCTGTTTTATTGGCTTATTCTTGCTGCTTTCACGAAGTTTATTCAAGGATAAACTTTTCCAGCGGGCAGGGATAGATATACTAGTAGCCTCTGCTAACCCCTTTACTGATTCAGGTCCTCATCGTAAGCTGAATAAAATCGTACGGAAGCAGCAAGAAAGAAAAATCATCCGACTAAAAGGGTTAATGATACAAGAGAACGTAAATAAGAGAGAACATAACGAAATATGACAATGCAATGCGATAATTAATATTTTACGATATTATAGCGACACAGGTCTGTAGAATGCAGTAAGTTATGGAAAACGATAAACTACAAAGACTAGCGAAACAAGGTAGTGGAATACGGAAGGTAATGATGAATGATTAATAACAAAAAACGATAAAAGAATTAGAAAAGTACATAAAGAGATCAAGTAAAGAAGCACGTCAGTGGAAATACGATAAACAACGAAATAAGAAACTGCAACACGATAAAGAAATCAAGAAAAATAAATACGAAAAGGGAACAAAATAAAAAATAATTACAAAATGGAACACAAGAATTCGACAATCGGACACAAAATTCGTAAATCGGACAAAAAATCGGGAAATACGTCAAAAGAGGAGCATTATTTGGCCCCAAAAATGTCGCACGAAAACACAAAAAAACAGTGAAACGCGAGAAATGACGAGAAACAGCGGGAAAGTGGAGAGTGAACATGGGCGATTGTGAAAACTGGGGAGGGGCCGGATGAGGAGATTTGATATGAGGAAAGACGAAATCCTGGAACAATGTCAAACGAGAAAAGGGAACTAAATCTGTGTGTGTGTGTGTGTGTGTGTGTGTGTGTGTGTGTGTGTGTGTGTGTGTGTGTGTGAGAGAGAGAGAGAGAGAGAGAGAGAGAGAGAGAGAGAGAGAGAGAGAGAGAGAGAGAGAGAGAGAGAGAAAGAGACTATCCGAAAGAAACGACAATAGGAAAATGTGAGAAAAGCGAGCAAGAGAAAGTGAAAGAAAGTTGGGAGAAAGAGAACCTAGTGAGAAGAGAAAGAGAGAGAGAAAGACCACACACACGCATTCAACAATAGTTCCCAACCCTTCCTTTTACGACCTGACCTCTCTCTCTCTCTCTCTCTCTCTCTCTCTCTCGTAACTTGCCACACTGAATGACACACTGGGACATTTTCCGACACATATAAAGAGTTAATGACACTCGTGTACTGAGGATACATTCTGACACAAATATGGCACTTTTGGACACTTGACACATTTAGGGCACTTTAGGACACTGTACACACTTAGGGCACTTTTGGACACTTGACAGACTTAGGGCACTTTTGGACACTTGACACACTTAGGGCACTTTTGGACACGACACATTTAGGGCACTTTTGGACACGACACACTTAGGGCACTTTTGGACGCTTGACACACTTAGGGCACTTTTGGACACTTTTGACACATTTAGGGCTCTTTTGGACGCTTGGCACATTTAGGGCACTATTGGACACTTGACAAATTTAGGCTAGGACACTTGGACACTGCTGACACATTTAGGGCACTTCTGGACACTCTGACACATTAAGCATCCCTTTGGACAAATTTCGGACACTCCAGGACATTTCCCGACACTTGTGGCATACATTCTGATGCATTTACGACATTTTTTCACAGTTTAGGACACTGGTGCACTTAGGGTATTTCAGGACACTTTCGGACACATCTGGGACATCTGGCGGGATTTCGCGATACAACAGGACACTCATCGATCACTTCAGGATACCTTAGGACACATTTATTAAACTAACAAGGACATCACCTATATCTTTTGTCATATGAAGGGAAATTCGAAACATCTTCTGTTACCTTTGGGACATTTCTGGACAATGACATATTTAGGACACTGATACATTTGGGGCATTTGATAACTTGGCGTGGAAGTCCTAAAGATTCTGAAGCATTATAGCACAACAGGACACTCTGATATTTTAAGACATTTTCAGACACATTTAGGACATGTTAGTTAAGGGGCTTTTCTTACATACCTTGGACACTTAAAAACACTAACATATTAACACTAAAGTATGTGACGCTTGGCGGGGCACTGACACTTTAGGACACCGGTGACATATTGGACACTTTAGGGCACTGGCACATTTGGTATCCCTTCTGACGCACTTCGAAAATTTTAGGACACCGACTGAGTTTGTGACACCAAAGGATCCCCTGAGTGACCGACGTAATTACACACACACACACACACACACACACACACACACACACACAGACATGGCAGCACCTGTGAATATTCCCCTCCACTCGTAAACAATCCAGGGTGTCAGTTGCCCTACACGACGGGGAAAAGGGAGAAAGGGAGGGGGAGGAAGGGAGGGAAAGAGAGGGGAGAGGTGGAAAGAGAGAAGAGGGAAACAGAAGGGGACAGAGAGGGGAATCAAGGAATGGGTGTGGGAGAGACGAGAGACAACGGGGGAAGGGGAATGGAGGGTAAGGAAAAGGACTGAAAGAGAAGAATGAAATGGGAGAAGAAAGAAACAGTAGAGGAGGGAAGGGAAGACAGGCAAATGAAAGTGAATGGACCGAAAAGAAAAGAGAGAGGGAAAGAGGCAAATGCAGGAGGGGGAAGGATGGAAGGGAAATGGGGAACTGCGACTCGATTTGGAAGTCCTCATGAAGGAAACATACTGCGTTCACTGCCCACTTATTGCTTCCTCTGTTCTGAGCTCCCGTAATTGATGTGAAATGAGGCAAAAATTCAGATATACAAATAAAACACTATTCGGAGGACGTTCTGATGATGATGATTCGAGTCCCACTGGCTGGCGCTGAGTTTATGGGGTAAGACGCACACCAAACAGCGAAACATACACCATACCACTGTCAACTATCCCCATCTTCTGCTTTATCGCCTGTGTCTTACCTGTATTCTACTCTCCTAATCCCCCTATGACTTTAACATTTACAGAGGAAAGGGAATGAAATGGGATAGGGAAAGAGGGTACAACGGGGTAAGAGGGAAGGTAAAGGGTCAGTGAGAGAACTAGAGTAGAACTATTCTGGGGCCAGCAGCGAGGCTCTTGTTTCAAACGGTTTGCCTAAATTAAGGACTTTTACTGAAGTTGTCTCAAGATGGCGGCACCTCTGGTGTCAGTTGATGGCTGATTTGGATTCTCCATGTCAAATTACCTTAAATGGTACCACTTTCATGTCTCCAAAAGCCTCCTTTTAACAAATCCGCCGCAAACAGAAGTAGAAGAAGAAGACGAAGAAGAACGCGGGCACTCATTCACCTGCTGGCTATCGCCGCAGGTAAAAAAAGAAAAAGAAAGAAATGGGGAAAGGATAGAACGAAAAACTGGAGGAGAAAAGGGTGATGGGAGGGGACGAAACACTGGGGAGGAGAGAAGGGGAAGGGAGGGGACGAAAAATTGGGAAGGAGAAAGGAGTGAGATGAAAGGACGGGACGGGACGGGAAGGGAAATGGAAGTGATGGAAAGAGAAGAGAAGAGAAGAGAAAGAAGAGAAGAGAAGAGAAGAGAAGAGAAAAGAGACGAGACGAGACGAGAAGAGAAGAGACGAGACGAGACGAGAAGAGAAGAGAAGAGAAGCGAAGCGAAGTGCAAAGGAGAAAAGTAGTAAGATGAGAAGACAAGTGAAGTGAAGAGACGAAAAGAAAAGAGGAGAGAACAGATGCGAAGAGAACAGAAGAAAATAGAAGAGAAGAGAGGAGAAAGGAAGGGGAAAGGGGAAAGAAAATATCTAGGGAAAAGGAAAAGGAAAGGGAAGGGAGGGGAGGGAAAACTGAGGGGAAAGGCTGAGGAAGAGATAAAATTGATAAAGGTGGTGGTGGCGAGAGAAGGGGAACACGACAAGGGAAATAAATAAAACCATATGTGGGACTAAAACCAGGGAATGAAAGTTTTTAATTCCCTCACTACGATGATGTCTACTTTCCAATCTTGCTGCCTCCAGACGATTCTGCTTAATGCTGGGGAAACCTGGTGAAGGGTCTAAAAATTACCTCAAACTCCACAAAAAGTCTCAAGAAAGCTTTATAAACCCAGGAAGTAGAAAGAATAAAAGGAAAAAAGGCGTCCTCAGGGTGGAGGGGTGAAACATGGACGTGATTTTCTTTCACAGCACAGAACTGCCAGACACACTTGTAATATGTATCCTCTTTGATCTCTGTCTGGCAAAAGGAAACTGAAACTGAAACTTATACACGCGACGACCTAGTTTCCTCCATTCCCCTCAACTCCCCTTCTTCCCTCTACCGTCCACCCCTTCTCCTCAACCCCTCCCTCCAACCTCTCACTCGTCCTTTTCATCGCTCATTCCTTCTCCTCAACTCCTCCCTCCTACCTCTCACCCGTTCTCCCCATCCCCCTTTTTTCTCACCCACGTACCCATACTTTCTCTCAACTTTATTCTTTTAGCTTCCCTTTCCCACACTTTCTTCTCCCATTTCCCTTCCCCCTTGTCATTTGCTTCTCCTCCGATCTTATAACTATCCGTCATCTTTTTCTTGTCTGCTCGCCCACACTTCAACACCGTCTCTCAGTTTTCCCCTTCCTTATCTCACTACGACGGTTCCCACAGCTTACTGATTTCCTAGGTGACTCTCCCATTGTTCCTCACTTTTCCTACTGCTCTTCACATCATACATTATACATAATTATTTCCCCCGCTCCCTTCTGCCTTAGTGCCATATAGCAATATTATGGTTTGGTGCCAGTTCTTCATTATTCCTTTCTTTCTTCTCCTCCTATCTTCCATTTTCACATCTTCCCTCCTCCCAATGTTCCTTCTCCCATTCTCCTTACTCTACCTTCCCCCTTCCTCTCACGTCTTCCCTTACCGTACCACCTTCACTTCCTTCCCCTCAACTTCTAACACTACGTACATTTAGAATTCTATGTGCGCAAATAGAAAATAAGAAATCAGTAACTGCTGTACTTTGTGGTTGTGTTCTGTAAGCAACTACAATGTAGAGGGACATGACACACTAGTGCTTCCCTTTCTGTCTTTCAAACAAAAATGAATGTTCTCTCCATCAATCAGGTTTTGTTTCTGCTGATTATGATTACGGAGGGAAAGGAGGACAAGAGCGAATCATCCTCTTTTCTAGTTTTTTTTTTTTTTTTTTTTTCACATACAGTATAAAGAATGTTGCCCGAGCAGATAAACTCGCTATATGTGAACATTTTAATATTTGCAGTTTCTTTCGTACTCAGTTGTACTTTTCTCTGTTGCCTTCTCTCACCGTTCACTTCTTCCCTCACCTCTTATTCTACCCCCTTCCCATTCTCTCTCTCTCTCTCTCTCTCTCTCTCTCTCCCTGTGAACACCTGGTGGGGACGTTTAGGAAGTGTGGGGTGGCTGGGGTAAGTCCTAAGCAACACCTTGTCGCGGCGTTACCAGACCCGCCTGCACCTAACTGCTCCCAGCCTCACTAAATAATGGCCAATGGTCGCTTCTTGGGAGGAGGTGGATGGGGGTTGGGGAGGGGGAGGGAGAGAGAGGGGAGAATGGGGGGAGGGGAAAGGGGAAAGAGAGAGCAAGGGGAAAAGTGAGGATGGGAAAGGGGAAGAAGTAGACAGATAGGGGAAGGAGTATGGGAAGAGCAGAAAGAGGGTTAGATACGAGGATAGCAAGGAAGAGAGGACGAGAAGAAGGAAGCAGGAAGGCGAAGGGTGTAGGGAGTAAGGGTAAGAGCAGAGTGGGGACGAGAGGGGCAGAGAGGAAAGCAGCGTAGAGGGCAGGGAAATGGGGGGTTGGGGAAGGGGTAGAGAGGATCAGGGGATGGGGAAGGAATAGAAAGGTTGAATGGGATGGACTATGAAAGAGGAAATGAGAGGAAGAAAGTGGGATGGGAGATGGATAGGAGAGAAGAAGGATGAGGAAAACAGAATTAACAAAAATTACTGTTCAGATTAAAGTTTCAACAAAGAACGCATTAGCCTCAACTGATTTTCGTAAAGTTTTGACACCTCACACACACCTAATGACATAAAAAATAATATAATACGCCTACTTCTTGCGTTTCCATGAACATGTTAAAAATGAGAAAGTTAATACGACGTTTCTAAAAAAAAAAAAAAAAAAATAGAAACAATAATATAATTACAAACTGTTCAGTAATTGCACTTATGATTACTATTAACAGTGAGAGTATTATATGACACTGTGTTACATTCATAGGATCATGAAAGTTACTAAAATTTTACAGTCATGTAGATATGAACATACCAAAGAGCTGCTAAAGAATGCTAAGGAATAATAAATTTTTACAGCTAAACTGGCTTTTGCCAATTTTAGCAATTCCACTAGTTCATACAAGTTTGTGTGCTTTATGCAATATTATATATATACTTCCTATGTTCATGGCACTACTTTTAGTAATTATCTTTCACGAGTACTCCTAAAAATTAAGTGAAATTCATCACCTATAGGCTGCAGAGTATACCGTTTCTTTAACTGACGGCCAAGCACAGCGATACCAACACTGCTGTTTTTACACTAACCTGACCAAGATTTTCGTTCTTTTGCAGGTATTTCACATTGCTCAGTGGCAGAAAAAAAAAGACAATACCGTGGCTTTACATCCTTCTACAGCCCTTCTTCGTGACTAAAATCATACTCCTACGTTGTTATATATTGTTACATCTCAGGATTTAAGGTGGAGAGATGTCATTTTTCGGCCAAGTTTGAGTAAAAGGAGTATAATACTATGTGGGTAACCTCAATAATATACATTCCTGGCACTGTCACTATGTATGTTTTACGGTGGCCTGTACTACCTCTACAGCAATTTTGTCTTGAGAAAGAAAAGGGGGGAGAGAAAGGGTAGAGGAGGAAGAGGATGGAAGGGTGGAGGAAGATGGGTAACGGAAGGGAAGGAAGGTGTAAATACATGCACAGTACTAAGGCAAACACACACACACACACACACACACACACACACACACACTACAATAAATCCCTCCAAGCAGAAAACGGCAGGAAAAGAAAGAAGAATCACCATTCGTTACAGAAAAGCTATCATGGAAATTTTGTAGAGTGAAGGTGTGTGTGTGTGTGTGTGTGTGTGTGTGTGTTGTGGAGAGAGAGAGAGAGAGAGAGAGAGAAACCCCTCCAGTTCAATCATATCTATTCCCGTGAACAAGGTGACGAGCTGTAAGGACATGGCGGGCGAAATAGGTGAGGGGGAAGGACAGGGGTAACTGAAGTGAAGGAATGTGTGCTGTCATGTTGCGAGGGGAGGGGGAGCTGGAAGTTAGGGGGAGGGGAGGGGAAGAAGGAGGACAGGAGGAGGAGGTGGGTGTAAAGGAAGGGGGAGGGAAAACACAAGATGTGGTAAGGGGTGATGGACGAGAGAAATAGGGCAAGGAAAAAAAGGGAGGAAGAGAAGAAGGGGAAGAGGAAGGGGGAAGGGGAGAGAGGAGGGGGAAGGGGAGAGAGGAGGGGGAAGGGGAGAGAGGAAGGGGAAGGGGAGAGAGGAGGGGGAAGGGACGAGAGGAGGGGGAAGGGGAGAGAGGAGGGGGAAGGCGGAGTGAGGAGGAAAAAGGGGAAGGGAGAGAGAAACGGGGAGAAAGAGGGAGGAGGGAGTGAAGGAATTTGGGGAGGGTGAGAGGGAAGAAGAAAGGAAGAATCATAGGATGTATTGATGACTGGGATGAGAAAGACAAAGCTGTAGGAAGGTTGGAGAAGGAAAGGAAAAGTGAGAAAATGGGAAACAGACAGGAAGAGAGAGAACGGGGAGACTGAATGGCAAGAGAAGGCTGGGGAGAGATTGGGGAGGGGCAGGTGGATAGAGGGAATGGAGAGAAAAATTAGGAGAGGGGGAGAGAAATGACGAGAATGTAGGGGAGAGAAAGGAGGGACAGATAAAGAGAAACTGAGGAGGGATGGGTGAAGATCGGAAGGAATCGGCAGGTGGGGAGGGGAAGATGGAGAGAAAACGGGGAGAGGGGTGAAGAAAGGGAGGGTTTGAAGGGAAAAGGAAGAAGAGTGAGCATGGTGGAGGAGGAAGATAAGAAGGAAGGAGAAGCAGAGAGGAAACGGGTACAGTAAGAGGGAGAGAGAGTTGGACGGAAGGTATATGGAAGGAGATAAAGTTGGAAAAGAGAGAGAGAGAGAGAGAGAGAGGGGGGGGGGCAGTAAAACGGAGTACAAAGTGCAAAGGAGTACAAAGGAAAGCAATCAGCAACAGATCTGTTGGTCCTTTCGTGTCTGTTTGGTAAGAGAGTTGTGGAAAGAGGGAGGGAGAGAGTGAGGGAAGGACGGACTGAGAAAGAGAGGGAGTGAAAGAAGGAGAGGAATAAGAATGAACAAGAACTGGGAGGAAGATTGGGAGGGTGGTAAGGAGGGAAACTCAAAGAAAAATGGAAAGGAATAAAGGAGAAGAAGGAATAAGGTGAGAGTCTGGGAGAAATATAAAAAGGGAAGGGGGAAGGAAGGGAATAAACAGGGATGGAGAAAGGGTGGAAAGGAAAAAGGAGGAAGGAAGGGAGAGGGGGAGGCAAACGAATAAGGAGGGGGAGGAAGGAGAGCAATAAAACGGGGGGGGGGAATGGAGCAAAGGGGGAAGGGGAGAAAGGGAGGACAGCGAGGGATGGAGGGGGGAAAGGGGGGATGGGGAGAGAGGGAGGAAGGAAAGGGGGGATGGGTAGGGGGGGAAGGACCATACTGACCTCCACAAAAAGTTGCCCCGTGAGTCGTGAGCTCCGGCTGCCCAACCACGCCCTGCCCTACTCCGCCTTGCCCTGCCCATCTTTCTGCCTGCTTTGCCTTGCCATGATCTGCTCTGCTCTGCCCTGCCCTGCCCATCTTTCTACCTGCTCTGCTCTGCCCTCCATATCTTTCTGCCTGTTATACTCTGCCCTCCCTATCTTTCTGCCTGTCCTGCCCTGCCCATCTTTCTGCCTGTCCTGCCCTGCCCATCTTTCTGCCTCTCCTCCCTGCCCATTTTTTTCTTATTGTCCTACCCTGTCCATCTTTCTGACTGTCCTACCCTGCCCCAACTTTCCATTCCCATCTCTCCGCCTGTCCTGCCTTGCGTTGCTTAGCTTTATCCTTCCTTGTCCATCTTGCAGCCTCTCCTGCCTTGCCTCACTCTCCCTTGCCCATATTTCTGTCTGTCCTGCCTTGGCTAACCCTTCCTGCCAATCTTTCCGCCTATCCTACCGTGTCTAGCTTTTTACCTTCTCTATCCTGTCTTGTCCATTTCTTTCCCTGCCCTACATTGCCATACCCTACCCTGCCCATCCTTCTTCTTGTCCTGCCTTCCCCTAACCTCTTTCTATCTACCCTGTCCTGTGCTGCCCATTATTCTGCCTACATGACACATCCATTTTTCTGCCTGTCTTACCCTACTCTGCCTTCCTACTTTCCTTTGTCAATGCTGTTTCATTGCCTAAACTTCTGCCTTCCCAGTCCTGCCCAACGCTGCTCTGCTTTCCTCTGCTGCCTGCCTCTTTGCCTTTTACCTGCCTTACAACCTGCCTTTCTGCCAATCCAGTCCTGCCTTGCCCTGCCGTCAGCCACTCTCCCTCTACTTTACTGCCTGCCTCAGAACTTTTCTCAACATTTTCTGGCTGTAATCGACTACCTCATTCTGCTGACTTAACTACTGTAGCCGCTCTGATTCACTGCCACTGCCTCCACCACCTCACCGCCAACCTCCTTACCTTTCCTCACGACACACACAGTATATCACCACCCTGCCTCACCACACACACAGTATATCATCACCCTGCCTTACCACACACACAGTACATCACTAACCTGCCTCACCACACACACACACACACACACACACACACACACACACACACACACACACACACACACACACACACAGTATATCACCGTCCTGCCTCACTACACAATCAGTATATCACTACTCTGCGTCACTACAGAATCCACCCTTCCTCAACACCCTACCTTACCACACAGTCAGGATATCACCACCCTTCCTCACCACCCTACCTAACAACCCAATTATTACATCATCTTCCAGCATCACAACCCTCTCATTACATAGTCAGCACATCACAACCCTTCTTCACCACACAATCAGCAAGTATCACCACCCAATCTCACCAACCTGCCTCGCCTACCCTCATACCCTACCTCACCATGCAATCAATGTCCTCTCACCCAGTCTCACCCCAAGCACTCACCACCTCACCATTCTACCTCACCTCCCTCCCTTCTTCCCTCCACACCCTGTCTCATTTACCTCACCACACTACTAACCTGCCTCTTCCCTCTTGCCTCACCATTCTACTTTACCACCCTCCTCACCATCCTGCCTTACAACATTAACTCACCACCCTTATTATATATATCATCATTTTCCTTCACAACCCGGCCTGATCTATACTGTTTTACATCATCACACTTCCTCACCAAACATCTCTACCTCACCATTCTACCCCATCGTCCTCCCTCGCTTACTTCATCACACCACCTCACCTATCCTGCTTAAGAATCTCATCACCTGCATCACTATTTTTCACCACCCAGCTTCAACACACATTTTTACCCACACTTCATCCCACCTAATCACGCTCCGTACCTACCTCACCCCCCATCCTCACCACATCTCTCTCTCATCCTTACCAACCTCACCACTCATCATCATCATATCTCACCATCCCTTGCTGTAGACCTACCTCATTCCCATTCACAATACTTCACCATCCTACTTCCCTACCTAACCAGAGCATATCACATCCCACCATACTACCCTCAATGCCTTACCAAACCTCATCATCCAACTCACCATAAAATCTCACTATCCTCCTTATCTACCTCATCATTCTTCCTCACCAACCACACCATCCCTCACCAAACCTCACCACCCAACATCACCACCCAACCCCACAAACCCGTCCTACAAGCATCTACCATTCCACCTCACTGTCTTCAACATCTACCTCACCACCCCCCACCAAACCTCACCACCCCACACAAAACCTCACCTCCCCCCACCAAACCTCACCTCCCCCCACCAAACCTCACCATCCCACCTCACCACTCCTCACCACCGGACCCCACAAACCCGCGCCACAGTATTTCTTCCTTTTACTCACAAAATTCCTCTGCTTTTCCTGTGTCCCTCCCCACATGTCCTGCGCTGCGTGTCCCGGCTGTCTCGCGCGTCCTGGGAGATTCGCGTGTCCTGCCCCAGGGTTCGCGTGTCATGGAGGGACGTGCGACTTACCTGGAAATGAAAGACTTAGACTCAGACTTTACGTTCCAAAAATACCTTCCTTCAAGCACCTATTTCACTACAGGACCTACTACGGTTTTTTCTGCTTCTCTGATTCCTACAATTTGCTTCACTTGACTTAATAATTTGGGTTTTGCAAGAATAAGTACCTTGATGTGACTACCTAGAAATTAATGACCAAATAATTTACGTTCCCAAATGACCTCCATTACCAAAGTACTTAGTAGGGTCTTTCCTAACCCCTCGCTTGCTAGGATCTGTCTCAGGTGAACAAAATCGTCTAGGTTACCCGGAATAAAGTACCTCAATATAACTACCTGGAAATATGTTCCTAAAATACCTTCCCATCCACCAACAATACACCACAAGATCACCTACTTCAGTCCCTCCTAACCCTCTGATTGCTCTCTCTCTCTCTCTCTCTCTCTCTCTCTCTCTCTCTCTCCTGAATAAAATCGTCTAGGTTAAGGCGGGAAACGTAAGACTGCCTCGATGCTATCCGGAAATAAAACACATTACGTTTTAAAAATACCTTTGCCAAGCACCTGATCACTGTAACACCTCCTGCGGTTCTTCTTGGCTAAACAAAATCGTCTGGGTTTAGCATCAATAAAGTACATACATATGTTCAGAATCCAATGGGTTAAATCTGACTCCTCTTAATATTCCGAATGATAATCTCTGCAAATAAAAATCACTACTTCTAACCCTCTGGCTGTTAGGATTAATCTTACATGAAAAAAAAATCGTCTGGGTTAAGCATCAATACCTTCGATCCGTTAATGCATTTTCTAATTAATCAGTCTCCAGACGATTGTATCCAACCTAATAATGATCTCCAGTAGTGGTACGATTAATTAAGGCTAACACCTCGAGCTGGAAAACATCTCTTAAGCTCAATGAAACTGTTTGAAAGCAGCAAGAATAATGAAAGATACGACACAAAGAGGAAGTGGTTCATGTAATACAGAACAGCGTCCCTAATAGCCTCAGTGCTAACACGCACTTCATGGCCATGTCGGGCAGCTCAGCAACTGCACCAATAAAAACCCTGGTTTACGCTTCGCTTTACTCGAAACCAGCGATTTATGCGTCGACACAGGAGCAAGTGCTGAACGACCCTGCCGTTCAGCACATTCTCCTGTAACCAATTAGGGGTCAAAACACCCCTTCAGATAATATCAATCGTCATAAAAATGAAATGGGTCAATTTGTGACTCAACTACAACCATCCTGCCAAGTTTCATCGAAATCCTTTTTCCAGTTTCGACTGCGCTACGCGCGCGCGCACGCACACGCACATGCACACACACACACACACACACACACACACACACACACACACACACACACACACACACACACACGCACGCACACGCACTCACGCACACACACACACACACACACACACACACACACACACACACACACACACAAAACAATACAGTAGTATAAAGGATTCAGATATATAAAACATGAAGATTAAACCCTTCAGTCTTATCACGTATTTTTCATTTTAATTACGCAACCATCAGACGACTTTATTAAACTCCGGTGAAGCCCTTTACCGGGCAGGGTGAAGGTCTCCATTAATCCTCTGATAACCTGATTCCTCTCCCTACTCTGAACAAAGTCATCTGAAGGTGGCAAAAATATATTAAAAAGTAAGCCACCAGAGTGATGGGGCTAAGACACTTGTTGGAATGACGATCTTTCTATTTCTAGCGAAAGCCCAGTTATTTTATTCAGCTCAGGAAAAAAATCTCGTGCGACAGATAATATCCATCAATCCTTTCACTAGGCTTCTATGGCATGCTAAATACCATCACCACGCGGACATATTCTTTACTTATTACTGGTACCTTCAGAGGGCTTCAATCACCATACTGCGACTTTCCGACCTGAAATGGCTTGATATACTGCCTTCATCCAACCCTTCACCAACAGGGTATCGTATAGTATATCCCAAGTATGAGAAAAATCGTGTGGTAGCGGCGAGAATGAACTAAATGGAAGTCCCCTGCATTAAAGAGGTCATCCCTGACAAGTACAGGACATGCTTGGTACTTCACTCTGGCTAACTTCAGATGATTTTCTCCCGCTGAGGAAAGGCGCCCTCGCGATGACGATTTTTTTTTTTTTTATCTTATGGTCGGATGATTTTATTCTTGTCATGGAAGACCTCTCGTGCTGAAGGCGTTACATTTATCCCCTTCAGTCCCACGACGTATTTGAACTGATCTCACTGAACACTCCCGGATGATTTTATTCCGTTTGGGGAGACTTTTCGGGCTCGAGGGGTGAACTACAGGCTTGATGTACACCTTTATAGCAAGAAATCCATCCTAAGCTTAATAAAATCGTCTGAAAGTGGCAAAAATAAATACAAAGCACGTCCCGATACTGAAGCGGCTCATGGTACAGAGGAAGGGTTTGGTACAAAAATGAACTTCTTCCAATTCGACGATTTCACTGAACCTGGGAACGATTTAGTTGTCACAGGATTAATGAGGACTACATTAAATCCCTCCTGATTGAAAAGCCTCTCCTCACCTGAATAAAATCGTCTGACGGTAGGAAGAACAAAACTAGAACCACGTTAATTACAACAGGTAAAGATAAACAAAGCCGTAAACAAACAAGGGGAGTAAACATGAGATTGGAGCGACAAACACACCTGTAGAGGGGAAGGTCGGATCACTTTAACTAGGTAGAGGATGCAGGTGACTACAACAGAGAGAGAGAGAGAGAGAGAGAGAGAGAGAGAGAGGCGGAGGTGAGGAAGCAGTAAAGGTAGACGGAAGGGAAAGGGAAGAGAACAAACAGAATTGGAAATAAGAAGTTGGAAGGTGAGAGAGAGAGAGAGCGAGAATAAAAAGAGGGAGAGAAACTAAAGAAAACATGAAAACATTGTGGGTAAAGAAAGGGAGGATGGTAGAAGTAAAACAATGAGAAGGAAGGACATTAAGAAAGCACACGAAGAGGTGAAGACGAAAAGGGAGAGAAAAAATACCCGACATAATGATGAGAGAGAGAGAGAGAGAGAGAGAGAGAGAGAGAGAGAATAAAGGCATGACAGAATCAGCCATCCAGACAGGCAAAAAGGGAAACGACGACGAAAGAGCAAATATGACAAGTAAAAGACACAAAAGGAGAGACTAAGACAAACAAAGAAAGACAAACTGACGCAGACAGAGAAACAGAGATAGGAAGATCTATCTATCTATCTATTGCCAGATGCCATAATCCCGTAAGGGGTGGCCATTAGACTCTGTTGTTTTACGGGGAGGGGCACTAACCCTCCACCAACCCACTTTGACACGTAGGGAGCACGTATAGTTTGGTTATTTTGTTACCACCCAGCGTTGTAAATGGTTTCTTGGCTTACAGGAAACCATTTGGTTTGTCACTCAATGTAAAGCCACCTGTAAAGGAAAGAAAAGCAATAAGAAGTGACAAGAAAGATGGGAGAAATAGGAAGAGAGGAGGGCAGGCACAAAAAAGGAATGATAAAGGCTAAGGAAGAAGTAGGCAGCACTACATCAAGTGAGTGGACTGGAAGAAAAATAAACTCGAGACAGATGCAGAGAAACACAAATAAGAAGGAATGAAGGACAAACGAGAAATAATGAGGACCAGAGGAGACAGAAAACAGATTAACAGACACAGGGAAAAAGACAGACGGAAAAAGAGACAAATAACAAGAAAAAACGAGGAGAGGACGAAAGAAAATCACAATGACCAGAAAATAAAAGAGGTAAGTCAGAAACAAACAGACGCCAGATAATGAGAAAAAACGGAGACACAGAGAAAACGCGAATACTAAGAGGAAAACAAACACCCAGAAAGACGCAAAGAACGAGAAACACGGACGAAACGAGGACGAAACGAGAGTGAAAGAAAGAGAAGGAATGAGGAGCAGGGCTGACGGGCGGGTGACAGGAGGGGGAAGTTGAGGATGGAAGGACGGAATTGAATGCAGACAAGGAAAATCGTCGGAAAAGAATGAATAGTTGCCGGTAAAAGATTCAGACGGCGGAGATATGAGATGGGGGATAAGTTGGTGATGGATGGGTGAGTGGGTTGGGGACTGTGCGGGGTGGATGGAGAGGGGGTGGAGAAGACGGGGAGAGTGCGTGGGTGGGAGACTGCGGGTGGATGGAGATGAGGGGGAGGGTTGGTAGAGTTGGTGATGGATGGAAGGAGAGATGGGGGTGGGCTGGTGGAGTTGATGGATGGATAAATGGAGGGTGTGGGGGTTGGTGGATGGGTAGAGGGGAGGTGGAGAAGATCGAAAAGATGGGTGGGAGACTGTGGCAGAGTGGAGAGTAGGAGGAGAGTGGGTGAGGTGGTGGATGGATGGCTGTGGGTGTCTGGAGGAGGGTGGGTAAAGAAAGCATGGAGAAAAGCGAAATATGATGGAGTTGGTGAGGGATGGATGGATGGATGGATGGATGGATCGGTGAATGAGTGTGGGTGGAAAATGGATGGAGACAGAGAGTGTGGATGAAGAAGAGGCAATGGAAGGGTGGATGGGTAGGTGGAGGATTGAAAGTGGGTGGAGAAAAGTTGGAGTCGAGGGAGAGGGTGGGTGGAGTTAGTGATGGATGGGGAAATGAAGGTGGAGGACAAGGTGGGTGGGTTTTTTCTTACACTGCTATATCCATAAATGCAAACAGACGAAATCAGAGAGTGGAATCTTGTACCAATCGTCCTATCCAAAGCAGGTCTAACATGGCAGAGTTAAAAAATAAGATCCGTTCATAACAAGATGTCTGGACAATAAAGTGGAGATTGTGGAGATTCTGGGCAAAGGGAAAGATAAATAGGAAATCTCTTCCGAGGTGACCTGATGTGTTCGGGAAGGAATAAGAGGCCAGTCTGATCCCTTCAATCCGCTGACCTACAGTTTACTTATATTCTTCCTGCCACCAGGTGATTCCATTCAACTTGGGTGGATGAATCAGGCTGTGATGGGATTAACTGTGACCGTTTGTAACCTCGTCACTGTAATATTCTCTCCAAAGCTTAAAAAGTTCGTCTGTAGATAATAACACTAATAAAGATACTGTCCTCAGGCTGAAGGGTTGAAGTCTTACATCAGAGAGTTGGAAAAAGAAACGTGTAAACAGACTTTTGCTGAGTGCCTGTCTTAAGAGAGAAAGCATGCACGCTCAGAGATGAGGACAGAATCCAATACAATACAGACAGTGAACAGAGAGTCAGCACAACAACGAAGAAAGAGACTTAAGGATTTAGTGAGAGATGGAAGAGAGACTGAAAATACTTAGCGAGAACAGGTTAATAAAATGATACTCCTCTGACTCCTCCCTGTATAAAAGATCTGTATGTGATGCCAGCCATACACTCGACACATACTGGATACATTCCTTTACACATAAATAAATAAAACCACTGGACAGATTCAGTAACTAGATGGGGATAATAGAGATAATGAGGAATTGTGAGGGAGGGTGGAGGGATGGCGACAGGAGAGAGAGAGAGAGAGAGAGAGAGAGAGAGTGTGTGTGTGTGTGTGTGTGTGTGTGTGTGTGTGTGTGTGTGTGTGTGTGTGTGTGTGTGTGTGTGTGTGTGTGCGTGCGTGTGCGTGCGCGCGCGCGAGCGAGCGAGCGAGCGAGCGAGAGAGAGAGAGAGAGAGAGAGAGAGAGAGAGAGAGAGAGAGGTGGAAGGATGAGTAGAGAAACAGCTGTGTGGAAGGTGAACGTCGGTAGGTGGGTGAAGCGATGATAGTGGATGAAGGGCTGGATAGAGCAAGTGGAGGGAGGGAAGTGCATGGAGGGGCAATAAAAGCGGATGAAGTGGGTATGTGGACAGAGGAAATGGAAGGACGAGGAGAGAATGAGGATTGGTGGAGGGAGGAAAGTGGGTGGATGGGTGGGGGAAGGAGAGTGGGTAGATGGGTAGGGGAGGAGAGTGGGTGGATGGGTGGGGGGAGGAGAATGGGTGGAGAGTAATGCCGGTGATAAGGGAACAAGGGAGGAAGAAAGTGAGGTGGGGGAGGGTGGGGGTGGGGGGTGAGTGGGCTGGGTGGTGGGCGGGGATGGTCTGGAACAATGGCAGAATCGCCCCATCTCACACCTCAAGCAGGGCACTAGGGAGGGGGGGGAGGAGAAATGGGGTGGAAGGACATGGGGGAGAAAGGAAGAGCAGGAAGGAATGGGAAGAAAAAAGGACAAGGAGAAGAACGCAGGGAAGGGTGGCATGGTGGGTGGGATGGGGAAGGGGGGAATGGGAATAAAGGTAGCACAGTGGAAGGAGGCCTAGGAAGAGAGGCATGGGGAAGAAGGTATGAGGAAGAGACAGAGAAGTATGGGGAAGGGATACATGGGGAGGAATAAGTGAGGAAGGGATACATGGGAAGGGGAGGCATGGGGAGAAATATGGGAAGGAAACTTGGATAAGGGAAGAATGGGGGAGGGAGGCATGGGCGAAGGAAGGTATGGGGAAGGAAGGCATGGGGGAAGGATGGCACAGGGGAGAGTAGTACAGTAAGGGGGAGACATGAGAAAGGGCTGTATGGGGGAGATAGGCATGGGAGCGGGAGGCATGGGTATGGACGCATGGGGAGAAAGGCATGGGAGGGAGAACGTGGAGAAAGATTTATGGAAACAGGAGAATGGGGAAGGTAACCATAGGAGGAGAGACGTAGGTGAAGATAAACATAGGGATGGAGGAACAGGGAGAGATAAAGTAATAAGGCAGCTAAAAGGAAAGATAAATAGGGAACGTAGCTGTGGGGAGGAGTAAATGGGAAAGGTAGGAGGAGGGATAAATAGGGAATGTAAGGGGAGGGATAAATAGGGAATGTAAGGGGAGGGATAAATGGGGAAGGCAAGAAGAGAATTATGAGGAACAATACATGGTGAAGCATGGGGGAAGGGAGATGGGTAATGACGCATGGGGGTAGTGCGTGAATGGGGAACCGCAAAGCAGGCAGGGTCAAATTGTGTGTGTGTGTGTGTGTGTGTGTGTGTGTGTGTGTGTGTGTGTGTGTGTGTGTGTGTGTGTGTGTGTGTGTGTGTGTGTGTGTGTGTGTGTGTGTGTGTGTGTGTGTGTGTGTGTGTGTGTGTGTGTGTGTGTGTGTGTGTGTGTGTGTGTGTGTGTGTGTGTGTGTGTGTGTGTGTGTGTGTGTGTGTGTGTGTGTGTGTGTGTGTGTGTAATAACGCGCATTCAACACACACACACACACACACACACACACACACACACACACACACACACACACGAATGGAGAGGAAGAAGAGCAAAACAAATGAGGGAAGGTGACACAAGGAACAAAGAAATGTAAACAGTAAAAATCGCAGGATGAACAAGAAAACAAATAAACTCAACTCGGGACAATAAAAAACGTCTCCCCTCTCTCTCTCTCTCTCTCTCACACACACACACACACACACACACACACACACACACACACACACACACACACGGAAGCTCACTCAAACAACACAGAAACTTCCGAATATGAAAACGCTTTGATTTATACCGACACGAAATGCAAGAAGGAAAACAAAAGCATACAAATGAGAGAGAGAGAGAGAGAGAGAGAGAGAGAGAGAGAGAGAGAGAGAGAGAGAGAGAGAGGCATGGAAAGGGAAGGGAAGAAAAAGCCAGACAAAAGAAAACTGAAGTGTGAAAATAAAGAAAATGAGAAAATATATCAAAATGTGTGACGAGATGTGGAGAGGAGTCAAGAGGGAGAGGGTGAGAGGAAATGAAAGAAAAAGAAGACGAGGGTGAGACGCATCGAGGGAAGGGGACGAGAAAGACCAAATGATAAAGGTGAGACAGATAGTAAATAATAATAATAATAATAAATAATAATAAATAATAATAATAATAATAATAATAATAATAATAACAGTAGTAGTAGTAGTAGCAGTAGTAATGACTGTCCCATCTATTGGGTAGATTCCCGGGGCTGTTTCTTAGTCCCAATATTTAAGGTAAGGGAGACCAGCCTCGATCGCCCCTGAGCGGCATTATGTAAGCAACAAACCCTAACCACACCTCGGATGCAAACATCTTATTAGTCCGATTTAGACAGACAACCTTGAACCACTAGATCACCAGGCATCATCTCGTTATATGGCTACCACCCAACATGACAAAGTTTCTTAGCTTGTCACTCAGTGTCAGGCCACCTGAAGGTAGCACTACATAAATGAACGGATAATGGCCGCTGTAATCTACCACAGTATAACAATAATAATAATAATAATAATAATAATAAATAATAATAATAATAATTATTATTATTATAACAATAACAATCCAAGAGATATGGACACGCAATACACAAAACATGGAGAAAAATAAACACCAATCACACACACACACTAAAACCTGCACGCAGTACCCAGAATACGTGTCGTCCATCTAATTGAGGTATTAATGGTAACTGTTTCTAACCCCTTCACTTAAACAAACCCATCATTAACTGAAAAAAAAAAAATGGTCACGAGAGAGAGAGAGAGAGAGAGAGAGAGAGAGAGAGAGAGAGAGAGAGAGACGTTGCACCAGATTTAGCCACTCTGACACTCCACCCTTCTTATCATAACACTCTCTTTTCACCTTCATCCCCTCCCTCTTCGTTATCGTAGTGTTATCTTTAGCTTATTATTCCCAGTCATATTAACCTCTCTAATACTATTATATTTTCTGTTTTATATATTTAGTGCGGTCTGATGGTAATTTTAGAATACTTAAATTATGATTTTTTTTTTTTAATTCGCTTTGGTCAATGGCAGTTTATTTATGACCGCATATCCATTGAAATCTGAGGAATTTTCTCTGGCAAAAATGTCGCCTAGCTGTGTTTGGAAAAAATAAATAAATATATAAGTAAATAAACATGGGGTCTGAATTGGCCTGATAAAGACTGCCTAAATTCCAACCAACCTCCTTTATATAAATACTAGTTCGTGGACTCTTTGCTCTCCTTCCGTCACCAAAGCCTGCAGGTGGTTACATATGCACCCTTGCCATTCTGTCTGCTTGCTTGTCTGCTTATCGGCAAGATCTCAAAACTTACAAACTAATTTCAAGGAAGGGTAAAACCTGTGGCCTGTAAATTTGGTGACGCTTCGATGACCCTCCCCCTCCCCCACCTTCCACCTCTCCTTTCGTCTTAACCCATATAACATGTTCATTTTTTTTTTTTTTTTTTTTTTTTTTTGTTGCCTAAAGAGAAATTTATTGTATTTACGGAAGACGTTTTGTAGTGAAAGGTTTAAGGAAGGAATAATTTTATCCCTCTAGTTCGTAAAGTCTCTCCAAAGCTTGATAAAATCGTCCTCAGATAGTACGAACACAAGAAAATACGTCACCGGAGTGAAGGGGCTAACTCCCTCATGGTTGCTCTTTCTCAGGCACTGATTTTAGTTAACGTCACACAACATTATTCAGCAAGGTATGAGTCTTGAGTTTAGACTATACTGCTGCCAATTACCTTGTCATGGTTCGGACAACACGACTAGCCTAGGTCATTCCATCCAGCGCCAAACGACTCTTACTCAGATGAGATCGAGGCACAAGATCCTGAGAGTATTAGTGACAACTGTTTACAGACCCCTGGCTATGGGGAATCGCTCCTGATCTGAATAAAACTGAATGGCTGTAGCGAGAATTTAAGAAAGGTCATCGTTCTATTGGGTTGATGAAGATTGCTTCTTCACTAAGACAGGCCTCTTTTAAGCGGAATAAAATCGTCCAGCGGTATGAAGAAAAACGTAAAGAACACACCACCGTACATGAGGATTACGAGTACAGCATCAGGCCTGGCCGATGTTTGGGTGACGCGGGGGTGCATTCTTGTCGATCTAGGAATTTCGTGACAACTCTTCCTTGGCGGTAACTTTACCATATACCTTAATATCCTCTTGTACGTTACTCGTGCATACTGCGTTGATAATAAGAAAGATATAAAGAACACACGAGAAAATATTAACCCCTGCAGCTTGGGGTCGTCGGCTGTACTTCAAAACTGGTATCTGCAGATGATTATATTCCGGTTGGCAGATTTATTCCAACTGGAGGGGTTACAATACGACCGCCATTTCCTGAACAGCACAAGTCTTTGCTATGTTAAGTTCAAACATTTGGAGGTAGCGTAAATTAAATAAGATGTCATCGTAGTAAAGGGGTCTGGGTTCAAAACGGAAAATAAATTAGTAAAGTATACGTGCTGCGAAATCTAATGTACATACTAGGATACAGCTACAAGCGGAGTAAGGACATTGGAAACGGGTTGCGGTGCCTTAGAAGTGTATGTGGGGTGACTTGGCAAGACAGATGCCCAGTCAAGAAATCAACAACCTTCCCAGTTTGGCCTGAAAATTATTTAACCTTCACACGAGGATGTCTTCTTTTAACTGCTATATCCTGACAATTAAAATTGCATTTATAAATCCTTTCTTAGCTACAGGCCCTCCCCACGTTGAATAAGATCGTTTGCTAGTAGCTAAGAAAAAAAAAAACATCGTGGTGAGTGTTACAACTAGAGAAGCCCACACCTATCCAGCATGAGTCGACTTTACTGCAATGCATTAAACAAAACTAAGGCAAGGTACTTAATTCTCCCACTATATAAGCGAATGAAGGTGATGGGTTACCGTGGTGAGACAGGTAACGTGCCCTGCTCTGGTCGTGAGGGGCTTAGGCAGGCCCGAAACAAGCTGTGAGCACGTGTATCTCTCTCTCTCTCTCTCTCTCTCTCTCTCTCTCTCTCTCACACACACACACACACACAACCCCTCTTCACGTGTTCTCTGCCACTCCACACACCACTCCGTTCGACCCTCAGTGACTATGTTCCCTTCAGTGTTGAGGACGGTTGCTAGGTGGTAAGTAAAGAACGCACGCACGCACGCACGCACGCACACACAAACACACAGAATGATTGATGAAGGCACGCTGGTTGACTAAAGATTGCTACAGATCTCCACAATCCCCCGTCAGCTTTGAACATATTTTAACTTCCTAGTCGTGCTTGTTGGTAAGAGTACAAACCCTTATGACTGTGTTGCCAGTGTTTGCCTAATGACCATTCCCCACTTGTCTAATTACCTCTCTCTTTATTACCTTGTCAATCACCGCTCTCTCATCCCTTCCTTCCTCTCTTTTTTACTCTTTTTATGATCCCGATGTTTTTCATTTCAATCTCCCTCGGTCTTCCTTTACAATCTTTGTCTCTCGTGTTTCCCTTCGTTGGTTTCTTAGGGGTCTCTCTTTCTCTTCCTCTCTCTCTCTCTTCCTTTGTTTCAGTCTCTCCCTCCTCCTATCCCTGCCCCATTTATTCTCCTCCCCTTCCTCTTCGCTAAGACTCCTCCTCCTCCCCTTCCCCCTTCCCTCCTCTCCTACCTTCCTTCCCTCCTTTCTTTACTTTATGTGGTCAGTTTTGGGGGCGTCTTAACCTTTGACCTCGGCTCCTCCACCCTCGCTTGCCCCACCCTTCTTCGTCCCACCTCCCACTCCACCTCTCCTCCTCCTCCTATCCGGTTCAATCCCTCCCACTCCACAACCACCCACTCCACTTCCACTTCAGTCTCCATCTACACTTGCCCCACCCATCTCCCACTTCACCTACACTCCACCTTCTACTCTACCTTCACCTCTCCCATCTGGTTCAACTTCTCACACTCCACAACCTCCACCTCTACTGCCTAATCCACCTCCACCTCCACATGCTCCACGCACCTCCATCTGCACTACCCGCCTCCAACTCCACCTCCCACTTCACTTCTAACCGGTTGAACCCCTCCAAATTTCTCCCATTTTCCATCAACGATATTCACACTAACGAACTTCATTTTTTTTTTTCATTTTTTGTAACATCAGACAATTTCATTCAGTTTAGGGAAGACCTCTGCTCACCTTAACAGAAACCCCTCTATGTGACAGGAGGTGATTTTCCATTAACTCCTATATCCAAACCACCACTCACCCACGCTCACATCTACAACCCCCTCACCCACACTCACATCCACACCCTCCTCATCCACACTCACATCCACATTCCTCTCAGGCACATTCACACCCATATCCCTCTCACTCACTCCCTTCACACCCTTCACTCCCACACACACACACTCACACCGAAACCTCTCTCACGCACACTCCACATTCCTCTCATGCACACTCAGAGACATTGCTTCTCACCCACAGTAATTTCTCATCTGCAACCACTCCACTACATACACCACAACCAGGGCTCCTATTGCAACTATTCTCTGCCAAATACCCGCCTCCCGACTTCGTATTTCACCAATGTACCCACGTGGTTCACTTCTTCCACAGACGTACCCATTACTAAACTCTCATTTTCCCCCCACCTAAGTATCTAGTACGATTCTCCTGTCCAACAACCTAAAACTAATCTCCTTTTTACTACTCCACAACCTCTGTCTAATTCCTCTGTCTACCCACTTAGTTCATCTCTCCTACCCAATAAATGAAATCATATCTCGATCATATCTACCCATTCTTTCCGACCCATATTATCCAACAATCACTGCTCTGTCCTGTACCCAAGATCCAATCCCTCCATTTACCCACATACTAAGGTGCAGCAGTGTATCCTCTCACCCCATTCTGTCGAAGTTCCCTCGGTGACATTTACAGTAAAAAAAAAAAAAAACTCCCAGCAACTATATGCTTTCACATACGGTTCTTAGCCTACACTCCAAAAGCCTTCCAACCTACTGTATATCTCTGCATGACGCACAGGGTACGGGAGGATTTCTTCTCTAGCAACAGAGAGAGGTGCTTCTCGCCCCTACGGACCAGCTGTCCTTCAGGGACTGAAGAACACGGTTTGGCCGTGTCTGGTGTAACCAAGCCGGCAGTAAATATACATATATACAATGAGAAACACACACACACACACACACACACACACACACACACACACATATATATATATATATATATATATATATATATATATATATATATATATGTGTGTGTGTGTGTGTGTGTGTGTGTGTGTGTGTGTGTGTGTGTGTGTGTGTGTGTAAAGTATGCAATAGTAGGTTAGGTGTATACTTAGGTTCATAAAGCATCGTCACACAGCACATTTGTCCATCATGCTGCTTAATCACTATATATAATATCTATCGCACTGTAGTATAAGTCAGTGCCATCCCACATTATCTGGTCCAGCTAAGACTCGCATTTATCAGTTAAGGTGATATTTCGTACATGCACTTCTAAAGACTTCCACCTACTTGTATATTTTCAACCAAAAGGATGCCAGATTGCTAATATACCGATGATGATGATGATGATGATGATTAATTACATGCATGCATACATACATATACACACATTGAGACCCATCACCTACTCTCCTACCGATCCAGCTACCCATTAAAATACTCTCTCACAAATTCACTCTTCTGTAGTTAACCTGCAAACCAAGTACTGTGAAAATATCCCACACACCTTAATCTCATTTCTCTGTCCACCATCTTTTGCCCTACCTGTCCACTAATAAACCAAACAACTTCCATTCTCAGCATCCCTACCTACCACCCATTAACTCCTCCATTTCTCTATTGACCATTTCTTCCCCCACTCCCCCCGCGTCACTACATTTAATACACACTTCCTACCCACTAAAGAATGAGTACAATCCTCTTCCCTACTCACACGGCTCACCCATCCACCTAAGCTCTCTTCCACTTGCATTCCCTACTATCCACTCGCCTCACTAACTTCCACTCCACCCATTTCCTCCCCATTCCTACCCTCGCCCATCCATCCATCATGCATTCCCCCCCTTCCCCACACTCTCCGACCACCCACCCATCTTCACCCTACGCCCTTCAATTATACACTTCTTCTACGCCCATTACAATTCAAACACACACGCACGCACATACATACATGCATACATACAGGCCGGTACAGAACTCGCCCGCACACACTTTTCATTTTCACTCTTACGCTTCCCCTTCAATGCTTTTCACCACACACACACACACACACACACACACACACACACACACACACACGTCACATCACATCACATTCACAGACCGGTACCGAATTCTCTCTCTCTCTCTCTATCTCTCCTGTCAGCCTTGTATCCATCGTCTCCAACGTCGATATTTTAGCGACCCGCAAAATGAACTCTCTCTCTCTCTCTCTCCAGCTTGTACCCATCCATCTTTGTCTCCAATATTTAGTGACTCGCACAATGAACACACCCATTCTCTCTCTCTCTCTCTCTCTCTCTCTCTCTCTCTCTCTCTCAAGGTATTCAAAACAACCTCCATTAACCCCTTCTACCTTATGACGGTATTCGTGTAATTATTTTTTGCAACCTCTCGCAATGAGGGGGGATGATATTAATGTTGAACAACCTACAATGGACCGCAAAGTCTGTGTGGCCTGTGTATCACTATAAAATACACACACACACACACACACACACACACACACACACACACACGTCTTCGACATTAATATTTAATGATCCGCAAAATTAATCTCTTTCCTTCTTCTTCTTCTTTTCGCTTCTTTCTTCATCTTTTTCTCGATTTCTTCTTTCTCTCCCTCTTATCCCAATTACTTCTGTTTGTCTCCTTTTACTCAATTTCTTCTTCATCTTCCTTTGATCCCTTCCATTTTTGTTACCCTCTCCTTCGCTTGCTCCCTTCCTCTTCCTTCTTCCTCTCTCCCTTTTGGTTTTCTTTCTTCTCATCCTTCTTCTTCTTCCTCTTCCTCCTCCTCCTCCTCCTAGTTCTCCTCCTCTTCCTCCTTTCCCTTCGTTCTCCTTTTCCTCCTCCATTCTTCACCTCCCCTCTTCTTCTTGATCCATTTACATTATGCCAATATATTCCCTTCTAATTCCTGACCCCTTTCCATTCTTCTACTTATCTTGTAATCCCGCTAATTTCTCTATTGCCTTCTCCCCTCCTTCAATTTTCATTCTCCTTAATTCTCACTCTTTTTTTCTCATCCTCCGTCCGATCCAATGGCGTCTTTTGCGTTTCTAATATCGTCCGGGTTTTCTTTCACTTTTCGTCTTTTTCCTGGCTTATTTGCTGTCTTTCTCTGCTCTTGTTTCTCGCTCTCACCCTCTCCTCTTTTTTTGTCTTCTCTTCTCGTCTCCTTCTCCTCCTCCCTCTCTCTCGCTCTCTCTCTCTCTCTCCTTCAATTACTTCCTTTGTTTATCTCTCTATATCCAATTTACCACGCCAGTCTCTCTCTCTCTCTCTCTCTCTCTCTCTCTCTCTCTCTCCTTCAATTACTTCCTTTGTTTATCTCTCTATATCCAATTTACCACGCCAGTCTCTCTCTCTCTTTCTCTCTCTCTCTCTCCTTCAATCATTTCCTTTGTCTATCCCTCTGTTTCCAATTCACCATTCCCCCTCCCCTCTCTCTCTCTCTCTCTCTCTCTCTCTCTCTCTCTCAGAGCCAGGGTAGAGACAACAGCTGGCTTCTGGGGTGGTCTGGGTCGCACAGGTGGTTGGCTGGGGTCATACTTGCTCCCCCCCCTATTCCCCCCCTTCCCCCAACACCACCATCTGCACACACATACATACATACATACATACTGTACATACATACATACATACATATATATATATAAATACATACATACATACTGGGATATATATACATCTTCACAGTATACATACATATATAAACACATCAGTTATCGGTATACACAGTTACATCTCACATATACTGTACACTACACTACAAACACAGATACATTTCAAGTACATACATAAATACATACATACATATACATACATACATACATATATAAATATATATTTTCACAGGCATTTATGGACTAAGCGTTCATGCAGCTGACAAAAAAAAAAGTACTGTACACACACGCATAAAACACACACACACACACACACACACACACACACACACAAGGTCAAGCCAAAGGAGAGTGGGTGAGAGGGCGGGACTGGCTTAGGCAAAGACGGATATTTGGGGTGCAATGGAGGATGGGGGAAAGGGTGAGGAGGCAACAGTGGAGACAGGGGTGAGGGTGGAGGTGGGGGAGAAAGATACTGGGGTGAAGATGAGGGTTGGGGGTGAGGGTGAAGAATACAGGATTGAAGGTGACGGGGTGAAGGTGACCGTGGGGGTGAGGGAGACAGAAGTGAGGTGATGGTAATTCTCACGGTGCATGAGTAATTAAAGGTGATGTTCAGGTGATGGGAACTGAGACGGGGAATTAAGTGAGTTTTTGGGATGTGGTGATAATGGTGGAAGTGAGACATGGTGATAATGGTTGGACTGGAAATGGGGATGGTGGTGAGGGCGGGGATGGTCAGGGTGAGGTGAGGACGATTTGAGTGGGGGTAATGTGATGGGGGTGAATATGGGAATGGGAATGGAGGTGGTGCGAGGATGCTCTGGCAGGGGTGACGGTAAATGCAGGCAGGGTAAAATGAGAACAGAATAAGGGAGAGAGGGGAATGAAGAGGTGGACTGAAGATTGAGAATGGAGAATTGAGATGGAGGGGTGTGAGGGAGGGTGGAGTGTAAGGATGGAGGAGAGCAAGGGTGGAGTATGATAAGAGGGCGCGGCTCTATACAGGTACAGGTGTGACCAGTGAACAGGTACACGAGGCAAGGTGTGTGTGTGTGTGTGTGTGTGTGTGTGTGTGTGTGTGTGTGTGTGTGTGTGTGTGTGTGTGTGGGTAAGAGAGAGAGAGAGAGAGAGAGAGAGAGAGAGAGGAGGGAATAGGGGAGGAGATGAGGAAGGAGGACATGGACGTGAGGAGTGGAGGGAGGAACTGAAGGAGGAGTTTGGCTGAGAGTGCAGAAATGCGAGGCTGGCAGACGAAAATAAAGAAGTGAGGAATCCATGAAACAGCGAGAATGAAACAAAAATAAAAATAAAGTAAAAATAGAGACTCAGACGTCTGGAACGACAGATACCTCAAGGTCCCTTACACAAAGACCTCTGACCCTGACCTCTAATACTTCTGAATAACTATTAATTCATCATTTATTCTGACCGGATCATTATTACGCCCATGAATTTGGTGACGTATGTTGCTGATTCATTCTTGCTAACTCCACACAATTCTATTAATCTTCGGGAAGGCCTTTTGGGGTATAACAGTCGGTTAAGCTTCATTTATTCTCTATGTTCGAAAACTAACCCTTAAACTAAATAAAATCGTCTGGCGACATCAAAAATATATTTCAATTAATGGCAGATGATTTTATTCAGCTTAGGCCAAACCTCGATGACTGAAATGGTTACACACGAATTCAAGTAACCTCTTCCAAACTGATTCTCTTATATTCCGTGTAACAGTAACTTTTTCTTTTAACCTAAGAAAGGCCTGCCAGACTCGAGAGATTAAAAAAAAAAAAAAAACTAACTATATGCTCTCTTTAACACGAGATGTACCATTATAGGCTACATCCGGATGGACTGCCCTAACCCACCACACCACCCAGCGACAATCTGATTGTAAGGTTACCACCAAACGTGCTGAACTGTTTCCTGGGCGTCAAATAATCATTTGGCATCACACTAATTGCAGGATCACCTACAAGTAGCACTAAAGTGAGTGGATGGTGGGCAATGAAAGTCAGGGTGAAGTCCGGCGAAGGCAGACAGGGAGGGGCAAGTTACTGCGCGGTGAGGCGGGTAGTAGTCAGGTAAGGGAAGATGTGGGAGGGTAGGACAGGGAGAAGCCAAGCACGGTGAGATAAGAAGGGGAGGCGGTGAAAGGCGGTAAGGTAATGCAGGGAAATTAAACAGGAAATACGATTAAAGGCAAGGTAAGACTGGTTACGGCAAAGAGAAGGTACGGTATGGCAGAGAGGAGCAGGGAAGGATGTGCGAGACAAGAAGCGACAAGGTAAGAAAGAAAGAGTGAGGCGATTCTAAGCTGGCATTATAGGCTTCGTGGCACCCTTTTCTTCGCGACTTAATGTACCTATTACCCCCTGGTATTTTGCTTGATGTTACATGTATATATTTTAGTCTCGGCATAGTTTACCTCTGCAATGTAAAACAGAAACTGAAGTATTATATGGAAAATAAATATGTGGTGAGACGGAGGTGGCATGACGAGTTGTAACCTAGAATACGACCCAAAGTGAGGCAGGGACGAGTCAGGCAAGGCAAGGTACGGTAAAAAAATGCAGGGAGAGGCAGCGATGAGTCGGACAAGGTAGAGGTAGGCAGGGAGCAGCAGGGATGAGTCAGGCAAAAGGGCAGGGCAGGGAGAAAAAAGAAAGGAAAAAGAAAAGGCAAGGAAAGGCAAAGATGAGTCAGGCAAGGCAGGGAAAGGGATGGAGAAGAGATGAGTCAGGGACGGGCAGGGACAAGCAGGGATGAGTCAGGCAAAGCAAGGTAGGCAAAGAAAGACAGGGAGGCAGGGATGATTCACACAAAACAGGGTACAGGCAAAGAAAGACAGGAGGCAGAGATAAGTCAGGCATGGCAAGGGCAGGCAAGGAGAAGCAAGGATGGTCAGGCAAGTCAGGGATAGGCAGCGGGAAGCAGGGATGAGTCAGGCAAGGCAGGGTAGGCAAAGAAAGGCAGCAGGGAGAGGCAGGAGACGTCCCACTCCCCCTATCACACGGCAGCTCGCATTACCAATTTGGGCCAGACAGACTCTTCCTCCCCCAGCATCACTCGCACAACTGCTCTCATTTCTCACGCACACACTACCACATTTTCTCACTACCAACATTATTTCCTTCCAACCCTACACCTTTTTCTTGTTTTTCTTATTCTCTTTTTTCTTTCTACACACCAACATTTTTTCCTCCATAATTTTCTTGTTTCATTCACTTTCATACATTCTTTTTTTTTTCTTTCTTTTTTGCCTTTTTTTAACTTTCGTTTTCCTTCTGTACTCACATGCTACTTTATTTTTACCAACTGTTTTCTTGTTTTTGCTCTCCCTTCCCCTGTATTTACTCCTTGGATTTTTTTGTCTTTTACTTTTCTTTCTGTCAATCTCTGCTTTATTCTCGACTTTTTCATAATTTTCTGTATTCACTCTCCGCTCAGCTTGTTTTTTTTTTTTTTTAAGTTTTCTTATTTCTCTCTCTTTTTCCCTTCTGTATACCCACTTTGCTTTCTTGATTTCTTCTCATTTCTTCCATTTCTTTATTTGTTTGCTGCATTCATCTCTTTTCTGCACTTTTTCCTTGCTCTCCTGACTCTTTTCTCCCTTCTCTTTGACTCACTTCATTCATTCCTTGCCAGCGTCATCTCCCCTTATTCTTCACTGTTTTCTCAATGCTACCTCTACGACTATTTATTTCCTCATTTTCTCCCTTCTCTTCGCTCTTAATTTTCCTTACTCTCCCTTTATATATTTTCTTTTAATTTCTTTCCCTCCTCGTTTCGCTGTCAATATTCCTTTCCTTCCTTATCTCTCGTCTGTTTTTTTTCTTATCTCTCCCACTTCATCAATTCATTTTTTAATTTCTTTTTCCTTTTTAATTACTGCATAATTCTCTTAATCCTCGCATTCCTTATCTCCCCTCCCAAACTGAATCTCTCTCTCTTTCTCTCTCTCTCCCCTTCTTCTTCTTCTTCTTCTTCTCTTCCATACTTTTCCACCTTCCTCTCTCGTTTACTTCACTGCATCTCTTCTCTCTTCCTCTCATTCCTTCTTTTCCCCTACCCTGCATCTTTTCACTCTTCTTATTTCCCATGGACGCGGGTTTAGTCCCAGATGTGGCAGGGAACACTTTGAGAATATAAATTTCGTCAACTCCTTGCACCCGAAGTTACTCTAAATTCTTACTACCTTCAGACGATTACCTTCAGCTTAGGGAGGGAAATCAGACTGTGAAGGGGGTTAATACTGCTAAACCTGCCACTACAAAGAACAATTCGAGGGTTTGAAAATCGTCTGGAAGCTGCAAGAATTAACTACAAAAAAATACGTCGCTAAATGGTCGAAGTTAAATTTTTGGGACTTCTTTCGATAGGATCAACGACATGGACACAAACACAGTGCCACTCCATCGGTTTTTAAAAAGACTGTCATGCTTCAATAGAGACGGTGCAGATATCACTATTATGCTCCAGTGCAGATGAAACGGAAACAGCCTTACCGTGTTTCAGCAGTGTTTCAGAATTTTAGACGGTAGGAGAATGCCCATACAAGTTTCAGTATAAAGAGTGAGAAGGCATCTCTAGCATGGTTCAGTGTAAACAGCCACTATAATGCTTCAGTGTACATGATGCAGAGAGACCTATCAAGTTTCAGTTGGGGCCTAATGTGTTTCAGTACCGAGGGCACCGTTATTAGTGCCCATGTGGTGATGTGTTAAGGTGTGTGGTGCTTTTAGTTGGCATGTGAAGGGACTGCTGGGCCACGGTGTGCAAACGTACTCTCCTATTCCCAGAGTAGGGTACATAAAAACTATAATATCTCCAACTTCTCTTAATTCAATCTCTCTCTCTCTCTCTCTCTCTCTCATTACTCTTTCCAGCAAGTGTCTTTCCCTCCTCCATCTATCAATATTCCTCTCCATGTCTTTCAAACATCTGTCCCTACTCAAAATTTCCCACATTCTTTTCCAAATGGCCCTCCCTCTAAAATTCTCCTCTCTTTCTTCCAACTATCCTTCCCTCCAAAATTTCCTTCTTTTCTCCAAATTCTTATCCCTTCAATATATCCCTGCGTTTCCTTCATCTCTCCCTGCCTTTAAAATTCCCCTCCCTCTCCTCCAATTTTTCCTCTCTCTAAACTTTCCCTCCTTTTCTTCCATTACCTTTCCTTCCAAAATCCCCCTTCCATTCCTCCGTCTCTCCCTTCCCCCCAAAATTTCTCTCCCTTTTCCTCCATCTCTCAATCTCTCCCCTTCCCTCTACCTTCCTCCCAGCAACACGCGCTCCTCCCTACTCAAATATTCTCTCCATCCCTTTCCTGTGACTTAGCATAATCCCCCGAGATCAAAGTATTTTTTTTAAGCCTCTCTCCTCAGCATTAAACATTCCACTACTCTCATATTTGCAGTTTACCTAATTTACCAGTACGGGTTTTTATCGTATGGAAACTCAAGCTCTTTAGTTTTATGACCCCCCCCCCTTCTCTCTCTCTCTCTCTCTCTCTGTTTCAGACGACCACCTTCTGCTTAGAAGAGATTTTTGGAACTAGAGAGGGTAGACAAGTACAAAAAAAGTCCTTCGAGACGAGAAGTCCTTTCGAAAATAAATAAAATCGCCCGGTGGAGGCTGGAATAATAAAGACATCATCTTACTGAGGGAGAAACATTACACAACTCGTACATATTTTACCTGGTGGGGGAAAGGGACGCCATCTCGCTGAGGCATCCATATACCGTCGAGTCTCTCCTTTCCGTTTGGACAAACATCCCTCACCGCCTTCTTTATCCCCCGAAAAAAGGATGATGTAGTCCCGCACGACAACCTCAGCTTGTAGTCCACAGGGTTTACGTTCAGATGAACTTGGGGTTGCAACTATTACATAATTTATCAGTAGAACTTTTCAGAGTATGTTAATCTCTTCAGTGTGACCACTTTTTTTATACATTATTCTTGCAAATTCCAGACGATCGATTTCAGCTTAGTACAGATACATCGCTGACAGTAAGAAAAACCTCGATAATCCCATCGCTACAAGGTGGCGTTCCTGTATGATTAACAAAATTGTCTGGTGGCAGCAAGAATAAAATTCATATATTTCCAATCTACAAACAGTACCAATATATGGTTTTACTTCATGCACACACTTTAACCAAATACTGTACGTAATAAACTTGTACATACATATTACTTGAAGCTAACATTTTGCTGAAGCATACCATGCACCAAATAACACCGCAAAACCTCTCACCTCATACATTCTTAACCCTTTTGGATCCATGAAATCTTTTATTTCATTCTGATTCTCTCCAGACGATTTTCTTAGGTTCAGGAAACAGCTCGTAGGGAAGGGATTAACTCCTATAGAATGGCTGGAACACTTTAGCGACCTCAAGTTATGATACCCGCTGAAGGAAGCGCCCTGCACTTAAAACGTCAACTGAATCCAATAGACACGAGTATCAACCTGTAACATCCGATTTAACCACCTGACAATATTATCTCTTTCGTAACGACGGTCTCTAGTAAACTTAATAAAATCGCTTGGTGGTAAGAATTAAACAACGGACAACTTCGTACTGAACGGAGTAAGGACACTGTACCTAATTCATTCACTATTACGGGTCTCCGTTGACATAAAATAAAACTGTGTGGTGATGGTGGAAACGATATTAACAAGATGTCCTCTGTTGTGAGAGTTCAACGTTATGTTGTGCATACATACATACATACACAAATAAATACATATATGCATACATACTGTGCATACATGCGTGAAGGTGGTGTACATCCATAAATATATACTTCTGCATCTACACATACCTGTATCCCACAAATCTAAACATCAAAACTGTCCATATATCTGACACGAAATGCACCAGTAACCTTTTTGATTTCTTTAACATGTACATAATAATTATGTCTTCCGTGTGGCAGCTCCCTTCTACCCACTCACGCTCACCTCTCGTCAGAATTCATAGTCCTCTTTCAATATGCATGCCCCGACCTTTCTCTCCCCTCCCTCCCTTCCGTTCTCCCTCAGCTCCTTTCCAATTCTCTCCCTTCCCTCACTCTACTCTTTCCCCTCCCTCCCTATTTCTTCTTTTTTCCTCCCCTCCTCCTGCCTCTTTTTCTATTCTCTCCTCTCACTCTTTCTTTTCTCCCTGCTTCCCTTCATCTCTGTCTCCTCCTCTAATACTCACTCCTTCCTCCCTCCTCTCTGTCCACCTCCCTCCTCCTCTACAACTTCCCTTCTCCCCACTTCTCATTAATTTTCTCTCACACCTCCCTCCACCTTTTTTCTCTCCCTTCCTCTTTATTCTTTCCCCACTTCTCCTTTCTCGTCAACCTCTACCCCTCTCCTCTCTCTCCTATCCCTCCCTCTTCTCTCCCTAAAAGATCCTTTCCCTCTTATCGTTTCCCTTCCTTTCTCCTCCTCTTCTCTTAAGCCTCCCTCTCCTCTCACTCCCTGAACACACTCAACTCCTTCGTCCTCTCCTTCTCTCCTCTTCACCGTCTCTCACCTCTTTCCTTCCTACTGCCCAGCTTATCCTCCTGCCTATCTCTCCTCCTTAATGAAGATAGTGTAGAATATAGCTTTTGAGCATTAATATATCTTACATTTTCACTACGTTCGTTCAGTGCTGCATGGTGGTACTTCTCATTTTATCCTGCAGGCTAAGACTAGAAGGGCCAATGGGTGGGAAGAGCTTTTAGCCTTACTATTATTACAACTGCCATGCAAAACACACAACATTCTCACTGTCCTTCTCTCTTTCTCGTCCTTCATCTTCTCTTCTCACATTCTTTTCCTCATTGTCTTTATCCTTCTCCCCATTCCCCCATCTACACGTTACTCCTTTTAAATTCTTTGTATGATGCTGTATCTATATATTTTTTTGACGCTGCCCCTTCACAGGATGAAGTGTGGGGTGTCCAATAAACTAGCCCCATTGGGGTCAAATCATTCTTTCTTCAACTCCTTCCTTTTATCCTGTCCCAATGATTCAGTCTCCTTCCTTCCTTCCTTCCTTCCCTCCCTCTCTCCTTCCTTCCCTTCCTCTCTCCAGCCTTTCTCATGTAGTCTTTCCATACCTCAAGTTCCTCCGACTCTCCCTGTCTTTCTACCTTCCCTGCAGTCTATTCCTTGTCATATCGTTTACCTTGCCCTCTCTCTCTCTCCAAGTTTCTCCGACTCTCCACATATCTTCCTACCTTCCCCCAACCTATTCCTTCTTACATCTTTCACCTTGCCATCTGTCTCTCTCTCTCTCTCTCTCTCTCTCTCTCTCTCTCTCAAGCACCTCCGGCTCTCCCTATGTCTATGTACCTTCCATCCAACCTGTTCCTTCCTACATCTTTTACTTTGATCTCTCTCTCTCTCTCCCTCTCTCTCTCATCCCTGACTTTTTCCCTGTCTTTCTCCCCTGCCTAATGCGGATATGAATACCTGTGGCGCTCTGAAGTCCCGGGGAAGGTGGATGTTTTTTCACGACTTAAAAAGAGATGGGCGGAGACGAGGGCATGGAGAGGAGGACAAGTGGTGAAGATGGAGAGATGGAAGGTGGAGTGGGGAGAGGGTGGAGAGATCGGAAGTGGAATGGAGAAAGGGTGGAGAGATGGAAGATGATATGGTGAAAGGGGAGGAGGATTGGAGAAAGAGATGAAAGATGTAAAGTGAAAGGGTTGAGAATGAGCAAAATGGGTGGAGGAGTGGAGAGAAGGTTCAAATGCAGCGGAGAAAGAGTGCAGAGAGGTGGAGGAGAGGTGGGAGTGAGGGAGTGGAGAGGTGATGGAAACTGGGAGCAGAAGAAAAGGTGGAGAGAGAGAGAGAGAGAGAGAATGGAGTGACGGGTGGGAAAAAGATGGCGTCGTTATCAATATCATCAGCATCAGAATCAACATCACTAACATCCTCACAGCTGTCATCATCATCACCATCATCATCATCATCATCGTCATCATTAATAAGGCGAAAATGACATTAATTCCTTATACTCACCAACCTCTGAATACCCTGCAGCCGCTACGACGAAGGTAACGCTGCCAACTCACCTGAAATGAGAAATACAGGTAATTAGCAGGAAAGGTCAGGTAGACAAGAGTGAAGGAAATACAGGGCTGGTGGAGGGTCAGCAGCAGAAGGAGTGTGGAGAAAACAAGCGTGGAAAGGAAAGGAACAATGAATCAAGGAAGAAAGGTGACGCTGAAGAAAGTGGATGAAGGAAGGAGGAGAGTAAGCCGTAGAAGAGTTAAAGATGAGCAAAAAATATGATGAAGAGAAGTACATGGAGGTTAAGAGAAAAATAACGGGCGCTGTCGATAGAAATGGGGAAAAATGAGGGGAAACAAGTGGTGGGGAATGGGTAGAGGCTGAGGGAACAGGGTGGAGAGACATGGAAATAAGTGATGCAGACATGTGGAAAAGGATTAACTAGTGAACTGTGGATGGCGAAGAAGAAGAGTGGAGAATGTCGGAGGGATCAGTAAAGGAAGGGTGGAAGGGCAAAAACCATGGAGATATTAAAAGTCAGATAAAAGAAGCTGAGAAATGATGAAAAGGTGAAAAGGGTGGAGACAGGTAGAAGTAGTGGAAAGTGATGCAGTGGGTAAGCAGCGGTAGAGATGAAGGTCTGGGAAGAGGATGGAAGTGGACATGTGGAGGGAAGGAAAGAAATAATGAAGACCATGCTGTGGACGAAGGAAAGTATAAATTGAGCTGAGACAAACGGGGGAAGATGGAGATGTTGAAGGTCTACGAGTGGAATAAGTGAAACGAAAAAATATACTGGAACACTATATACATTACCAACCACTGTATATCTTGAAGCTTCCACAATGCGGTTCGAGGGTCAAATGTGGCTCGCCTGAGAGTTTAAACCCTTTTAGCTTAGGAACGTACTTTTTAATTTATATCTACTAACAATTATATTCGTCTTATGCTTTTCCATCTGGACGGGTTAGGTGTGGCCTCCAGTAACCCTTTCACCTCATGATGTCTCCCCTATGCTGAAGTGAATCGTCAGGAAGCGCCAAGAATAAATTATAAGAAAGGAAAGAACTCATACTGAACTGAGGGGATTAGTACAATGAATAAGCCAATGAAATACACCGGAAAAATGCAAACAGGAACTAACAGGTAAGTACGGCCTAAACACCTGCAAACTGCTCCTGTTGCCTTTGTATACGTGCTTCGATATCGGGACCAAATAACCTAGCCCTCGCCCCCTACGCTCATGATGGGGAAAAAAGGGCAGGATGAATATGATTAAAGCCTCGATTTCCTGTCTATAAAGAGCTAACATGCCACACAGTCCTTCATAATTAATCATATTCTTGCGCCCTGGAAAATTTATTTCTGATTATGTAGCCCATTTCTGATAAAGCTTGGACGGTCTCGTATTAAGCTTTCATTTTCCAGCCTTTTCCCTTCCTCCTAAACCAAGAAAAAGAAAGATAAAAAGGAGTGAAGATGGGTGGAGACAGCATGGTGGAATAGGCGGAGGTGGATGAGAGTGGAAAGGTGAGTCACAGAGGTTATAAGGGTGGGTGGGTGGAAGGGCTGAGCAGAGAGAAATGGAGGTGGAGAAGTGTGTGGAGATGATGAAATGGAGTGGATGGAAATGGGTGGGAATGGGCAGGGATGGAAGGGATTGGATGAAGGTGGGTAAATGGGAGGTCAGCGAGAATCAGCGGAGGAGAGTGGGAATGGGTGGAGGTGGACGAATATGAGTGGAGGTTGGTGAGAATGGGCGGAGGTGCGCGGGATAGGGTGGATGTGGGCAGGAATGGGCGGAGGTAGGCAGAAATGGGGGGGGGGCGAACTGGTGGAGGTGGACGGGAATGGGCAGAGATGGACGGGAATGGGTGGAGGTGTGTGGGAATGGGTGGAGGTGGGTGGGAATGAGAGGAGGTGGACAAGAATGGTCGAAGGTGGGTGGAGGTGGGCGGAGGCAGAAGAGATTGGCAAAGGTGAGCGATGAGGCCAGGCATAAGGCTTAACCCCTTGATTATCACAAAGCGGGTCATTTTCTTACTTCATTCTTACCACCTTCAGACGATTTTACTCAGCTTAGGAGACGCTTGACAGTGATGGGACCGGAAACAAACCCCATTAATCCCTTCATTACCAGGACCTATCCCCCCAAAAAAAAAAAAAAAAAATGGTCTGAAGATAGTAAAAAATGACATATAAATTAAGTGATGGGGTTAGAGGTAAAATTAGAGGTTGGATACGGTGGTAGGCGAGAGTACGATGTGGGTATATGTGGGTGGAACTGACACGGGGGGTGGGGGCAATGGGGCGGGCAGGCATGGAGGTACAGTGGGTGGGCGGGGGTGGGTCGTGCCGGCGAGGGAGGGCGAGTGGAGTGGTTGGATATGAAAGTGGATGGGAGTGACAGATAGAGTAGTGTGGAGTTGGCACGGGTGGGTAGTGTGGAATGAGAGGGCATGGAAGCAAAGTGGGCGGGCATGGAAGTAAAGTGGACGGGCATGGGAGTAAAGTGGGCGGGCATGAAAGTAAAGTGGGTGGGCATGGAAGTTATGTGAGCGGCTATGGAAGCAAAGTGGGCGGGCATGGAAGTAAGGTGGTCAGACATGGAAGTAAAGTGGGCGGGCATGGGAATAAAGAGGGAGGGTATGGAGGCAAAGTGGGCGGGCATGGGAGTAAAGTGGGCGGGCATGGGAGTAAAGTGGGCGGGCTTGGGAGCAAAGAGGGTGGGCATGGGAATAACGTGGGCGGGCATGGGAGAAAAGAGGATGGGCATGGGAATAACGTGGGTGGGCATGGAGGCAAAGTGGGTGGGCATGGAGGCAAAGTGGGTGGGCATGGAGGCAAAGTGGGCGGGCATGGGGGTAAAGTGGGCGGGCAAGAGTGGGAGGGGTGGCGGTGGGTGGAGTTGGCAGGAGACCGCGGTCCACCCAACCTGCTTTTTGTGCCCGTCACTCCGACACAGATCAACCTCGCTAAGACGATCCCCGACCCCCTCCACCCATCCTCTCCTCCATCCCACCCATCTCTCATCGTGCCTCCCCTCCCCCCTAACCCCTCCTTCCCCCTCGTTTCGTCCCTCTTACCTCCCTCCTCTCTTCCTTCCTCTCCCACTTCTCCTTCCCCTCCAGTCCCCCATCCTATATTCAATCCTTCAACCTCCCCCCCCCTTTCATCTCCCCTTTTCTCCACCTCTGTTGCTTCGTAACTCCCTCCTCTCCATCTCTCCACCCCCCCATGCCTCTCTCTCTCTCCATCTCTCCTCCCTAGCCCCTCTTCTTATCACTCCTGTTCTTATTGGTCGTCTTCCAAACACATTTTTTTATCACACTCCTCCCTCTCTTCTTCCAAATTCCTTTCTCCCCCTTCCCCCTCTGTCTTGACTTCTTTCTACCCCTTCCCTCCCTATCCTCCTTTATTTTTCCTCCCATTCCCCCCCTTCGTCAATTCCTCATCTCTCTCCCCTTTCCCTCCCCCTCTACTTATATTTTTCTTTCCTCTATTTCCATACTTCATCTTCCTTCCCTCTCTACCTTCATATTTCTCCATGTCTTCACTTCTTCCTCCTCCCCCTCCCACTTTACCTTAAATTCTCTTCCAACTCCTCAATTCTCTCATGTCCTTCAACCCCATCACTCCATCTCTACATCCATTTTCCCTCCCTCTCATCCCCTTTCCCTTCATCTCCTCCTCCTTCCTCCCTCCCCCCACACATCGATTCTTTCAATCCCTTCCTACCCTACCAAGAAACCCTCCTTCTCCTCTCCCCTAACTTTGTTTCTTCCTCTCCTTCCCTCCAGATCTTTCAACCCACCTCCCTCCCTTTATTTTTTGTCTCCCTCTCCCTCCCTACCTCAAATTCTCTATCACCGTCATCCTCTCTCTCTCCCTCCCTCCCTACCTCAAATTCTCTATCTCCGTCATCCTCTCTCTCTCCCTCCCTCCCTACCTCAAATTCTCTATCACCGTCATCCTCTCTCTCTCCCTCCCTCCCTACCTCAAATTCTCTATCTCCGTCATCCCTATATGTCCCTCCCGTCTTTCCTCCCTGTCTTCATCCCTCTTCATAATTTTTTCCTCTTCACTTCTATCCTTTCATTCGCTATTCTTTTACCAGTTTTATCAGTGCTTTCTTCTGCCATTTCTTTCCCACTTCTCCTTAACCTCACTCTTTCTCTGCCTTTCTCCCTGTCCTATTTCCCTTTCTTCCCTTTTTACCTCTGACTCTTCCCTCTTCCTGGGTCCCCTTTTATATATTTTCCCCTACTCGCATATTCCCACTCTCTCTCTCTCTCTCTCTCTCTCACTTTGCTGTCTCCATATTTTTCTTTTATTATCCTCCCTTCGTTCGGCCTCCCTCGTAAATCTTTCTCTATTCTTCACTCCAGCTTTCCTCCATAACCCTGTTTCCCTCAGTTTCCTTTTCCGTTCTTGATTCCTCTCTCTCTCTCTCTCTCTCTCTCTCTCTCTCTCTCTCTCCAATTTCATCTCATTCCTCATCCTTTATCGTTCCCCTCTAACCCTTTCCCAGCATCCCCTCAGTGTAATCAATCATCTTAACTGTAACCAGGACTCGATTACATTTACGTACAAAAAAATCACACACACACACACACACACACACACACACACACACACACACACACACTTTTTCACATAATTTCTCCTGATACGCACACTCTTAGGTCTGTATTCTTACCACTGTCTAAGGATTTTATGAAACTGAGACAGAAACAGGGTAAGTAAAAGAATGAGAGATCGTAATCCATTAATAATACTCTCAAAATTTTAGGCAATTAATAATACCTAATGATAAAAATAAAGCAAGGAAATTCCATAAATCAACACTGTAATAAAGGAATAAAATATAGCTAAGGCATGAACATGAAACAGTAAATAGCATTCTTAAGTGGGAGACAAGTAATAGTCAGTAATAAATAATAAAACATCCTCTTGGCCTTTTCCTCCCGCCTAAAGCATGAGTTCAAATAAATATAAAATAGCAATGAATAATAAAAAAAGCTGATCCGCCATGCTCACAACGAGGAATAGTCTCTTGATGGGCATAAAACTTTCAAGAGCTCATAAATGTCGAGGTTCATTGCGACGTGGTGCTGGCTGCAGTGGATAGCAATATTATAAGGCCCTGGTGGATTCCCAGCCCTTGTCCAGCAGGCTCGCCATTAACAACTTCACAACCACCACGCATTTTTATTCATGTAACCTCCACACGATACCATTCTGCTTTAAACCCTTGAATACGAATGACCGGCTTTATTTATTTTTGCCTTGCAACCTCCAGACGATTTCATTCAGCTCAGCGAGACCTCTTTCAGTGAAGGTGTTAGCGAAGCCTGTATCAAACCCCTCCAGTTCAAAAGCACTCTCCAGAGCTGAACACAATCGCCTGGAAAATGTATAAATAAAATTCCGAAATACATAATCAAACTGACGGGAATTAGAGACCATCGTGTTTAATGGCTTTTTTATCCTATTATTATTGCCTACGGATAATTTCATTCGCCTCAGGATAGAGTTTTCAGACTGGAACTTTCAATACAGTCATTCCTAACTTCCTCTTCTGCTACCTGGCTCTACTACAGTGCAAGAGAATAAACTGCAAAATCGTCACCGTAACACCACTTTAATGCGAGGGCGTGGTGTGTATTCTTGCTGCCTCCCGATCACTTTACATAGCTCAGGAGAGATCTATCGTTTTTATCCTCAACAATGCCAAGACGTCTTTATTTTTTTCCTGTCTTTAGTTCTGCTTGCTTTCCAATAGCTACTTTACTCTGTCTAGGATAAACATTTAGAACCGGTGGAGTTAGATGTAAGCTTCATGAACTGCTTCCTACAATGGTGCTCTCCTAAACTGAATAAAATCGTCCGACAGCTTCAAGAATAAATACAAAAAAATTACGTCATCGTGGTGAGGGTGTAATGAGGTTTGTGGAGGTTGTTTATGACTGCCTTACGACGAGTGGCATTTCTTATACTGAATAAAATCTCAGGTATAACTAGAATATATGGGAAGTCTTTGGGCAACAGGGGCTGACCACTTACATCACAACAGCTATAATATATTTATTTTTCTTTTGTTACATCCAAAAGATTATATTCGGCTCGGAAAAGATCTCTCTTATGAAAGGGGTTGCTGAAGGTAATATGTTATCCCTTCAGTTCCAAAACTCTCACCGAAGCTATGAAAAAATAAAAAGTCTTGAGATAGCAGGAACAAAGTATATTAAAGACGTTCGCACATTGAAGGTCTTATCTGTTTCACTGCTAAGGATTGTGCTCGTTAATAAAGATGAATCACTTAAAGTCGATGGAAATGAGATAGTGGCCGTGAAGTATGCAATCGATTTCAGTCTGTGTAACGACAAACGATTTTTCCTCATCCTCTAAGGCAGATACTTTTTTATCTTCAGTACAATGACGCAACATATTATTCTTCCAACCTCAAGACGACTAGACTCATCTTAGGAAGGGCCGCTCATTCTTAAGGGTTGATGTAGTCTGAATCTAAACACTCCAGTTCGATATGCCTCTCCTAAGCTAAAAATCTTCGGTGATAACAACAATGAATCTTTAAAAATACATTCTCAGACAAAAGGTTATGGATTTTTTACTCTTTAACTCCTCGCGTTGGCATGTCCAGTCATTTACCACCACCACATAAATAAGCACCACCAAGGCATAAAGGATAAAGCATGTAAGTTATTATGAAAGAAAAAACTCTAGCCAGTAAGAAAGGAAGAAAGAACACACACACACACACACACACACACACACACACACACACACACACACACACACACACACACACACACACACACAGCAGAAAACGAATAAAGTTTTTACTCTAGAAAGGCATGACATTTAACTACAGCTAATACTGCGAAGAAAATAAAATAATTTTGAACAGGTAGGGCCGCCATTAGCGTGTTAATATTTCACTAACTCCCAATTTTCATTTTATTTAGTGTCATATTATTATTATTATTATTATTATTACTATTATTTCATTTTCATAGCCATTTTCGGACTTCGCCTGTTTAATTCTTACTATTGTTCTTTTTTATTCCATTAAACATAAATTTATCCTTGCTCAAAGAGTCATCCCTTCACTACCGTGGGCCTCTTTAAAAAATAATCTTAAGGTAGATAGAATACAGCAGGCGTCATCGTTCTGAAGGAGTCAAAACGTCCGTATCAATGACTGAGTTAATAATTCATCTTTAAACCATCTGACTGATATTTTCCCCAAAAATGATACAATTCTGCAGCTATATTATGAGTTCACAGTGAAACACACACACACACACACACACACACACACACACACACACACACACACACACACTATACGGAGCAAAATAATCAACACAAAAATACTACTCACCTCCACCAGACGCAAGTTCAAACCACAACAAAGTCCCGTTTATGGAGAAAAATAAAAATAAACCTAAGTCCTCCAAAAGTTATCTACAATACAAAAACCTGTGGACAAATTAAAAAAAAAACAATAAACCACACGAACAATAATAAAAACACCCACATATCCGTGAGACCAAACCCGCCACGAATAATTAAGAAAAAGTAAAAGGGCAAGAAAACCAAAATAAACAAAACAGGCAGGCAGTATCAAAACCCACCAAGAACTACCAGAGAAACGCAAAAGACAGAAAAATACACTCTAAAAGAAGAAACCGTGACTCCGTACCCATCAGACACATAAACAAAATTTACCCTGAGCTATAAGAAAAGATGATGAAAATACAGCCAAGAAACAATGAACCCAAGACACCACAAAGCATCCACACACAAGGCATCCATCAAGTAAAATATCAACACACACACCCGGCTTAGAGAGAAAAAAAAATAAGAAGATAGTAAACCGATAATGAAGATAAAACTGCTAACGGTTCGCTCCGGAGAGAGAGGGAGAGAGAGAGAGAGAGAGAGAGAGAGAGAGAGAGAGAGAGAGAGAGAGAGAGAGAATTATTCACTCCCGGGAAAAAAAAAAAAAAAAAAAACTATTATTCACTCCCGGAACTAAAGAATGAGGACAGAATTAACACTGCCTGAAAAACTTCCCCCAATAACAATGCCGTCACTGCGTGCAATATTTCCCTCTGTAACTCTAACTGTAAGACTTCCTTCAGTAACTCTGTGTGTACGACTTCCCTTTCCGTGCATGTAATATTTTTCTCACAACTCACTGACTGCGTGTACGATTTCCCACAACTTAATAAAATCGTCCCGAGCCAGGCAGAAGGCAAACTCATAGAACGATCACGAAAATGGTGTTAATCGGGAGTTTAAACCCTACGCCCTCGTAAAACTGCCCTCATTCGAAAAAAAAAAAAAAATCGTCTGGCGTTCTTTCTAAGTTAGAATTTAATAATCTGCAATAACCAAAGTAAAAGTTAGAATGCACTGACTAGAGGAAACCAGTATCAGTAAAGACATAATCACCCGCATTAATTAACATAAGTGATAGAATAAAAATGTATGCGTTAAAATCAAATTACCCGCACCCTACTTGGAATAAATTGCCAATGTATACGATTGCAGTGAAAATCTGAGCTGCTGCTGTCGTAATTCCTTTTTCTTTTTCTTTCATGTATTATTCACTGGGCTGACTGAGGCAGCCGATGCAGTTTCTGACTTTACAGCGTGGACTATTTTCTGCATGACGTGGACGAGGGCAATGCGTTGTTACAGCTTATTTTTTTAAACATTCTCGTCTTCCCTTCTTCCTCTCTCTCAATATCTCTTCTTCTTCTTCATGTCTCTTCTTCTTCTCTTCCTCCTCCAATTTTCTCCTTTTTTATCTTCTCATCTTCTTCCAGTAGATGGATGCCATTTCTGCCTCCGATGCCGTTGCGTGCGCTATATCGTTTTTATTATGCCACTTCCTGATATAGTCTCCTCCTTCATATTTATTGCTATATTAATTCTACATTACCCCATCTCTTGCTATGACCTCATTTATATTTGTGGCTTATTCCTAAAAATTTTTATTTCCTTTTACTGAAAAATTCTAGGAGAGATAAGATCAATGTTAACGCATTCTATTAACTCTCTGACTGCTACACTATCCTTCGACTGAGTAATATCGTATGGTATCAGACTGAACTATATAGCAACATAAGCCAACAGCAGCTAAAGGGTTAAGTTCTCGACACAGCGGTATATCTTCAGCTTACTGCCAATACAAAAGTCAACCCAGCAGTAACAACAAGGCTTTTACTTTATCACCATTACTGCTGCCTAACAATGCTATTCGGATGGACTATTTGTGGTGATGGAGTTAGTATACCGTCCCAGCTCCTTCAAGAGGAGTATGCATATTTTTATGTTATTTAAACTATTGCCGGAAGACTTTATTCAGGTCTGGTAAGGTCTCTCGTAATATCTATCTATCTATCTACATCTAATTTCCATCTTCTTCTTCTTCCATCCCTCCCCTCTTTCCCTCTTCCCCTCCTTCTCTCTTCCTCTTTCCCTCTTCCTCTACTTCCCTCCTCACTTTTCCCCCCTCCTCTCCTTCTCTCTTCTCCTTTCCCTCTTCCTTTCCTTCTCCCTTCCTCTTCCCTCTTCCTCTCCTTCCCTCCTCTCCTCTTCCTCTTCCCCTCTCGTAATATAAGGGTTAATAATCGTACCAAACCAGACGGGGAAGCAATGAATGGGTTTGTTCACTTTATCGCTAATATCTTGACTGACCTTTAACATATTCATCCACGAGTCACATTTATAATACCCTACAAACTGGAAAATCAAGACAATGGCTGTGTTACGTGAATTACTAACAGGATGATATTACAATTCATATGCAACCCGGGGCTCTGATTTTCGCCTTTAACTTAGTATTATAATTCGGTTTGTCATATTGCTTACTTTTTCCTTCTAAGCTGAAATGCCAGAACTATATGTAAATAACTGCAACATTTTTCCTTTTCTATTCCCCAGTCCTATTTATGTTTCTTAGTGCTCTCTCTCTCTCTCTCTCTCTCTCTCTCTCTCTCTCTCTCTCTCTCTCTCTCCATTTGTCTGTGCTGTTTTATCTGATATTTCTGTGACTAGGCAGCAAGTTTTTCTGCTAGTGCCAGTCCTCCCTATATGATGATTTTTTTTATTTGCTACTCCACTTTCCCCTCCCCACTTCTCCTTTCCTTTCCTTTCCTTTTTTTCACTGCTCCATCTTTCTCTTCCCTCCTCTCCTTTCTTTCCCTTTCCCGTCACCATTCTTCCTGCTGGTCTGTCCTTCCCTTCACCTCAAAGACTAGCTTCGTTAGTTTTAATCTTCCCCATGACAAACAGTTCGAAAAGACCAACAGATCAGTTGTTTTATTTCCTCCTCCTCCTCCTCCTCCTCATCTGCTTCTTGTTCCTGCTTCTCCTCCTCCATTCCTTTTCTCCCTTATTCCTGCCCCCTTCCCTATTCCCTTTACCTGTCTTCCTCAAAATTCTCTTCCTCTTCCTTTCCTCCCATATCTTCTCTTCTCTTATCCCTGCTCCACCTTTATCTGACCCCTTACTTCTTCCTCGCCTTTTACTCTTCTTTCCTTTCACTCCCTCCCTCTCTCCAGAAGTTTCTTTTACCTCCTCAGCTCCCTTCTTCACTCTTTCCCTTCCCTTCCTCTCCTTCCCTCCTCCCCTTTCCAACTTCTTCTCCTTCCACCCTTCTATCCCATTCCCTCTTCTTCTTCTTCTCTCCTCCCCTTTCCCTCTTCCTCTCTTTGCCTAATCATCTTTCCTTCTTCCTTTCCTTCACTCCTCCCCTTCCTTCTCCCACTCCTTCACTCCTCCCCTTCCCTCTCCCACTCCTTCCCTCCTCCCTTCCTTCTCCCACTCCTTCCCTCCTCTCCACATCCCCCCCCTCCCCCGCCCCCGCCAACAGTACCCCCGGCGGGAAACCCAAGGTGAAATACCGGGTCACTCGATCTGCCCCCTGGGGTGTGTGAGGGGGAGGAGGGAGGAGGGAAGGGGAAGGGCGGGGGAGGGGAGGGAAGGGGAGAGGAGTGGGGAAGGAGACGAGGAGGAGGAGAAATGGAGAGGATGAGTGAGAAATTGAGAACGTAAGTGATAACACGAGGGGAGAGGGAGGGGAAGGAGGCCAAAGGGGGAGAGGGAAGGAAAAGGAGGCACAGAATGGGAAAGGGAGGGGGAGGGGGGAGGGACGAGGAGAGGAAGGGAGAAACAGATGTGGGGAGTGAGGAATATTGAGGGTGAATAATGAGGAGGAGGAAGAGGGAGAAGTAGGAAAGAAAGAGGAAGAAAGGTAAGGAAGTGAAGAGGGGGAGTGAGACGGAGGGATGTGTGAGGAAGAGAAAGAGAGGGTTGGGGAGAGTCAGAAGAAGAGGAGGAAGGAAAAAACTGAGAAGCTGAGTGAGAAGGAAGGGACAGTGAAGAAGGAGAAGAAAAGAAGTAGGTGGGGAAATGAGGAGCGGGAGGGGGGGAGGAGGAGGAGGAAAGAGGGAAGAAAGAGGTAAAGGGGAAAACAGAATGGGTGAGTGTAAAGGGAAGGAGGTGGAGAAGAGGGAGAGAAGAGAGGAGAGAGAGAAGAGGGTGGAAAAGTTGGAGTGGCAGTGTAATCTGTGTGTGGAAAACGGGAATAGGTGGAAACAGGTCCAAGCACTAGACGACATAATATGAATGTAAAAACGTGGAGATTGAGAGAATTAATGAAGCAGAGAGAAATGGAGAAAAAAGGCGAAAAGGAATGAGAAAAGATGCAAACAAGGAGAAAAAAGGAAAAGGAAAAAACAAAGAAAAAGGAAAAACACACCGTAGTAGGTCTTAGCGAGAAGAGAGAGAGAGAGAGAGAGAGAGAGAGAGAGCAACATACTAGATATGAAAAAAAAAAAAAAATGACAGTGGTACAGGAGTTTCGACAGATGAATAAAGTGAAAGACATCACAGAGATATAAGATTAAGAATATTAATGACTATATGAAAATAAAACACAGGAAAAATGGTGCAGGGTAAAATAATCAAATGGTAAGGAAAACGACGTGAAAGAGAACATGGTGGAGCAAAAATAAAAAGGAAAGATATAAAGACAAGGAAATAAACTGACCAAATGAAAAGTCAAAAAAATATCAGGGCAAGAATAGCTGAAAAGGAGGAGTGAGAGGATGAGAGAGAGGGGGAATGTGAGGAAGCAGGGGATGTGAGGAAAAATGTGAGAGATAAGCCGTGTAGAAGGAAATGGAGACAGTTTGAAGAGGAGGGACCAGGAAAGTGTTAGGAAGAGGAGGAAGAGAGAGGAGACTGCAAGAGGAGATAGACGGAAAGGGGAAGGAAGATGAGAGAGGAGGAATGTGTGAGGAAGTGGAGAGGAGGAAAGTGTGAGAAAGTGGAGAGAAGGAAAATATAAGAAAGTGGAGAGAAAAGGAGAGTGGGAGGAAGAAGAGAAAGGAGGAGAGTAGGAGGAAGATGAGGGAAGGGAAAAAATGTGATGGAGAGAAGTCGAGCAGAGGGAAATGGAGAAAAGTTGAGAAAATTAGAGGAGGAAGATGAAAAGGTGAGACAAGGAGAGTCAGGGGAGGAAAGAGGAGCAAAAATGAGGGTAATAAATCAGGAAGAGGGAAAGAAAAGATATTACAGAGAAGGGAGTGAACGAGTGAGGATGAGGAGGAGGGAGAGAGAGAGAGAGAGAGAGAGAGGAATGTGGATGGAACTGAAAAGTATGAAAATGTGAGAGAGAGAGAGAGAGAGAGAGAGAGAGAGAGAGAGAGAGAGGCAAAACAAATAAAAAACAGAGGAAGGCTGCTGGGGATATCTAAAGAATAATCACAATAAATCAAAGAGACTACTGAATAAGGGATAAAAAGCATCAGTGTGAGATAAAAGGGAGGGATAAAAGAAAATGGAGGAGAAAATAAGGAGAGGTGAGATCAGGAGGAATTAATTAGGTGAGGGGCTGAAAGGACTGAAGCAAATGAAGGGTGAGAGAGAGAGAGAGAGAGAGAGAGAGAGAGAGAGAGAGAGAGAGAGAGAGGAGCGACGGAATGAAAAAGGAAAGTGTGGACGTCGGAGGGAGGGTAGGAATTACGAAAGAGGAGGAACGAAGAAGGGAAGAAAGGAAGGAGGGGAGGGAGGGAATGAAGAAAGAGGGGATATGAGGGAAGGGAGGGATGATGGGTATAAAAAAAAAAGGGGGGGGGGGCTGGTGAGAAGAAGAGGGAGAGGTAAGATAATGGAAGGAGGGTAAGGATGAAGTGAGAGAAAGAGGGGAAGGGAGAAGGAAAGGTGGAGGCGAGGAAGAGAGATTGTGACGAAGAGTGAGGAAGGACGGTTGGAGGTGAGAGGAGGAAAGAAGGAGAGTCGAAGGGAGGGAATGACGAAGAGCGGGAAGGGAGGAGGGAGGGGTAGAGGTATAAACAAGGGCAAGGGATGAGAGACAAGAGGAGGGGGTATGGTGTTGTTCCTTCCCCCCCCCCCACACTTGGTATTCACGGCAGGCCCCTCCGTCCTCCCCACCGTGAACCAGACTTGTTACTGCCCAAACTCACCTCCAACCCCCGCCACCCACCGCCACGCCTTCCCTCCCTTGCCCTAATCTGCCCTGCCTTACCCAGTACTGCCCTGGTTCGTGTCCAGTCCTACACACCTGCCTTGCTACGCTCCGTCCTGCCTCCCTGCACTGTCCTGCCGAGCCCTTCCTTGCCCTGTCCTATCATAGCTTGCCCTGCCATTCTCTGCCCTGACCGCTTCTAACCCCTCACACCTTGTCCTGTTGTACCTCGCCCTTCCATTTCCTAATCTGCCATGCTCTACCCCAACTACATTTTCAGTTCTATTCATTTACCCTACCCTCTCCTACTCTGTCCTGTCCTTCCACTCTGGTCTGCCTTCCCCTGCCTTGCTTTGTTCTCCTCTGCCCTGTCCTTCCTAATCTAGTCTGCCCTGTTCTGCCCTACCTAAGTTTTTTCTACCTTGTCCTGCCACTCCTATCTCCACCTGCCCCCACGCCCTGGTCTGTATTATCCTTCCTTGCTAAATCATCCTCGCTAGACCAGTCCGCCCCGCCCTGTCCTGCCCTGCTTTGTCCAGTCTCACTCCCTGCCATACCCAACCATCCCGCCACACCACGCCACGCCACGCCCCTCTCCCCACCAATCCCCTCTAACCGCCCTGCCCTGCCCTGCCCTGCCCTTCCCTGCTGTGCTCTACCTTCCCCTGTTTTGTTCTGCCCTGTCCGGTCCTAGCCTAAGCTGCCCGATCCTAGGCTGCCTTATCCCCTCCTGTCTAGTTCTGCCCTGTCTGTCCTGCCTTGTCCTGCCCAGCTATTCCCTGTTCCGTCCTGCGCTGCCCTACCCTGTCTGCCCTGTCCTGTCCTGTCCTACCCTCTCTGCCCTGCTCTGTCCTGTCCTACCCTGCCCTGTCCTATCCTGCCTTGCCTGCCCTGCTATTCCCTTTCCGTCCTGCCCTGCCTTGCATACCCTACACTACTCTGCCCTGTCTTATCCATCTATTCTCTGTCGTGCCCTGTCCTGTCCTGCCCTTCTCTCCCCTACCTTATCTAGCCCTGTCCGGCCGTCCCGTCTTTCAACCGTGCCCAGCCCCGCCTTGATATCCTCGTACTACCCTATTTAGACTTGCTCCGTCCTTCTCCTCAAACACGGCCCCACTCCTCCCTTCCCCTTCTACCATCCCCGCTTTGCACACTACCCTTCTCTCCATCCCCTTCCTTCCTTCCTTTCCTGTTCTTTTTCTTCTTTTACTTCTCCATACTTTCACTTTCCAACCTTCATTTTCACTTCCTTTATTCTTTTCTCTCCTGCTTCTCCATTTCTTTCCCTTCCCTTCCCTTCCCTTACTTCACTTTCCTTTCTATTCCTACCATGCCCTCCCTTTCCTCTCACTTCTCTCCTATACTTCCTTTCCCTTTCGTTCCTAATGACTATATTCTCTTCCCTACCCTCCACTTTCATTCACCTTTTTCCCTGCAAATCCCTCCCATTCCATTCTTCTCTCACCCCCCCCCCTTCCATTCCCATCACTCCCCTACCCTTCTCTTCTTTCCCTTTCCCACAATGTTGATGTTTCCATCTTCCCTGCCCCTTCTTTTTCTACCCTGCTCCTCCTACCTTCTTCATTTCTGCTGTCTCTCCCAACCCCTTCCCCCTCTCTCTTCCTCCCGACTTCTTCCCTACCTTACTCTCCTCCTGCCCTCGTTTCCTGTGTCCCATCTTCTTGTACCACATTTTTCCCGACTTTTTGTCTTGATTGCCCTGTCCTGCCCTGCTTATTCTACCCTGCTTTATACCAAGTTTTCCCACTCTACCCTACCTTACCTACTCTATCCTATCCTACCTTACCTTACCCTACTCTACCTTGCCCTACCTTGCTCAGATTACCCTACCCTAGTACGTCACACAATTACTCTATCATTCCCCGCCAAACCCAACAATACACTGAGGGCATGGGGGGTGTATCTCAACCTTTGGTCTATAATGGAGTGTTTTATTCCTTGTCTCAACGCCTTTCTTTTTCCATTCTTGTTGTTACCAGGCGATTTATTCAGTTTCAGAATACGACTGGAATTGGAGGGGTTAACTACATGTAGGTCTAAGCTTGATTAATCACTCTTTTACCTGAGCTCATTCCCAGGTTTAATACAATCGTCTGGGGATAGCCTGATTTAATGAAAGGCAAAATAGTACTGGTGTTCGGCTCAGTTCTGCCAAGTAATGAAGGCTGCTATCATCAAACAAGGATCGTATTCTCGTGGGCAGAGGAGTCTTCGTGGCATCTATTCCCTAGCGATTTATTTTACATCATATTCTCCTGTATGCCTTTTTTTTTTTTTTTTTTTTTTTAATAGACTGCAGAAATAACATAAAGGATTTATGTATTAACGTACCAAATACAGAAACTAAATGTAAGAAAAAGATGGCAGACGGCGTAATACCGGTGACACCAGTACGACAAAACGCCGTAACCTCGGCGGAGTGATGTTAGATATAACTGACCACCACCTAAACATGTTCAGCCGACATATCGCTGATATGTCGGCGTAATGCACAAGCATTATTCTAAATTCAAATTTTAACGTTTTATTTTTTATGGCGACTCAATGGCGATAAAGGTACAACGGCGGCGTGCTGTCGACGATGTATCGTCGATGTGTCGGCGAATGCATCGCACGCACCTCGCAGACAAAACGCCGAGGCCATCGCAGGTGCCTCGCCGTCATCCGCGTATTTAAGGCGATTAATCGACGGTTCATCCGCGAAATGTCGGCGATATATCACCGACATTCATAAGATGAAATATTACTGTCGCACAACCCGGTACATATCGTACGGTTTACGTAGGATATGTCGTATTAACCTCACCGATGCATCGCCGATACATTGCCGACGCTTCATTTTTAACTTGATTTCGTAATTGAGGCGTTCACCGATTAGAGCCGAACACTCCCTTGGAATACTCGAATTCCAAGAAGTTCTATACCTTTATGGGTGAATTTTATTTCATAACAAAATTTACTGAGTGAATGCAGAAAGAATGCAGAAAGAATTTCATCTCTATTTCACACAGGAGTGCTTTGCGTGACGGTCGGTTCAGATCCGGTAGCGCCGGGTCACTCATTTCCAATCTTAGCTAAAGAGTTAAACATCGCTCGCTCGCTCGTAATAACCATTACAAAACGGAAAAATAAGTAAGTTTTCGTTGTACGGTTCTGGGAAATGAAAACAAGGCCGATTCTTGTAAACTAAACGAAGAGATCTGTACACCATATTAACCAATCTGTTTTTACCACCTCGCTCTACAGTATAGATCAGACCCTAACCATCGTCACTCCCCACCAATTCACCGACTCTACATCCTACGTAGCTACCGTCACCACCACCGCCATCACGGTGCTGGAATTTCTGTCCTGTTTTCCCTACTTTTCTTTCCCTCTTTCCATATCCATCTATTCGAACCCTTTCCCTTGTTTTTCTACGGTGGTCATTTTCATTCCCTTCCCTACCCTTCCTTTTTATTCTCTTTCTTGTTCCTTTCCTTTCCCTTCCCTTCTCATTTTCTCTCTCCCCTACTCATTCCTTCTGTCCTCCCCCTCTTCCTGCTTTCTCCATTTCTCATATCGCTCCCAGCTCCTTCACTTCCCTTCCATCCCCTTCCCAAATCCTAACCAGTTTTACCATTTTTTTATTCTTCTACGGGTCCATTACAAGAGGAAGGGAGAAGGATTCTCTCTCTCGCTCTCGCTCTCTCTCTCTCTCTCTCTCTCCCCTCCTTTCTACCCCCAGCTCCTCCCAAGCATATTTCACTGAGGCTACGTCCCCCGGCCAGTCATAGCTCGTGCTCGCCTTCTAATCCTACCCTGGTTGGAGGCAAGGCTTAACCAGGGCCCACACCAAACGAAGACCTATTATCCTGCGTAAAGGTGGTAGTTACATGACCTGCTTAACTACACAGGGAGCAATTCAGAAAAGCTCAGTTACTCGCACTGTCTAGTAACGCTACCGACCATCATTAATACATTTTCCTTCGGCGAGTCTGGCTACGACCTTTCAGCCAGGTATGAAGGAAGACAGTGAGCAGAAACCATGATTAATGAGTGTAAGTGAAAATGCCATATTTTATCATACAGGAATACATATACCTGATAAAGTGAAAACCTGTTTCGACACCAAAGAGACGGGTGTCAAAATTTGGTGTACCGGTAGTGTATCTGATCCTGCCGCACCCCATTACTTAGATGAGAATTAGGGTTAAGATGATGATGATGATGATAAAAAAAGATGATGAAAATGGTGACAATAATAACGACGACGACGACGACGATGATCATGATGATGACAATGATCATGATGATGTTTATTAATTAATATTATGCGCCTCAGCTAAGCCGCCCTGTCGCACACTGGATAATATTTCCATCAAATTAATGAGTTTCACCCTTTAGGCAAATTACTGGAAAGCGTTGTGTAGAAATGATACTGCCATATTAGTTTGTAAAGGTTATGAGGGGCGAAGTCTTTCAGGGTGATGAAGGGGGTCCGTATCGCAGGGTGGGGGATTCTAGTTAAGGGGAAGATACGGCGCTGTGGCTCGGTCGATTTGGTGCTAGCTTTGCGTGTGGGTTCCCAGAATGCCCTCGAGTTGCTGCGGTGGACGCTCGTAAGGCTAATCGGGACCACAACAACGAAACACTGAAAACTCACACCCTATGATTATCACCTATCACTATCTCTTGCTTTACCGCTTGTGTTTTGAATCTATCCTAGCCCTCTCCTAAAGCCACCATGACTTTACCTGTGTAGTCCTTTCAGTTCCATGACGTGTGATCTTCCTATCTGTACACAACTAACCAAATTAGAACGGATATGTAGAAGCGAAGAGGTTAATGGAAGCTACGGCCAATCCCTGCAGTTTGTAAGGTCACTCGAAAGTTGAAGGAAATTGTCTAGAAATAGCAAGAAATAAAACGTCATTGGGCTGAAGGTGTTAAGGAGAAGGTATGGTGTCCGTGAACTCTTTACTCCTCATCCCCTCTCCCCCTTCCCCCATGATTACGTTTTTGTCCCTAACCAAACACCGCCATTTACCTACCACTCACCTACCACAATACCTCCCACACACCACTATTTACATACCACTCACCTACCACAATACCTCCCACACACACCAGTATTTACCTACCACTCACCTACCACATCACCTCCCAACACTACCATTTACCTACCACACTACCTATCAAATAACAATATTTACCTACCACTCACCTACCACATCACCTCCCAACACTACCATTTACCTACCACATTACCTATGAAACACCATCATTTGCCTACCACTCACCTAGCAAACACTATCATTTACCTACCACTCACCTACCATATTACCTGCCACATTACCATTTACCTACCACATTACCTCCCAAACAGCACCATTTACATACCACTCACCTAGCAAACACTACCACTTATCTACCATAACACCTCTCAAACACCACCATATACCTACCACTCACCTACCACATTACCTGACAAATTCTACCATTCTCTTGACACATTACCTGTCCAATACCACCATTTACCTACCACTCTCCAACCACATTACCTGCCCATCACCACCTTTCACCTATCACATTTCCTCCCAAACACTACCATTCTCCTGCCATATTACCTGTCACACTACCATTTACCTAACACATTACCTGCCCAACACTACCATTTACCTACCACTCACCTTACTAGATTACCCCACACTGAAATATTTAAGTAAGCAAACACCACCCTGTTCCCTGTACTTCCTCCGCCACCCTTTGTCAGCATCAAACCCCATCACCGTCGAAGAAATGACAGAACAACAACTACCTCTCTCGTAGAATTACCAGGCAAATAATCCAACTTTGTCGCAGAAAAGGTCATGCGATTCACACTTCAGACGTGCCTGGGGCTACTACAGTTACTACTACTACTACTACTACTACTACTATGAAGGATGCTTCTTTCCGTTTGACTATAGCTACATTGCTCTCTTTTATAACAACAGTCTCATTCTACATTCCTCCTCTCAGAAATTTCATTCCACAGACTTCGGTCTACATTATGAAGTCACAACAGTTTCAATCAGGTTTCCGTACCACAGAAATTTATCTCCACCAGTTTCGTCGCAAAGTCTAATGTCATAACAAATTCATTCCACTTTCTAGTCACTGCAGATTCATTCTACAAGTATCTTTCCAGTCTTAACTGTGTCATTCCACACTTCACTTCAGATTATGACCATACCAAAAGTACTCCGCATTCCAGTCATTACATATTCATTCCGCTAATCACATGCTATACTCTTAAGTCAAATGCATCTCATTCCACAACTATGCCACTACAGTACCGATCCAACATTATCCTCAAACACACACACACACACACACACACACACACACACACACACACACACACACGAATAAAACTAACAACACACTGACCTCCAACCAACTCATATCTCCATACCTCACTTCCTTTTACCAAGTGACAAATTCCACACTCCCTACCACAACACTCCTTACTACATCCCTACCACAAAATTATCCTTACCACAGCACTGCTCCTGCCACCACCGGCACAACTCCAATACCCAATCACTTCAATGAAATCTCGCTAACCCACTTCCC